>NC_086106.1:35542551-35865227 GCF_963921235.1 Mobula hypostoma | reverse complement strand
GAATCACACATTTTCAGGTAAACGATCACTGCAATCAATAGGCTGTTGCTTGCCACTCGGAGTTGAGCTTTTCAGCTGCCGATACGAACTGGAATTTTTGCGGTGTGAACTGCAGTTTTGAAGATGCAGGATGGTTGTGCGTGGTGCATACGGATTGAATGGAGGCGACGGGACCCGGGCCGGAGAGTGGGGAATGAGACAATGTTTTCCCACTCCTGGAGCAGACTTGGAGGTGATTCGATGTGACAGAACTGAGCAGAGACAAGCGGTCGCAGTGCAGAGTAGAGGTGGCGGGGCCTGGGCCCAGGCCTGTGAGCTAGAAAACACCCGAGTGATTGATCTCAGTGCCAGGTCAGCGTGTTGAGGCCGGAGCAAGGGCTGGGCCGGTTCGCTGGCTGCTCAGCGAGGTTCACTCGTTTCTCCACTGAACTGAGGCTCCGGCTGCAACTAACGGGCTGCTGCAGTGATGACTGGCCTCACAACACTTGGCTCACTCTTGTGAACATCAGTTGTCTGCTGGCCTGTGTTGTTTACACAATTTGTTTTTATTTCCCTGCACATTGGGTGTTTGATGGTCTTTTTTAATGGATTCCATTAGGGTTCTCTGTTCTCTGGCTGCCTGTAGGGAGACTAATTTCCAGACTGTATATGGTATATATACTTTCATCATAAATGTACTTTGAACTTCGAACAGCATCGTTTTGTGGATAGTCGGCAACAATCGAGTTACCCAGCGCTATCATTATGCCTGAACTGGCTCTTCCAGAGTGAGCCACAGAGCCACTCTCAGCTCCTCAGCTTCTCCTCCTTTCTGAGGAAAACAAAGCCAAACCATCCAGTCTCACCTCATCACGGAAAGGCCACATGCCGACACCATCCTGGTGAATCTGCTCTACACTGTCAGGGAGGTTCATTGCTGCTCCCTGGGGTTGGCGGGGGATGAGGACCAGAGCACCAGGTCACAGATCACAGTGCAATCATGTTCGTCCGACAGTGTGTCCACCAGAACTGCAGACAGCCCTCCAGCGGTGTGGGAAACCAATATCAAGCTGGTGCCTGAAATCTCTTTGTTAATCTAATATCTCTTTATTTTCTGTCATTAACTGCCACACCACCCACTAGACTCACAGTTCTTTCCCGATGTAATTAAATTTTTCAGCGAAAAATCAGCTAATATTCCAATATCTCGGCATTAACATTGTCCTGATGAGGGTTCGACCCAAATCGGCGTCTATTTCTTACCTCACCGACAGTCCAGTAGACCATTTAATATCTCTGTTTAGTTTTATATCTCGCTCTTTATTTCCCTTTGTAAGTATTTGCTATGTTCCTTTCCCTGGGCCCGGTGTGGAGATGACGCTTCCCCCCACGCCCCGGTCGAGCTTTTTCATGATTTACCTGTAATATTTGCAGGATTCCTATTGGCTGCTCTGATTGACAATTTATTCTGCCCCTACCCTCCCGAGGCAGGCACCTAAGCGTCACGTGATACCCAGCGATTAACGAGTAGTTTAATGGTGACATCACAGAGAACGCGCGCTGATCACGAGACTCGTTTCCTCGGCAACGGGCCGGGGCGCGAAAATGGAGGAAGGCTGCAGACGCGCTTTTCGTGTTTTGTAACGGGCAGTCACGCAAGAAGCTTTGCTGAATTTTTGGAAGAAAAGGGCGATAGCAAACAGGGTTATTAGGAATGACAAAAGGGCGGCTTGAGGGGATTTTGCTGATCAATTGGGAAGGAAATTGGTCTGACAGTGGTGTGGACAAAGCTAAATAAAATGAATGGTGTCGGAAGTTATAACCAGTATCAGTGGGGAATGGAAACTTGGCTGCAACAGACAAAGAAAAGGCAGGATAAATGTGAAACGTGTTTACAAAATGCATAGTCTAGACGAACAACACACACAAAATGCCTGAGGAAATCAGCAGGCCAGGCAGCATCTATGGAAAGGAGTACAGTCGATGTTTCGGGCCGAGACTTTTCGGCGGTTTGTGAAAGACTAGACTATATAGGGGATGAGTATTTTAGGAGACGAGAGCATATTTTGATGGACAATGAGAAGATCTATGGGAAACGAGATGTTTGAGATGCCTTGGATGATGACTTTAAGTTGGATTAATTGAAATCTGTTGTCAATAGGGCAACTACTACAGCCCAGGATAGGATAAGGGAAGCTATCATATACTCCATATGCCCGAGACAGCCCGAAAGAGGTTCTTTGAGTTTTATAAGAAGATCTGGAGAGATAGGGATGTTTCCAGGAGACTGGAAAAGGGCTGTGGTGCTGTCCATTCTTTGTTTCAGAGACTAGAGAAGTACTTCATCACAACAAATTTAACCTTAAACCTGTGTCCTCTTGTGGCAACCATTTCAGCCCTGGGAAAAAGCCTCTGACTATCAACAGGATCAATGCCTCTCATCATCTTATACAGCTCTATCAGGTCACCTCTCATCCTCCATCACTCCAAGGAGAAAAGGCCAAGTTCACTCAACCTATTCTCATAAGGCATGCTTTCCAATCCAGGCAACATCCTTGTAAATCTCCAATGCACCCTTTCTATGGCTTCCACATCCTTTCTGTAGTGAGGCGACCAGAACTGAGCACAGTACTCCAAGTGTGGTCTGACCAGTGACCTATATATCTGCAACACTACCTCTCGGCTCCTAAATTCAATTCCACGATTGATGAAGGCGAATACACCATATGCCTTCTTAACCACAGAGTCCACCTGTGCAGCTGCTTTGAGTGTCCTATTTGACTCGGACCCCAAAATCCCTCTGATCCTCCACACTGCCAAGAGTCTTACCATTAATACTATATTCTGCCATCATATTTGGCCAACAAAAATAAACTACTTCACACTTATTTGGGTTGAACTCCATCTGCCACTTCTCAGCCCAGTTTTGCATCCTCAAAAAATTCAATCAGTCTCATAAGGCATGACCTGTCCTTGACAAAGTCTTGCTGACTACTCCTAATCATATTGTACCTCTCCAAATGTTCACAAATCCTGCCTCTCAGGATCTCCTCCATCAACTTACCAACTATTGAAGTAAGACTCACTGGTCTATAATTTCCTGGGCTATCCCTACTCCCTTTCTTGAATAAAAGAACAACATCAGCAACCCTCCAATCATCCAGAACCTCTCTCGACCCCATTGATGATGCAAAGATCATCGCCAGAGGCTCAGCAATCAGCTTCCTCGCCTCCCACAGTAGCCTGGGGTGCATCTCATCCGGTCCCAGTGACTTATCCAACTTGTTGCTTTCCAAAAGCTCCAGCACATCCTCTTTCTTAATATCTACATGCTCAAGCTTTTCAGTCTGCTGCAAGTCATCACTACAATCACCAAGATCCTTTTCCATAGTGAATACCGAAGTAAAGTATTCATTAAGTACCTCTGCTGTTTCCTCCAGTTCCATACACACTTTCCCACTGTCACACTTGATAGGTCCTATTCTTTCACGTCTTATCCTCTTGCTCTTCACATACTTGTAGAATGCCTTGGGGTTTTCCTTAACCTTGCCTGCCAAGGCCGTCTCATGGCCTCTTCTGGCTCTCCTAATTTCCTTCTTAAGCTCCTCCCTATTAGCCTTATAATCTTTTATATCTCTAACATTACCTAGCTCTCTGAACCTTTTGTAAGCTTTTCCTTTCTTCCTGACTAGATATATTACACCCTTTGTACACCATGGTTCCTGTACCCTACCATAACTTCCCTGTCTTTGTATGTTTTATTTGTATACTGTAACTTGTATGTTTTACAACTGGGCATTTTTTTTTTGGCCAGTCATTCAGAGTGGTGGTGGGTTGTGAAGAAATGTCATCAGAATTTGCAGATGCCTCACACCCAGGAGGGAGTTATTAGTCCTATATGGTTTAATCTGAGGATTAATGATATTTTCAGGGTGTTGGGTTCGGGTAGATGAAGCTCGTCAGCCTGGGAAGGTTGTCCAACTAAGAGAGGAAAAACTCTGATTTCAAACTCCGCTGCCTTGCGGCCGTACCCACTCGTGGAAAAGGCTTCGGGAGTAAACCCTGAGGACAAATCCAGAGCTGGAGCCCCTGAGGCAGTCCGACGTTGTCTTTAACTTTGTTCTGGCAACTCCTGTGACGACACTGGTGCCAAGCTGTACCGGCCCTTGCCCTTCCCTCGGACAACATCGGTATCATGGAGAGGGGAGACTTGCTGCTGGGCAACTGCCGGCTTTCCATAGAACTTTGCCCGGGCCTGTGGCCTGGAGAGCAGAAGCTAGACTTTCCAGGTGCAGATCCATGGTCTTGCGAACCTAATGGATGCCACCGATGGTGTTGGGGCTGGGCTTGGTTTGGCTTTATGTGCAGATAATGAGGTCTCTGTAAAAGGGATTGCGATACCGCCTATGTGGTACGGTCTGTACAAACAGTGTTAACAGCAACGGAAGAATAGTCTCTGGGGACTGGGTTTTAAATTTTCTGTGTCCAAATCAAAATGTGTGTGTTTACTCGGAAACATAGTGCGGATTATATTCACTTTACTGTGTATGAGTGTTTGCTGTCAGTGTTCCTGTATTTAAATATATCGGGCTTTGGCTGATGTGCAGAGCAAATGTAAAGTGTTTGGAGGATAAATGTAACCGGGTCATTAACTTTATGCACTGTGTGCCTGGATATGACTGTGGCTCTTCCAGAGTGTTCTATTGACAATTTATTGTCCTTTAGTACAGGTTGTTTCATTTATAGAGAGACAGCTCATTCAGTTTTATCTAAGTTGGATATTCTACAGACCAGTGCACTTTGAATCTGTAATGGAGCATTCCGGACCACAGCTAGAGATGCATCGGAGGTTAAACAAGGCGAGATGTTGACCTGCCGGGAGAAAAAAATGAGCCTTGCAAACCGGACTTGCTCAATAGGGTGAGGACGTCACGTCTGACTAATTCTGTTTTAATGGGTTGTTGGGAATATACCAGCAGAGCTGATAAATGTTTTCTGCAGACACTTAGAGAATAAATGTGGGAGTATGGTCTTGGGGATTTGTGGACAAGTGGCCTGGCCAGGAGGTCCATCATGGACATTTCCAGATGTGGAAATTGATTTGAGATTTCTAGAGGAAAAACAAATTAAGTGTGTTAAGTGTGTCCAGGACAGATTCCTGTCACAGTATGTGGACAGGCCGACCAGGGGGAATGCCATACTAGATCTAGTACTTGGTAATGAACCGGGTCAGGTCACAAATCTCTCAGTGGGTGGGCAGCTGTGGGACAGTGACCACTGCTCCCTGGCCTTTAGCATTATCATGGAAAAGGATAGAATCAGAGAGGTCAGGAATTGTTTTTAATTGGGGAAGGGCAAATTATGAGGCTATAATGCTAGAACTTGCGGGTGTGAATTGGGATGATGTTTTTGCAGGGAAATGTACTATGGACATGTGATCGATGTTTAGAGGTCTCTTGCAGGATGTTAGGGATAAATTTGTCCCGGTGAGGAAGATAAAGAATGGTAGGGTGAAGGAACAACGGGTGACAAGTGAGGTGGAAAATCTAGTCAGGTGGAAGAAGTCAGCATACATGAGGTTTAGGAAGCAAGGATCAGATTGGTCTATTGAGGAATATAGGGAAGCAAGAAAGGAGCTTAAGAAGGGGCTGAGAAGAGCAAGAAGGGGGCATGAGAAGGCTTTGGCGAATAGGATAAAGGAAAACCCCAAGGCATTCTTCAATTATGTGAAGAAAAAAAGGATGACAAGAGTGAAGGTACGACCGATTAGAGATAAAGGTGGGAAGATGTGCCTGGAGGCTATGGAAGTGAGAGAGGTCCTCGATGAATACTTCTCTTCGGTATTCACCAATGAGAGGGAACTTGATGATGGTGAGGACAATATGAGTGAGGTTGATGTTCTGGAGCATGTTGATATTAAGGGAGAGGAGGTGTTGGAGTTGTTAAAATACATTAGGATGGATAAGTCCCCAGGGCCTGATGGAATATTCCCCAGGCTGCTCCACGAGGTGACGGAAGAGATTGCTGAGCCTCTGGCTAGGATCTTTATGTCCTCTTTGTCCACAGGAATGGTACTGGAGGATTAGAGGGAGGCGAATGTTGTCCCCTTGTTCAAAAAAGGTAGTAGGGATGGTCCAGGTAATTATACACCAGTGAGCCTTACGTCTGTGGTGGGAAAGCTGTTGAAAAAGATTCTTAGAGATAGGATTTCTGGGCATTTAGAGAATCATGGTCTGATCAGGGGCAGTGAACATGGCTTTGTGAAGGGCAGATCGTGTCCAACAAGCCTGATAGAGTTCTTTGAGGAGGTGACCAGGCATATAGATGAGGGTAGTGCAGTGGATGTGATCTATATGGATTTTAGTAAGGCATTTGACAAGGTTCCACATGGCAGGCTTATTCAGAAAGTCAGAAGGCATGGGATCCAGGGAAGTTTGGCCAGGTAGATTCAGAATTGGCTTGCCTGCAGAAAGCAGAGGATGGTGGTGGAGGGAGTACATTCGGATTGGAGGGTTGTGACTAGTGGTGTCCCACAAGGATCTGTTCTGGGACCTCTACTTTTCATGATTTTTATTTACGAGCTGGATGTTGGGGTAGAAGGGTGGGTTGGGAAGTTTGCAGACAACACAAAGGTTGGTGGTGTTGTAGATAGTGTAGGGGATTGTCAAAGATTGCAGAGAGACATTGATAGGATGCAGAACTGGGCTGAGCAGTGGCAGATGGAGTTCAACCCGGAGAAGTGTGAGGTGGTACACTTTGGAAGGACAAACTCCAAGGCAGAGTACAAAGTAAATGGCAGGATACTTGGTAGTGAGGAGGAGCAGAGGGATCTGGGGGCACATGTCCACAGATCCCTGAAAGTTGCCTCACAGGTGGATAGGGTAGTTAAGAAAGCTTATGGGGTGTTAGCATTCATAAGTCGAGGGATAGAGTTTAAGAGTCGTGATGTAATGATGCGGCTCTATAAAACTCTGGTTAGGCCACATTTGGAGTACTGTACTGTGCCTAGTTCTGGGCACCTCACTATAGGAAGGATGTGGAAGCATTGAAAAGGATACAGAGGAGATTTACCAGGATGCTCCCTGGGTTAGAGAGTATGCATTATGATCAGAGATTAAGGGTGCTAGGGCTTTACTCTTTGGAGAGAAGGAGGGTGAGACGAAACATGATAGGGGTGTACAACATAATAAGAGGATAGCTAGAGTGGATAGCCAGCGCCTCTTCCCCAGGGCACCACTGCTCAATACAAGAGGACATGGCTTTAAGGTAAGGGGTGGGAAGTTCAAGGGGGATATTAGAGGAAGGTTTTTTACTCAGAGAGTGGTTGGTGCGTGGAATGCACTGCCTGAGTCAGTGGTGGAGGCAGACACACTAGTGAAGTATAAGAGACTACTGGACAGGTATATGGAGGAATTTGAGGTGGGGGATTTTATGGGAGGCAGGGTTTGAGGGTCGGCACAACATTGTGGGCCGAAGGGCCTGTACTGTGCTGTACTATTCTATGTTCTATGTTCTAAATTCATGTGAGGGTGAGAGGATGTCTGGTCATTTATGGCAGCAGTATTATTTCCTTTTTGCCTGTCTTTACAGATTGTTCTAAAAAGTCAGTTAGTAACTGGGTGGGTTATTTATTCCCTGGTTTAATGTTGTGGTGGGAAAAGGTTGTCTGTCTATACAGCAGAATTTATGGCCATTACCATTAGTCTGCAATGGGTTGAATAAGTTAAGTCAGATAGAATTGTGATCTGCCCAGACACTACCTCAGTATTGCAGAGTTTGGAATCAAAGTCTTTAAGAAGACCACAGCCGATCTGTTGATGGATGTGTATTATGATCTATATGCTCTGAAGTGTGTGGGAGGAACACGGTACACAGAACACAGAAACTTATAGCACATTACAAGCCCTTCAGCCCACAATGTTGTGCCGACCATGCAACATATTCTACAAACTGCCCAGAATTTCCTTAGCACATAGCCATCTATTTTCCTAAGCTCCACATACCTCTCTAAGAGGCTTTTAGAAGCCCCTATTGTATCCACCTCTACCACTGCCGCCAGCAGTGCATTCCACGCACCACCACTCTCTGTGTGAAAAACCGACCCCTGACATCCCCTCAGTACTTATTTCCAAGCACCTTAAAACTATACCCCCTTGTGTTAGCCATTTCACCCCTGGGGAAAAAAACCTCTGGCTATCCAAACGATCAATGCCTCTCATCATCCTTTACACCTCTATCAGGTCACCTCTCATCCTCCGTCACTCAAAGCAAAGCAGACACTAAGTCTGAGGTAGATATTATAGTTTGTGTGGGAAAGTATGAAGCCAAATGTTGCACTAGATTGGGAAATAGCAGAAATTGTCGGTTAAGAGTTGCAGAGGGAGGTGCTATTATAGTTTGTTTCCATCAGTCCAAAGTTGGTACCTTGTGGAAAAGAATAGGAGGGAGATGTGTGTTTTATGAGAATAATAGTCGGACATACGGGTTTGCACTCCTCTTTGGCACTTGTTGGGTGGTAAGGGAATGTGTCATGTGATTTTTGTAATCTGTCAGAGACGGTGGAACATGTGATCATGATGTGCCACAGATATTCTTGGGAAAGTTGGAAGCTGTTTAGGCATTTAATGGGTCGGGCTGGGGGCGGAATTTGCAGGATATACTGGTACCTGAGGCAGGGACGTTAAGTCGTGTAGGACCCCGGTGAACGTTTTAGTTAAAATAGATTTGTGATGTCACATCTGATCCCCACCAAGCGTCCCCTCATACTCCTTTACAGTAGGTGGTGCTAATGCACTGATGGGAGAAAGTAGGAGGAGAGTGAAACAAGTTCGGGACGGCGGCCCCTGCTACCCTGCAGACGTCACCATTGCAGTCAGTCCCTGCGCTCTGTTTCAGTGTCCTGGCGCCCCGTCATTGAGAGCCCGTTGGGGGCTCCCTCAGCACACGTAGATCAGTGTGACAGGAATAAGGCCCGGCTCCGCCTTCTCCAGGACAGCTGGGAAACGACAAACTCCTTTGTCCCAGCTGCTGAGGCCCACATGGGGAACTTTGGGTTTGTCATCGCGATGTGATGAAAACCTATCCCGCTACAATAGAGTTTTTCTCCGCTCAAATGCCCCATGGATTTCAGGGTGAAAGGTCACCGAACAAAATGTGGACTCTGTTTCTCCCATCACAGATGCTGAGTATTTCCAGCAGTTTCTGCTTTTAGTTCAGAATAATTTCTGTTTCTGTGACCCTGTCACATGTGAACATAGTAATTGTGGCCGAGTGGTTAAGGCGATGGATGACAAATCGATTATGCTGTCTCTCCGTAGATTCGAAACCTGACAATTACCTGTCACTTCCTTTTTTGTTTTATATTCTTCGTGACTCTCTGATCCCTCTCACGGACACGGATTGTAAAAGACCCGTTGCAAACACCAATATCTGGTCACCCTATCTAAACCCAGGAAGAGCCGATTTATTCCAATTTCTTTCAGGATGTCTCCGTGGCGCAATCGATCAGAGCCTTGCGCCGTTAGCCGGAACATCAGTGGTCGAGGCCACTGATAGCCTCTGGAAATCCTGCAGCTTTTGTTGCCTGCTGTGTGTGCTCCTATTTTATTTATTGAAAGCGGTAAACACATATATAAGATAGAATACTATCACCACTTGCCTCTCTTTGCATGCATTTTGCCATGAAATGAATGGACAGATCATGGAATACGAAACCAATACAAACTCTCATTTGGCATCAGTATATCTAACGATTGTCCTGCGACCACATGGTGCGGCGGTTCCATCGGACACCAGCTCCTCTGTGCCCTCTGGTGGCAGGTGGCTATAACACAAGACCCAGGCCCCCAATGCTCTCTGTGGCAAGTGGCTGATTTATTGACCTCACTGAGTCCCTCTCTGTCATTTTCCGACCCAGGAGTTCGGCTGTTTCGTTCACGTCATCGTACAAGTTAAATGAATCCACAACTTGACATCCTCACGACACGGTTGACGGCATTCCCGACTGCAGGGAACAATGTTAATTTCGGTAATTATTGATCATTCCGTTTCAGTCTGCAAGAATGTGACAAGTGATTTCCGATTTAAATATTTTCTCTTTAATTTGGCGTGTATGCGCATTTCCAAAAGTGTCCTGTTTCTATTTCAGGACTAATGTGCAATCTTGTGTTTGGTGAAATATTTACTTCATTCACCGTTACGTCGGCCTTTTAAACTAATACTCTGATTTTAAAAGCCTGTTGTTGCTCTTTGACTTAAACTCCTTAAATTTTTCAGGTCAGTGGTGTGGGACCGTCAGACAGTCACGTCTCCTTTTCTCCCTGACGCAGCTCCCCTCAATGAGAATAAATCAAAGAGAGGTCAGACATATCTTCAAACACAAAATGGATCAAAAGGGCGTGCGTAGTGGTCGGGAAGAGAAACTGAGGTTAGGGGAGCGACCAGGATCCAAATGAATGGCAGAATTGGCTCGAAGAGCCGAATAGCCTACTCCGACTTCTATTTTCTATCTTTCAATGCCCAATCTTTATGATCAGAGTCTCAGACAGGAGATATCATCGTTCATGTGACAGTGGTGACGTAGCTCAGTGGAGGAGCGCAAGTGTGAAGTCCAGGGTCCAAACCCCGCATTTCCACATTGTTGTTTGTGAAGTTTGAAATCTGGGCGGAAAATCCCAGATGAAGAAATTTCCCGCACTATGGTTTGCCTTTCATTGCCGTCGTTGAGGCGCCACGATAAACCTGTAACACGTGGGATAGTTAAGAATGGTTCCTTGCTGCATATCAGTCCTCGGTAGGGGAATTCTAAAAACACCCCCACTTTTAGGGAAGGGACGAAAGCTCGGCGTGATGTTCTGAACGTTACAGCAACAACTACAATTCTCATTGAAACCTACTGAATGTTGAAGGAGCAGGATAAGGTGGACGCGGAGAGGATGTTTCCTATGGTGGGGGTGTCCAGAACGAGAGGGCACAGCCTCAAAATTGAGCGGCGACCTTTTAGACTGAGGTAAGGAGGGTTTTGTTTTAGCCAGAGAGTAACAAATCTGTGGAGTGCTCAGCCGCAGACTGCGGTGGAGGCAAGTGTATGGGGTTGAGTGGTATCCGGGATCATCCCTGATGGAATGGCGGAGCAGACTCGATGAGCTGAATGACTGATTTCTGCTCCTGTGTCTTATGGTCTTATGGTCTAACTAAATCCCAATGAAGGGATGTTTTGAGGTATGTGATTGCGATGCGGAAACCAAGTCAGCATCTAAATCCGCGAGTTCCGTTCACAGGGAGACGAGGTGAACTTCTGGTTCAACTTGGAAATCCAACATTTATTCAATGATCAGGACAGGATTAGAACGTTAAATGGGACCTCGGGATTGAACGTTGTGATTCCCGAGTGTGGCTCAAAATTCGTTATTTATAAGAAGCCCCACAAGAGGGATGAATTGTCCAAGTCAACAATTAAATAAGGTAAACCACATTCACTGGCGAAATATCGGGACCGAAGTGCAAGATGGGATACAGCATAAACGACACGGAAAGAATAGCAGGGTGGTCCAGAAAGTAAGGAAGAATGAAACGAAAGTGGATACAGAATTAACGACAGAAAGCGAGGTAAGTGGGTAGGAATAAGGGGGAAAGATGGAATTGATGCAACATGGCCAGACACAGAGGGAGACCCAGACATATACAGACACAGACTCAGACATGTACAGACACAGACTAGACTTAAACATATACAGGCACTGACACAGACAGGGATGCAGACATTATACAGACACAGACCCAGACATGTACCGACATAGACAAGACAAAGACATATACAGGCACAGACACAAACATAGACAGACACAGACACAGAGAGAAACACAGACCCAGACATATACAGATTCGCAAAAACAGACACCCACACCAACACACCCGCGCAAACACACACAGAATGATACGCGCGCGCACACACACACACACACACACACCTCACACACACACACACACACACACCTCACACACACACACACACACACACACCTCACACACACACACACACACACCTCACACACACACACACACACACACACACACCTCACACACACACACACACACACACACACACAAACGCGAGAGATTGCACATCATTCATGGGGAAGCAATGTTCCTATTCCGTGGCAGAGTGGCGCAGCAGGAGCGTGCTGGGCCCATAACCCAGAGGTTGATGGGTCGAAACCATCCTCTGCTATGTCAACAGCTGCCAACAACAATTTTCCGTCAGTGCGCTTTAAAAAACGAGACCGTTCCATCATTGGTAGAGGCAGGGATATCCACTGGCTTTCGGCTGGAATGTACTTTATATGTTATCCTTTTTCATTTCTGCGGAGGTTTCTGTTTGGTTGGAAAGATTAACCGATTGTGCATTGAGGTATCTTAATGTCATCTATTCTCTGCAGAATAAAACCGTGTCTTGCATATGAAAAAAATAAATAATGCTGGAAACACTCAGTGGGTAGGCAACATTTGTTTCCGGTGGATGCCTGTTCGTCCCAGCTGGAAAAGAGAGAAAATAAACAACAGAAACAAAATGCTGGAGGAACTCAGTAGGGCCAGGCAGCATCTACGGAAAAGAGTTACTCTCGACGTTTCTGGCCGAGACCCTACATCAGGACTGGAGAAAAAGGACCTTGTTATAGGTGTTTCTTTTTTCTCTCTCTCCCGCTCTCTCTCTCCCTCTCACTCTCTCTCTCTCTCCCTCTCACTCTCTCTCTCTCTCTCCTCTCTCTCTCTCTCTCTCTCTCCCCCTCTCTCTCTCTCTCTCTCTCTCTCTCCCCCCCCCCTCTCTCTCTCTCTCTCCCTCTCACTCTCTCTCTCTCTCCCTCTCACTCTCTCTCTCTCTCTCTCCCCCCCTCTCTCTCTCTCTCTCTCTCTCTCTCTCTCTCTCTCTCTCTCTCTCTCTCTCTCTCCCTTCTCTCTCTCTCTTCCTCCCGTTTCTCGTTAGTCGTTACTCGTTACTCGTCATGGTTAGTATACCCGACCGTCACGGAAAAGACAGGGGTTTCATTTCCCCGACCAGGAATTAGTTTTGCTGTTTCCATATTAAACGTGGTTTCAAACCGAATTGTCAAAGTAAAAAGTGTTAACGAGGTTAAATCGGAGTTTGATGTTGAAATGATCAGTTCATCGGGGATGTGGAACAGTCCGGTCTGCAGTGATCCCGGGAGGGGAGAATTTCGCGATAGGTGTTCTGCTTCTTCAGATATCCCCTCAGCGACTCTGTATCTCAGCGCCATTCAGTGTAACCCTTAGTGACAGAGTCCAACGTTCACTAAAATATTTGCATCACCCACCTCTGCTACACTTTAAATTTTAAACAAGGGCCGGTCTTACGCTCGGAAAGGACTACGGTTCAATAGAAAGGAGGAAGAGAGTGAAACCGGCACCTTGGCCCAGCTCAGGCCACCCGGCAGAGACTGAGTGAGATTCTCTCCTCCAACTCCGCGCCCAGAGCTCAGGGTGAAAGGTCATCGACCTGAAACATGAAATCTATTTCTCCCTCCGCAGACGTTGTCTGAGCTGTGGAATATTTCCGGCAGTTTCAGATTTTACTTCAGTAATTGTCCTGTTTTCTCCGACCCCGGGATCGATACACTCCCCATACGTTCTGGGACACAGTGACCACATTCCAAGTAAAACGCCCTTCTGCCTGGCCGACCCAGTTGTGAGGAGGATGTAGTCGCGGCCAAGTCGTTAGCAGATGCGCTGTGAATAAATTGGGAATTCCCCGCGAAGCTTCTAATTCTGCCAAGTATTCGTTCCTAACGTTTTCTTTTTATAATGTCCACGACTCTCTGAAGCAAATCGTCCACTCATATTGTGAAAAGCCGTGTCCTGGCATCGACTACTAATCAACATTGTCCAACGAAGAAATGGAACATTTAATCCTTCTTTTACTCCCTGTCTTTCTGGCGCAGTCGGTGTGCGCGTTCGGCTGTTAACCGAGAGGTGGTGGTTCGAGCCCACCCACAGTGTTTGGTGAACCAGCAGTGTTTTTCTCCGTGCATTTCATTCACTGCTGGGTTAGGCTGTTCTGTCCGGGGTGGGGGGGGGGGGGAATGCTCTCTTTCTGCTGCCGTACAGAGTTCAGAGGGGATTAACATGGTTTTAATTTTGTCACGTACCCAGATACAATATGTGACAAAAAGCTTCTCTTTCATACTTTCCATCGACATCAAATCATTGCGCAGTGCATTGAGAAAGAACAAGGTAAATCAATCAGAAAATGCAGAATAAAGTGTAACAGCGGCAGAGAAAGTACAGAGCGGGTAAATAATACGGTGGAGTGTCATAACGAGGTAGATTGTGAGGTCAAGCGTTCATCTTTTTTCACAAGGAAACGATTCAATAGACATAACAACATACATCAAAGTTGCTGGTGAACGCAG
This sequence comes from Mobula hypostoma, assembly GCF_963921235.1. Classification (NCBI taxonomy): domain Eukaryota; kingdom Metazoa; phylum Chordata; class Chondrichthyes; order Myliobatiformes; family Myliobatidae; genus Mobula; species Mobula hypostoma. Next base: position 35,850,822 of record NC_086106.1, on the reverse strand, counting down.
CAGGCCAAGCAGCATCTATCGGAAGAGGCGCAGTCGACGTTTCAGGCCGAGACCCCTCGTCAGGACTTTCCAGCATCTGCAGAATTCCTGTTGTTTGCCAATAGACATAACAGCGAGATTGAAACTATCCTTCAGAATGTGGTACGTGTTTTCTTGTCCGTGATCATTCTGCTGGAGCCTAATTGGTTTCATTCAACAAAAATTATCATGGTGTTTGGGAAGAGAACTGCGCAAGGATCAAGTATGATCGCACTGAATGGTGGAGCAGACTCGGGGCCGAATGACTGTGGCCATCAACCAGTATCTGTGTTGCACTGCTCAGTTGTGATATGCAGGAAGGTTTGGACCTGAACACTTCTGCATTTGAAGTGGGGATGTAGCTCAGTGGAAGAGCGCATGCTTTGCATGTATGAGGTCCCGGGTTCAATCCCCGGCATCTCCACGCTAGTGGACTTTTTCACAACCTCACAGCGATAACGAGACGGCACATATAAAGGAGGAGAATGATATATACTTGAGTTAGGAAGGTGCAGGCTGACCGTTCATTACTGCATTTAAACGGCTGCTCAAGAGAGAGAGCGGACCTCTGAACACCCCAGAGAACACCAGGAAAGCACACCGGTATGTCTACATCCTGAGGAGATTGAAGCCAGTGAAATTTTTTTTAAAAACCATGTTTTTATTTTACAGGAGTATCATTGAGAGTGTTTCAAACACTTGCTAAACTGTCTGGTACAAGAATAGCAAGGCATCCGACGGCAAGACCCTACAAAGTTTTGAGAAGACTGCTGACAGCAGTTCACTTTCACATTGAGACCCAGTGATTTGCGGACCAGTCAAAACCTAAGGAATTCTGACCTTCATTTGATCATATGGACGGATGGGGAGGTGAACGAGAGTCGGAATTTGACAAAATAAATTCCGGCGTGTGGGTGTATTCTCCGCTGCACCTCAGACTGCGGTCGCTGCTCGTTACACCGGAGAGTGACCGAAATAGCATACACAAATGGAGGAGGAACTCAGCGGGCCAGGTGGCATCTCCGCATGAAACATCGACTGTTTACCCCTCCCCAGAGATGCTGTCTGATCTGGTGATTTGCTCCGGCATTCTGTGCTCCGGATTTGCAGCACCTGCAGAATCTCCTGTGTTTATATCCTAAATAACGGCCCGCAGACAAAGAGAAGGAAGGCAAGGAGACACAGCGGGAGATGACCAGTATGTCTGACTGCAGGGCCGTAGGAATAGGGTCAGAATGATAATGAAAATCACATCCGTTGCTGAAATGTCGGGGAGGAGATATCCGGCAGGGTCGGAGCACAGAGACCGGATAATAACCGGATGGGGTAGGAAGTAATGGACAGGGAAAGGAGGACGGGGAGGAAGGTAAATGCGTAAGAGAGACACGACGGAAATTAGACAGGGAACATAATCCAATAAACAAAACAATAGATAATCGGGGGAAAGCGGAAAAATTAACAAATAGAAAGACAGGAGAAGAACAGAGATATTTACCAATCAGCAGAATGGCGCGGCGGGAATGTGATGGACCCTTTATCCAGAGGCCGACAGGTCGAAACCATCGTCTGCTATTCATCAGCAGAATATTTTACCACAAATCGCTGTCATGTCGTCTGTGTACACAACACACTTTTCACTTAAAATAAAAGCTTGTGCTTCTAATTTAAAGTTCCGTCCACTCACTTAATCACTTCCTGAAATTTGTTGAGAATTTGGCGGGTAAAACAACAATTCTTGTTGTGCTCAGCGATTGTCCAATCTCCCCCTTTGACATTGTCCCCACTGCCCTCCTGAAAGATGTTTTTGACAAAATGTTTTTGACATTTTGATATCTAACGGTGAGGTTCCAGTGGAGTTGAAAACCATTGTTGAAGAAGGGTGGAAGATAAAATGCAGGTAACTGTAGTCCTGTTAACTTCACTTCAGCTACTGGAGTCTATAATCTATGAAGAAATAACAAGTCATTTGGAAAAGTTTAATGTCATTGAACTAACTCAACAAGGTCTACAGTCAGATTCACACAGATACCACAATGACCAAAGTTCCCATCTGAGCTTGTGGTCTGTAACCCCCTCACCACCACATTATGAACAAGGTTATCCTCCTCCTTGTCCCATTTCTGTGCATTTGGCCTATATACTTCAAAACCTTTCCTTTCCATGTCCAAGTGCCTTTTTAATGTACTTGACTCAACCACTCCCGCTCTCTTTCCAGCTTAATGTCATACAGCAGGGTCACTAAAACTAAACACTATTTGTGAAATGTGGCCAAACCAACGTGTTGGACAACTGCAACATCTCATCCCAGCTTCTATATTCGGTGCCCTGACTGAAACCAGTGTCCCAAAAGCCTCTTCACCACCATGTCCATCTGGAACCTGGTATTGGACCCTGTAACCTAGGATGTTGAATATTAAGTCATGTTTGACAAACATACCAGAGATGTGAGACTTAAAGGGGAGGTTGGTGAAGTGGTGTTTTTGGATTTTCAGGAGCCATTTGCCAAGGTGCCACATGTAAGGCTGGTGCACAAGACCAGAGCTCAGTACTGGGAAGGAAGTGTGTTAATACTGACTGAAGACTGGTTATCATACTGAGACAGAATAACAGGTCTGTTTCAGACTGGGATGATATAACTAGTGGAGTGTCCCAGCGACCAGTTCTGGATTGTTGATGATTTATTATTGATATTCATGACCCGGAGGAGGGGCAGAGAGTGAGGAATCCATGGTGGCAATGACGGGGAATGTGGTGGGGGACATGTGGTGTTTGGACATTTCATCTCTCCAACGGACATGGGGAAGCAGGTGAGAAGAATACTTGGTAAATTGAGTTTAATGTGGTGAAGTGTGATGGCTTGTAGAGTGGTAGGATGAATCAAAAGTCAAACTATTATTTATGTGGAGATAAATTGTAAATGAGAGAAATAGAGAGGAGTCGAGGTGCTGAACTACACAACAAAATAGAGACGGGTGAAGTGAGTGGTTCATAAAACCATATATGAGCAAGGTTCAGAGGTGAATGGTCCATTGATATTTACTGCTGGGGTGTTGGTGCAGAGAAACAGAGAAGTGTTGTTACTGTGACAGACAAGTGCACAATGATGGATTTTGGGAAGTTAAAGCAGGTCAGGACGTACCCAGTGAATGGAGGGTCCTGAGGAGTGTTGATGAAAGAGAAACCTGGGGCACAGGTACGTAATTCCCTGAAAGTGCCAACACAGGCAGACAAGGTGATGAAGAAGGAACATGACATGCTTGTCTTCATCGGCAAAGGCTCTAAGAGGAGTTGGGACATCACATTACAGTTGTACAAATCAATAATGACACCACACCAGGAGTACCCTGTGCAGTTCTGGTCACATGAGAGGAAGGATGTGACTAAGCTGGAAAGGTGCAGAAATGATTCACAGGAATGTTACCTGGACTGGGGGCTTGAGTTACAAGGAAAGATCAGAATGACTGGGACTGTTTTCCCTGGAGTGAAGGAGACTGAGGGCAGACCTGACAGAAGTTTATAAAACTATGAGAGGTGTAGACAAGGTTAACAAGCAGGATCATTTTGCCAGGGTAGAAATATCAAATATGAGAAAGCACAGCTTTAAAATGCCAGGGTGAGAATTTAAAGGTGGATGTTAGGACAGGTAAGATTTCTGTTTTTGTACAGAGATTGCTGAGGGCCGGGTATGGGCTGCCATGGGGAGTGGTGGAAGCAGATATAATAACAACATTTATCATGGTTTTAGATAACCACATGAATATTCAGAGAATTGAAGCACATGAATTATACGCAGGCAAAAGAGATTTAGTTTCATTTGGAATCGTGTTCAGCACCGACATCATGGGAAGAAGGGTCTGTTCCTGTGCTGTACTGTTCTGTGTTCTCAGTGAGCCTCAGTGACAGGAGGGCCTTTAGCCGGGGTCACAGACAAGTGTATCTGGGCAAGGAGAGAGACTGCAGGATGGTGCATTACCTCCCTGGTACCAGGGCCAAGGATGGAAATGAACAAGTACAGGCCATTCTGAAAGGGCAGGGTGAGCAGCCAGAGGTCGTGGTCCATATTGGCTCTAACAAAAGAGACAAAGTCCTGCAAAGAGAACTTTGGAAGCAGGGGAAAAGTTAAGTAGAAACTCTGGGGGGGGGGAGGGGGTAATCCCAGTGTCAGCTGCTAGTGAGGGAAGAAATAAAAAAGGTATTACAGTTCCGACTCGAAACGTTGACTGTTCATTTCCAAGGATGCTGCCCGACCTGCTGAGTTCCTCCAGTGTGTTGTGCATGTTGCTTTGACCCCAGCATCTGCAGAGTATTTTGTGTTTACAGAGATCCAGCTGAGAGAAGGGCAAGATTGGTAGCGAAACATTCCAGGATTCAGACAGTCCAGAGGGAGGTAAATGAGGTTGGGGATCTGTACGGCTGATCAGGCAGAATGTCACAAGGTCAAGGTCATCCCAGAGGCTCTTCCAGTAAGACAATGTGGGTAGAGTTCAGGAAAAGGAAAGGAGCAATTACCATGATGGGATTATACTGTAGGCCTCACAATAAACAGTAAGAGAGGAACAGATGTTATGGACTGGTCGCCAGTGAATGTTCTCAGCTCCAGGGTGGAGAAGTTTCAATTGTGTAGTAAGGACACATTTCTGTAAAAACACTGACAGTGTATACCAAGCACACTGAGCTGCCAGAGCACAGCACCGGCCAGTGAGGACACAGACCAGTACAACACCCGGCTCTCTACTACAAAGTTCAAAGCTGAAAGTAAGTGTATTATCTAAATACATTTCTGTCACCATATGCAACCCTGAAATTAGTTTTCTTGTGGGCATACTGCCAGTTTGTAAGAGTGGTAGTGGAGGGTTAAACTAATTTGGCGGGGGCGGGGTGGGGGTGTTGTACAAACCAGAGTGAAGGCACTCAGGATAGGATGGAGGGTAAAAAAGCAAAGATAGCATGCAATTAGACTGTCAGGAAGGTCAGGCAGATGATAGGACATCACTGCAGCCAACAGGGTGAGTATCAGTGCATCAGGGGTGCAGAATCAAAGGGTAGCAATACTCAAAGTGTTATACCTCTATCCACAGAGTATAAGAAATAAGGTGGATGATCTTATTGCCCTATTACAGATTGTCAGATATGATGTCATGGCCATCGCTGAGTTGTGGCAGAAGGATGCTTGCAGTTGGGAGCTAAATGTCCAAGTTTACATGTTGTATCAGAGAGACAGGAAGGTAGGCAGAGGGGGTGGCATCAATTCAGTCGAAAGATGTGATATAGGATCAGAAGATGTTGAATCATTCTGCGTTGAGTTAAGAAACTGCAAGGGTAAAAGGACCCTGATGGCAGTTATATACGCCTCCAAACAGTAGCTTGGATATGGACCACAGAATACAACAGGAAATAGCAAAGACTTGTCAAAAGGGCAACGTTCTGATAGTCATGGGAGATTTCAACATGCAGATATATTGAGAAAATCAGGTTGTAAATAGATCTCATGAGAGTGAGTTTGTTGAATACCGACAAGATGGCTTTTTAGAACAGGGATGAGCTACATTAGATTGGGTGTTATCTAATGAAACCAAGGTAATTAGGGAGCTTAAGGTAAAAGAATCCTTAGGAAATAGTGATGACAATATGATTGTGTTCAACCTGAAATTTGATAGGAAGGAAGTAAAGTCTGACGTAAAGTTTTCAGATGACTCTGCCATAGTTGGATGCATCAGCAAGGGAGATGAGGCTGAGTACAGGGCTATGGTAGGAAACATTGTCACATCATGTGAGCAGAATTATCTGCAGGGTAATGTGAAAAAGACTAAGGAGCTGGTGGTAGACCTGAGGAGAGCTAAGGTACCGGTGACCCCTGTTTCCATCCAGGGGGTCAGTGTGGACATGGTGGAGGATTACAGATACCTGGGGATATGAATTGACAATAAATTGGACTGGTCAAAGAACACTGAGGCTGTCTACAAGAAGGGCCAGAACCGTCTCTATTTCCTGTGGAGACTGAGGTCCTTTAACATCTGCTGGATGATGCTGAGGATGTTCTACGAGTCTGTGCTGGCCAGTGCTATCATGTTTGCTGTTGTGTGCTGGGGCAGCAGGCTGAGGGTGGCAGACACCAACAGAATCAATAAACTCATTCGTAAGGCCAGTGATGTTGTGGGGATGGAACTGGACTCTCTCACGGTGGTGTCTGAAAAGAGGATGCTGTCTAAGTTGCATGCCATCTTGGTCAATGTCTCCCATCCACTACATAATGTACTGGGTGGGCACAGGAGCACATTCAGCCAGAGACTCATCCCACCGAGATGCAGCACTGAACGTCATAGGACATCATTCCTGCCTGTGGCCATCAAACTTTACAACTCCTCCCTTGGAGGGTCAGACACCCTGAGCCAATAGGCTGGTCCTGGACCTATTTCATAATTTACATATTACTATTTAACTATTTATGGTTCTATTACTATTTATTATTTATGGAGCAATCGTAACGAAAACCAATTTCCCCCAGGATTAACAAAGTATGACTACGACTATCAGTACTTCAGTGAAGTACAGGATATTACAGTAGAATGAGAGAGGAGTTGGCCAAAGTAAATTGGAAGCAGATGCTGGCAGGGATCAAGCAGAGAAGCAATGGTGTGAGTTTGTGGGAAAAGTGAGGGCGATGCAGGATAGATGTTTTCCAAAAAATGAAGAAACACTCAAATGGCAAAATGGGACTGATAAGGGAAGTCAAAGGTAATGTAAAAGGAAAAGAAAGTGCATCCAACAATGCAAAAATTAGTGGTAAGACAGAGGATTGGGAAGCTTTTAGAAGCCTGCAGAAAGAATAAGCTCCAGCACAAGATGTGGGAGATCAGGGAGTCAGTCAGTGTCCCGGACAACTCCACATCAGGGAAATGCACCATCTGTAGCTCCTGACTGACCGTGTGAAGAAAACTGAGCTGGGGATGCACAGATCTGGAGTTTCCAGGATGCTGAGACCAGAGATTCAGTGAGTTGATCAAACTTGAGATCAGGCTACAGATAGCTTAGTGACCACCATGACTGGAAAGAGGAAGGGACAGACAGTGCAATGTCTCCCTGTGACTGTACACTCCTTTGGATATCCCTGAGGGGATGACAAACCAGAGCACAGCAGCCCGTCAGGTGGGTGGTACTGACAGCCCGGTCTGATGCTCTGCATGAGGTAAGGACAAGCACACCAGTGATGACAGCACTCTCACAGTACAGGGGACATACAGGAGATTCTGTGGCAGCAATAGAGATGCCAGGATAATGTGTCGCCTCCTGGGTACCAGGGTCAGGTATGTCTGAGATATGCAGGATTTCCAAAAGATAGACTTGCCGGTAGAGTCAGTGGTAAGGAAGCCAAATGCAATGTTAGTATTCATTTCCAGAGGACTACTGCACAGAAGCAAGGATGTAATGCTGAGGATTGATAAGGCACTGGTCCGATCACACTTGGAGTATTGTGAACTGTTTTGGGCCCCTTATCTAAAAAAGTATGTGCTAGCATTGGAAAGGGTCCAGAGGAGGTACACAAGAGTGATCTCAGCAATGAAAGGGTTAATGCATGAGGATGTTTGATGGCTCTGGGCCTGTCTGTACTGACTGGAGTTTAGAAGAAAGAGGGGATCTCATTGAAACCTATCAAATATTGAAAGGCCGAGATAGAGTGGACGTGGAGAGGATGTTTCTGATAGTGGGGCATCTACAACCACAGGGCACATCCTTAGAATACTAGGACATCCTGTTAGAACAAAGATATGGAGTAATTTCCTTAGTAAAGGTTAGTGAATCTGAGCAGCCTATGTCAGGATGCTGTTCACTGAATACATCATTCCCACAATCCTGATCAATAAGCTACAGAACCCGGTCCCTCTACAACTGGATCCTCGACTTGCTAACCGAGAGACCACAATCTGTGCGGATTGGTGATAATATCTCCCCCTCGCTGATGATCAATACTGGTGCACCTCAGGGGTGTGTGCTTAGCCCACTGCTCTACTCCCTATATACCCATGACTGTGAGGCAAGGCATAGCTCAAATACCATCTATAAATTTGCTGATGACACAACCACTGCTGGTAGAAACTCAGATGGAGATGAGAGGGCACAAAGGAATGAGATATACCAGCTGTGGTGTTGCAGCGAGAACATTGCACTTAATGTCAGTCAGACAAAAGAGCTGATTGTGGACCTCAGGAAGGGTAAGAAGAGGGAACACAAACCAATCCTCATGGAGGGATCAGAAGTGGAGAGAGGAAACAATTTCAAGTTTCTGGATATCAATATCTCTGAGGATCTAACCTGGCCCCAACATATTGATGCAGCTACAGTATAAAGAGGACAAGACTGCGGATATATTTCGTCAGGAGTTTGAAGATATTTGCTATGTCACTTTAAAACACTCAAAAACTGCTATAAATGTATTCGATATACAGTATTTATAATACATGTTATTTCTGTTTTTGCACTATATTTAACCTACATAATATACATATCCATACACACACATACAGATTTATTTATTCTTTCTATATTATCATGGACTGCATTGAACTGCTGCTGCTACATTAACAAATTTCATGACACACGCCGGTGATAATAAACCTGATTCTGGTTCTGACTCTGAATTCATCCCCACAGACGGCTGTGGCCAATTCACTGGGTATATTTCATGCGGAGGTTCTTGACTGTGGGGAGGAAAAGAGGCTCTGAGGGGGTTCAGAGATCTGTCTGTCTCTTATCCCTGGCAGAATGGTGCAGCAGACTGGATGGGCCAAATGGCCTAATTCTGCTCCTGTGTTTTATGGTCCGATGGTCTCCGAGCAGCTGCAGGACATTTCAAATGGAAGGCTGAGCAGTCAGACATCGTGGTGGACGGTGCATGTTGGGAATAGCAACGTAGGGAGGAGGAGGGATGTGTCCTGTCCAGTGAATTTAGAGAAGGAAGACAGAAAATAAAAATTATTAAGCTGTGTATTACTCCCAGTGACACTTGTGACAGGGAGATATAGAAAGATACCACTGATGAATGTGTGGCTGAGGAGCTGGTGCAGGGCAAGAGATTTAGTTTGATCGATCAATGGGGATAACTTCTAGGGATGATTGACAGAAACTGTTCACTCCCTCGGGTCTTCATGGGAAGGAACAGTTTTCTCCTTCCTAAAACTGGAGGGAATAGTTTTAGTCATAGTCATAGTCATAGTAGTCATAGTTAACGGGACAGGTTGGAGGTTTAAAGGGGATCTGTAGGGTGAGTTGATGGAGGAAGATAAAATTCTGTGAGACATACAGAACTTAGAGAGACAGAGACAGTTTCCCTTGGTATGGGTGTAAAACTAAAGGGAATAGTTTTAATCTGAAAGGGGGGAGATTTAAAGGGGAATAGTTGGTATCCCGAATGAGCCACCAGAGGAGGTGGTGGAGGCAGAAATGTACAAAGTCCCTGTTCATGAACATTTCTCAGGAACCTGTCATTCACTGTGTACATCCTGCCCTGGTTGAACTTCCCGGTGCTGGGTACATTGTGGTTTTCCATCTGTATTAATGATCTTGATGAGAATGTGGTAAACTGGATCAGCAAGTTTGCAGATGACACCAAGAGTAGGGGTATGATGGACAGCGAGGAAGGCTAGCAAATCTTGATGTGGGATGTGGACTACCTGGAAAAGTGGCAGATGGAAATTAATGAACACAAATATGAGACATGTGCAACATAAGTTTAACGAGAGAAATGTGTGGTTTAAAGAGGATCTGAGGAAAACTGTCCTCTCTCCCTGGGAAGTTACAATCTGGAACACACTGCCTGTGGAGCTGGTGCAGGATGGTATTTAAGGGCCATCTGGATGAGCATTTGAATCACCAAGGCAGGGTAGGAGACAGACCAAGTGCTGAGTTAGTAGAGACAGATTCTTGATGGTCAGTACAGACATGCAGAAACCACTGACTGTGAAAGTGCAGTGGGAACCTGGAACACAGGACTTCAGGATGGACTCAGCTAAAACATTCAGTACCCAGTACGATAGATTTTTCTTGGACAAAGTGTGATGAAAGAGGGTTACAAAAAGTACACATAGATTAAGTTGTTAACTGTCCTATGCTGGCACCAGTGGGGTCAACAGTTGATCTGCCACCTGTCTTCAGGAGAAAGAGAGATAAATAAGACAATGGAGCAGCATTTGGAAATGTTAATGAAGAGACGAGAGAGTTTAACGGAAGGAGACACCAGTCTGGGTATAGTCAAGATCGGCTCCGTTTGAACCCTGAACTGTTTGAAGTGTGATGGACAGGCGATACCCCAGCAGGGGGATAAAAAGGGACAGGTTCACTGAGGCAGTACACACACGACACCACGAGGTAACGAGACCCTGGAAGCAGTGCGCCTCCCACAAGTCGGTGGGAGTTTTTGGAAGGCTGGTCGCGGGACCAAGCCATAGACGCACAGGGTGGAAAGGTACGATTGGCGGGACTGGGTGTGTGTCCGCCCTTGCCTGGGTGCCAGGTGCACTGCAGAGGAATGATCGTATCTGAAATGGAGGGGTCACAGTCAGTGACCTCAGAAGACACATTACAAAGGGGTCGCCCGAAAGCTGACTGTGAGGAATGTCGAAGGTCTGTTTGGAATCCGATTTGAATATTCATTCGCTCTCTCTCTCTCTCTTTCTCTCTCTCCCACGGCGACGGCAATTACTGCGAACTGAACTAAACTGAACTCTGTCACTTTGAAACTGGTCATTTACCCCTAGACGACGATAGAGCTTGATTGATCCTATTATCCTAGTTCTGTGTACATGTGTGTTTATTCATTGCTAACCTGTTGCATTTATATCCTTACTATTAGAGTACTGTGTTGCTTATTTCTTTAATAAAACTTTCTTAGTTCCAGTAATCTAGACTCCAACTGAGTGGTCCATTTCTGCTGGTTTGGCAACCCAGTTATGGGGTACGTAACATAAGTGGGGTTCTCGTCCGCAATTTTGAACGCTAAATTTGGGACGGAGTAAATTGATTGGGTTAAAATTCCCGAAAGAAAGAAAAGACAAACAGCAGAAATGGAGATTGAGGAATTTCTAAAGGTGCCGACCTTGGAGGCATTAGAGGATGCCAGGAAATCGGAATTGGCAGCTGTGGCCAAACGGTTGAATCTTGTTAAGGGGAAGTCAACAATGAGGAGAGAGGAGATACACAGAGCTATCGTAGAGCACTATGTGTCTAAAGGTGTGTTTCCCCAAGGGGAGCTGGAGGTGGTGTCTATTGAAAAACCTGCTGGAGACGCGGTACAGGTGCAGCTTGAAAAACTGAGACTCGAGCACGAGTTCCGGGTACGGCAGCTAGAACACGAAGAGAAGCAGTTAGAAAGGCAGGAGAAAGAGAAACAGTTAGAAAGGCAGGAGAGAGAGAGACAGTTAGAACGAGAAGAGAGGGGCAGACAGTTGGAGCGAGAAGAGAGGCAGAGGGAAAGGGAATTTGAGCTGGAGAAGTTAAAGATGATGGCAGAGCAGGGGCCCATGCCGAACCAAGGTGGAGGGTTCAGGGTGACCCAGGAGGTTAGGCTGGTTCCCCTATTTGACAATACCGATGTGGATCGGTACTTTTTCCATTTCGAAAAAGTTGCTACAAGTCAGGACTGGCCGAGTGATAAGTGGGCTGCTTTGCTTCAGAGTGTACTTAAAGGAAAGACCCAACAAGCTTACTCAGCTTTGTCCGTGGAAGATGCCCAGAGGTATGAGGTGGTGAAAGAGGCCATCCTCAGGATTTATGAGTTGGTCCCGGAGGCATACAGGCAGAGGTTCAGGAATGCAAGGAAGCAGTGGGACCGCACGTATTTAGAGTTTGCCTGTGAAATGCAGACATACTGTGAGCGTTGGTGTGCCTCGAAGGGGGTAGATGGGGATTATGACAGACTGTTACAGCTGATCCTGATTGAGCAGTTTAAAGGTTGTGTCCCTGATGGTATGAGACCCTATCTAGATGAGAAAGAGGCAGCCACGTAGCCGCAACTGCTAAATTAGCGGATGAGTATGCGTTGACGCATAAAATGAAATTTGTCCCGAGTAAAGGCTACGAGAAGGGTAGTCAGGACGGCGGGGAGAGTCCGCCAGAAAAGTCAGAAAATAAGCCTGGGACTAGTGAGAAGGATAAGGTAGACCGGGAGCAGTCTGGTAGGAAGTCTCCTGGGGTCGTCTGTTATAATTGTGGGAAAGTCGGACACTTTGCGTCCAGGTGCTTTGCCCCAAAGAAGGAGACGGGAAAAGGAAAAACAACGATTTTGACTGGCTGTATCAAGCTGGTAAACGAACCGCTAGGAGAGGAAAGGTCTGCCAAAGTTCAGGAAGGGCGCGAGAGGTTTATCTCGGCCGGATTGGTGTCGGTGAGGGAGGGGTTAAACCCAGTTCCAGTACGGATCTGGAGAGACACGGGAGCATGTCAGTCATTGATATTGAAGAGTGTATTAGAGTTTAGCTCAGAGTCCCAGACTGGGGATGTCAAGGTCAAAGGTATTGGGGAAGGGACAGAGGCAGTCCCTTTGTACCAGATACACCTACAAAGCAACTTGGTCTCTGGACTAGTCACGATTGGGGTGAGGTCCGAATTACCGATGAAAAGCGTGGAAGTCTTACTCGGTAATCACCTCGCGGGGGGAATTGTGTTCCCAGCCGTGAGATTGACAAGTCAGCCTGCCAGCATTGAGGCCCCGCCCATGGACTCGCGGGTTTATCCCGTTTGCACAGTAACTCGGCGGATGTCGAGGAGGGCTGCAGAGGCTGATATAAAGTTAGCTGAGACGTTTCTGCCAGCCTTGTACGAGGAGGGGGTAGAAAGTGAAAAGAAGGAACGTAATGAAACAGGAGGAAGTGGAGAAATTAAGGTAGATTTATCATTAGAAAAGAAGGACTTTATACAGGCACAGGAGCGAGACGAGGAAACAGCTCGCTGTGAAACAGAGTTAGGAAGAGAGCCAGTAGGCTATGGTGTGAAGGGGGAGGTGCTAAGGAAGGAAGAGAGACCAAGTACCGCAGATGAGGAATGGGGGACGGTGCCAAAAATCTCTGGGGATGAGATTTTTAACCTGGCCCACAAGGTACCCCTCGGTGGACATTTTGCGGTGCTGAAGGAAACAGTCGGCGGAATCATGAAAGAGGTTTACTGGCTGCACAGGAGGAAGGATGTTATTGATTATGGCAGACGCGAACTGAGACAGTCACAGGCTTTCGATATGCTAACAAACCTAGTCGGTGTTAGCGCGGAAATCAATGAAGCTAGGGTCCCCCTGATAAGAAAAAAAAACATTTTGAAAAGATGAGTATGGTATCGACCAGATGGGAGAAGACTATTGTTTTGGCCAGCTCTGCTGATAAGGTCTCTCCCTTAATCCCCGAACAAAGCGACTCTTTAGGAGAAGTAATTAAACGGCTCGCACACGTGTGTTTGATTGTCCCGAGGCGATGCAAAGAACTGGGACGTTGGGTGGTGTTTGTCACGCTAGGTCGGCCTAGTGAACAGCACCCCTATAGAATGAGTAATTCAGTGACGAAAGGGCTAACGAACACAGAAGTGTATATTGGCGATGCAATACGGCTGTCTGAAGCCAGCTTGATAGTGAACCTTGAAAAAAATGAGTTCGGCCACACGAAGGTCACTTATCTGGGAATTGTGGTGACACAGGGACAGCTGGCAGTGATGCAAGCTAAGGTGCGGGCTATCTCTGACATCCCAACCCCGACAGACAAGAGGGCCCTCAGAAGGCTCTTGGAGATGGTGGGGTACTGTAGGAAGTTTTGCAATAACTTTGCGGGTACTATCCCTCCCCCTCCTACTTAACCCTTGTGAAAGAAAACTAAGTCAGGATGGGACGACCCTTGTTATTGTGGTCCGGGACGAAACCCACTGAGACGTTACACTGATCACAATTCATCAGTGTTTTCGGCCACTATGAAGTTTGCTAAGTTGGAGCCTGGTTTAGAGGATTATTAATAACACATATAAAAGGAACGGAAAGTGTGATTGCTGACTGTCTGTCAAGGTGTTGACAACTTAAAATTCTCTGTATTAGCCAAATAGCTGATGAAGATGTATATTTGTGTGTATCTAATAATGTATTCATGTTTGTAATTTTTACCCCGGTAAAAATCCTTAAAGCTGAGGGGTGTGACGAAAGAGGGTTACAAAAAGTACACATAGATTAAGATGTTAACTGTCCTGTGCTGGCACCAGTGGGATCAACAGTTGATCTACCACCTGTCTTCAGGAGAAAGAGAGATAAATAAGACAATGGAGCAGCATTTGGAAATGTTAATGAAGAGACGAGAGAGTTTAACGGAAGGAGACACCGGTCTGGGTATAGTCAAGATCGGCTCTGTTTGAACCCTGAACTGTTTGAAGTGATGGACAGGCGATACCCCAGCAGGGGGATAAAAAGGGACAGGTTCGCTAAGGCAGTACACACACGACACCACGAGGTAACGAGACCCTGGAAACGGTGCGCCCCCACAAGTCGATGGGACTTTTTGGAGGGCTGGTCGCGGGACAAAGCCATAGATGCACAGGGTGGAAAGGTACGATCGGCGGGAACCTGGTGTGTGTCTGCCCTTGTCTGGGTGCCAGGTTCACTGCAGAGGAACGATCGTATCTGAAACAGAGGGGTCACAGTCGGTGACCTCCGAAGACATTACAAAGGAGTCGCCCGAAAGCTGACTGTGAGGAATGTCGAAGGTCTGTTTGGAATCCGATTTGAATATTCATTCGCTCTCTCTCTCTCTCTCTCTCTCCCACGGCGACGGCGATTACTGTGAACTGAACTAAACTGAACTCTGTCACTTTGAAACTGATCATTTACCCCTAGACGACGATAGAGCTTGATTGATCCTATTATCCTAGTTCTGTGTACATGTGTGTTTATTCATTGCTAACCTGTTGCATTTATATCCTTACTATTAGAGTACTATGTTGCTTATTTCTTTAATAAAACTTTCTTAGTTCCAGTAATCCAGACTCCAACGGAGTGGTCCATTTCTGCTGGTTTGGCAACACAGTTACGGGGTATGTAACAAAAGGTATTAATGGTCACATAGTGAAGCAAACCCCTCAAAAGGTGACCAGAATGCTCCCATCCTCTGTGCACCCTGTACTTTCATATGGGAATTTGGTGAAGTACTCTGGGTGATATTAGGAGAGATGTCTGACAGCTTGGTCACAGTGGGAGGGTGCAAATATCTTCTCAGAGGATAAGGGGTTCAGTGGAACAAGCTCACAGCTGAGAATGAAGGTGACAAACCCCACTGCAGTGGAGGACTGCTGTGGTCAGGGTTGTACAGGATAGAAACAGACCCTCCGGCCCATCACATTTATGCTCCCCATCATGCACAGCTATACTAATCCCACTTTCCTGCATTAGTTTCATATCCCTCCGAGCCTTGCTCACTGAAGCCCCTGTGCATGTGACTCTAATATTGTTACACAGTTCCCTGTATGTGGCATCACAGGTAGACAGAGTTGTGTGTTCTTCTTGTCTTCTCAGCCAAAGAACTGCCTCTCATTAAGAGTCCGACAAAACTGTTTAAAGACAGATTTAAAGGTGATCTGAGGGGTAAATATTTCACACAGAGAATAGCTGGCATCCGGAATTAACTCCCAAAATAGAGTCACTGGTTTATACAGAAATGAAATAGTCCCTTTGGTACAACTCATCCACGCCGACCAAGTTGTCGACCTGAACTCGGCCCATCTGCCTGCATTAGGCCCGTATCCCTCTCAACCTTTCCCATCCATGTGACTGTGCAAATATGTTTTAAATATTGTACCTGAGGCAGAGAGCCGGTGCAGTGAGGCACTGACAGACACTCACTGTTCCGTGGGCAGGAAGAGGAGAGGCTGATCCCACAGTGGAGCCAAAACCCCAACAAGTAGAGACCGACTTCACCATCTCGGACTTCCCGCCTGGTTCCCGTGCTCGGCCGTTTCCAAGGAAACTTCGACGGTGATGGTGGGACCTCTGTGACGTCAGTGCGTTGTGTCACTTGACGATGTATCACGTGACTTGGAGGGGGCAGAAGGAGCTGTCAATCAGTGGAGCCTTCTAAATAGAATCGGTATGGGGGGTGGGGGTGGATTTCCCACCCGCACCTCCGGGAATTGACTGTGTTATAGACTGCAATATTCACATTTTAATTTGACTTCGGTCTTATAAATATTTAATGTTTCCATTTTGTATATTTTTGTGTGGATAAGCTTTTATAATTTTCGGTAAAAAAACGTTGGAAGTAGATCACTGAACCCTTCATGAGAAAAAGAGCGTCACCGAAAAATATTGTCAAAGCCAAAATTTTAACCCAAAGTAACTTGTTATCACAGTATGCATATGTCACCATATAGTTCAAAGTTCAAAGTAAAATTTATTCTCACAGTACGTACATGTCACCACATTCAACCCTGAGATTCATTTTCTGCGGGCATTAGTAGCAAATCTATAGAATAGTAACTGTGAACTGGAAATATGAGGAACTATAAACTGTAAACAAACAGTGCAAATTCAGAAAAATAAATAGCAATAAATAATAAGCATGAAATAGCAATATAACATAATCCTTAAGTGAGTCTGAAATGAGTGTAACTATCCTTTTTTGTTCAAGCCCCTGATGGTTGAGGGGTGGTAACTGTTCTTGAACCTGGTGGTGCGAGTCCTGAGATACCTGTACGTTCTACCTGATGGCAGCAGTGAGAAAAGACCATTGCCTGGGTGGTGAGGATCTTTGATGATGGATGTTGCTTACCTACGGCTATGTTTCATGTAGATGTGCTCAGTAGTTATGAATGTTTTACCCGTAATGTAGCTGGCCTGAAACCACTAGCTTTGTGGGATTTTCCACTCAAAGGCACTGGTGTTCCTATACCAGGCCGTAATGCAGCCAGTCAGCACACTTTCCAACACACATTTATAAAAGCTTACCAAAGTTTTCGATGACATACTGAACCTCTGCAGAGTCCTAAGGAAGTAGAGGTGCTATTGTGGTTTCTTCACAATAATATTTATATGATGGGTCCAGGACAGGTCCTCTGAGAGAGTGACGCACAGGAATTTAAAGTCACTGACCCTCTCCACCTCTGATTGTCCTTTGATTACTGGCTCATGTACCTTGGATTTGTCCCTCCTAAAGTCTACAATCTGCCCCTTGGTCTTACTGACACTGAGTGAGAGGTTGTTGTTATTACGCCACTCAACCAAGTTTTCAGTCTCCCTACTGTATGCTGATTCATCACCACCTTTGATACAGCCCACAACAGTGGTGTCATCAGCAAACTTGTATATGGTGTTGGAGCTGTACTCAGCCACACAGGCATAGGTGTAAAGTGAGTAGCGCTGGGGGCTAAGCACACTTCCCTATGGTGCTCCTATGCTGACAGAGATTGTGGAGGAGATGCTTTTGTCAATCTGAACTGACTTGGGTTTGCAGCTGAGGAAATCCAGGATCCAATTGCACAAGGGGGTTTTGAGGCCCAGGTCTGGGAGTTTACTGATTAGTTTTGAGGGGATGATAGTGTTAAATGCTGAGCTGTAATCAATGAAGGGCATCCAGATGTTTGCACCTTTGCTGTCCGGATGTTCCAGAGTTGTGTGAAGAGCCAATGAGACAGCATCTGCCATTGCTTCGGTAGGTGAATTGGAGAGGATCCAAGTCACCATTCAGTCAAGAGCTGATATGCTTCAACACCAGCTTCTCAAAACATTTCATCACTGTGGATGTAACTGCCACTGGGCAGTAGTCATTTAGACAGGTTACCACCGATATGATTGAAGCTTCCTTGAAGTGGGTGGGTTCCACACACTGCCAGATCGAGAGGCTGAAGATATCCAGCACAGGTATTCAGTTCTCAGCAAGGTCTCATCCAGACCGGATGCTTTCCTTGGATTCACTCTCTTGAAGGTAGCCTGCACGTCATCTTCAGATACTGAGACCAAATGATCATTGGGAGACACGGGGTGCGCGATGGTTCCTCCCTCTTCCGGTGGACAAAGTGAGCATAGAAGGCATTGAGTCATCTGGAAGTGAAGCTCTGCTGTCCTCTTTGTCACAAGATTTACCTCTAGCATTCAAACCCTGCCACAGCTGTCGAACATTCCTCTTTTATTCCAGCCGAGTCTGGAATTCCATTTCACCCGAGAGATGGATTTCTAGAGATTATACCATTACCTCTTGTAGCATTCTTCATCTCCAGACCTGAATGCATCTGATCTGCGCTCAGCAGGTTCCAGATATCATTGCTCGCTCAGGGCTACTGATTTTGGAAAACCCTGAATGATTTTGTGGGGCACACGCATCCACAGCTGTTTTAGTAAAGTCTGTAATGACGCCAGTGCAGTCGTTCAGGTCCTTAGATGAGTTCTTGAATATGGCCCAGTCTGCTGACTCAAGGTAATCCTGTAACCGTTCCTCTACCTCCCATGGCCATTCTCTGGAGCTTTGCTCTTTACGTTCTGTCTGTGTGCAGGTTGGATGCGCACAGTCAAATGATCCGACTTATCGAAATGCGGTCTCGGGAGAGAAAGACAAGCATTCCTTATCGTAGTGTAGCAGTGGCCTGGTGTGTTGGGACCTCTAGTGCAACAGGTTCCTACATATAGATGCATTTTCTTTCAGGTATTTACAGGAAAATAAATACAATGGAATTTCTGAAAACTATAACCAGCGAAGACTGGCAGACAGTTAACATGCAAAAGAAAACAAATCATGCAAATAATAAAAAATAAATATTACTGTGAAATCCGGTTGTAGAATACTTGAAAGTCAGTTTGCAGTTTATGAAATCAGTTCAGTGAAGTTACCTACACCGTTTCAAGGGCATGACTGGTGTAGGGTGATAACTCATTGTGAACCTGGTGGTGTGGGACCTAGGGCTCCTGTATGTCCTTCCTGATAGCAGCATTGTGAAGAGAGCATGAGGTGGATGAGGGATGTTGTTGATGATGGATGCAGTTTTCTGTAGAAGTGCTACTTGTAAATATACTGAATGATGGGGAGGGCTTTGCCTGTGATGAACTGGGATGTATTCACTACTTCTTGTAGACCTTTCCATTCCTGATCATTGAGTTTCCATGTCAGGCCATGATGCAACTAGTCAGGATACTCTCCACTGTGCATCTGTATAAGTATGTCAAAGTTTTATTTGGCATGTCGATTATAATCAAACTTCTGAGTAGAGTCGCAGTTGTTCCTTCTATAATGGCAGTTATGGATAGTCCTGGGACAGATCCACCTCCAGTCCCCTGATGAGGACTCGCTCATGGACCTCCTGTTTCCTCCTCTTGTGGTCAGTGATCATTTCTTTGTCTTTGCCGATGTTGAGTGAGAGGTTGTTGATGTGGCACCATTCAACCAGATTTTCCATTTCCCTCGTGATGGCAAATTTTTCACCACCTTTGATTCATCCACTAACAGTGGTGTCATCTGCAAACTTAAATATGTCATTGGAGTTGTGCTTAGCCACACAATCACGGGTATAAAGTGAGTAGAGTAGGGACCAAGCACAGAGCCTTGACATGCACCAGTGCTGATGGTGATTGTGGAGGAGATGTTGTTGACTTTGAATGCAAAGTCCTTAACATGGGCAGAAAATAGAAATTACAACTGTGGGAGAAGATTACATTAGAATAAGCAAAATATGAGAATTAAAATTAGATAATATTTCTCAGAAATATGAAAATAGAGGCCCCACCTGTCCATACTGACCAAAATTATCTGAGTTGGTCCCATCCAGCTGTATTTGTCCCACATCCCTCTCACCTTCACAATCCACATACCTGTCCATGTGTCATTTCACATTCTGTTACTGTACAAACCTCAACCAATTCCACTGTCTACTTGTTCCATATTCTCTCACCCTCAGGGCGAAAACGCTTGTCCTTCATGTTTTAAATCTTTCTCCTCTCACCTTAAACCTCTGCCCTCCAGATCCGATTGCTCTTTGCTAAAAATGTTTCCATTCACCCTAACAATAACCCTGATGAATTTATTGACCTCAAATTTAAAAACCAACAGAAGGCTTTTGAAAGATATTGGTCAGACTGCACTTGGAGTATTGTGAGCAATTTTGGGTACTTTATCGAAGGAAGGATGTGCTTTCATTGGAGCAGATTCACAAGAATGATCACAGGATTGAAAAAAGTTAACATATGAGAAGCAGTTGATTAGAAGCACTTGGCATGAATCTGGGCCTGTACTTGCTGGAGTTTAGAAGAATGAGGAACAATTGCATCATAACCTATTGAAATGCCAAGTGAACATGCAGAGGACGTTTCCTGTAGTGGGTTAGTCCAGCACCAGATGGCATAGACTCAGAGTAGAAGGACATCCTTCTAGAACAGAGATGGGAAGACATTTCTTCAGACAGAGGGTGGTGAATCTGTGGACTTCATGGCCAAATGTGAAGGAGGCCACACAGTGAGCACTGGATACACTTAATGACCTCAACAGGCTTGTAGGTGAAGTTTTGCTTCTTCTGGAATGATTCTGGGATCCCGAATGATGGTGTAGCATGTGTCCCGATTACATGGTGAAGTGCCAGCAGTGAGATCAGTGGGGAGAAATGAATGGACAGGTGAATCACGGAGCGAGAGATCCCTGCTAAAAGTGGATAGTGGGGTGAAGGGAAAGATGTGTTTAGTGCTAGAATCACTTTGAGGATGGTGGACTTTATGTAGAATGATCTGCTGGATACGGACACTCATGGGGTGGTAAGTAAGGACGAGGGGTCTCTAACCCTGACAGCAAGAAGATGGGGCAAGGGGGAATATCTGAGAAATAGAGGGAATGTATGAGAGTGAGGTTGGAAGCAATGAGAGAGGGATGGAAACCCCATTCTTTGAAGAGGGAGGACACAACTGATGTTCCAGAAAGGAAGACCTCATCCTGGGTAGAGATGTGGCAGATACAAAGAAAAGGAGGCATCTTTACATGAGCCAGGGTGGGACGACATATAGACAAGGCAGCTGTGAGTCAGTAGTTTATAGAAGATATCAATAGACAATTTGTTTCCAGAGGTAGAGATAGAGATATTGTGAAATTGGAGAGAGGTGTTGGAAAGATGCAAGTGGGTTTAAGGACAGGGTTGAAGTTGGAGGCAAAGTTGATGAAATTGACAGGCTCAGCATGGGTGCATGAAGCAGCACCAATATGGACTTCAGTGTGTCACAGAAATAGTGGGAGTTCTGTACAAGTGAAGGCTTGGAACATGAATGATGTGTGTAGACAATAAAAAGGCAGGCGTTTCTGGGCCGCATGCATTTTTCTTCTTTGGCCCTTTATCTTTTCCACGTATCACCTTCCTGTTTCTCACTTTCCCATCCACCTTTCCCCTCAACTGGCTTCAACTATCACCTTCCAGCTTGACTCCATCCCCTCCCTCCACCAGTTGACTATGGATTCATCCCCCTTCATTTCCAGTTCTGGTGAAGGATTTTGGTCTGAAATGTCAACTATGTATACCTCTCCACAGATGCTGCCTGACCAGCTAAGTTCCTCCAGCATGTTGTATATGTTGCTCTGTGTTTCCCGCATCTGCAGATTATCGTGTGTGTTTGATGACAGTGTACAGCATTTTCACCCTGTTATAGGAAAGATGTTATAAATCTAGAAACTGTGAAGAAGTGATCTACTAGGATTTTGGCTGGACACAGGGGGTGGAGATCATAGGAAATGTTCTGTAGACCAAAAAAAAAATTCCCTGGAACGTAGGAGATTGACGGGTCATCTGACTGAGGTATGCAGTAAGGGCCAGCAAGTGATAGACAGGATGAAAGACCATTGTATTTTCCTAGGGACGGGGGTTGAAATCAACAGCACAGAGCATTAATAGGGGAAGCAAGAGAGTTAAAATGGAATAAGGGGCAGTTTCTTCAACACAAAGATTTGCGCATATTTGGAATTTAGAATGAGCTGCTGAATCACAGAAGTGGGCATATGAGCAGCATTTAATAGTAATCTCGCTCTCCCTCTGGGCAACATAGTCAGCATGGACATTTGGCCAAATGCCTTGTTTCCATAAGAGTACAAGACATAGGCACATAATTAGGACATTTGGTACATTGAGTTTGCTCCTCAATGCCATCACGGCTGATTGATTATCCCTCTCAACCCCATTCTCCTGCCTTCTCCCTGGAATTTTTGACACCCTTACAAATTGAGAAACTATTACCCTCCTGAAGAAGATGGTGCCAGCAAATAAGACAACCAAAGGCAACGTCCTTCAGGCAGTTCACAAAACTACTTCTTTTACTTCTTCTACTTTCAAATGTGATTCTACTACCACTGCAACTGGTGATTTATATTTTACGGTGTTTTCAGGCCAATTGAGCAATCTGGCAGTTTGGTGTCTCTGAGGGAGTCCAGGAGGTTTTGAGTGGAGTTTTGACAGCCCAACAGACATCTGAAAGTGGCTGTGTAACTGAATAAAACACATTGAATGCTGCCCTTCATTAGTCGGGCTGTCCATTGCCACAGTGAGGAAGTCACACTGCAGCTACATGAAGTTTGAGGCAGGCAATACTTGGAGAATCGTGTGCAGTTCTGGCCGTCATATTATAGCAAAGATGGACACTCTGCAAAGGGTGCAGGAGTTTCACTAGGGTGTTCCCTGAATTCGAGATCAGCAGATCGAAGGAAAGGTTGGACAATCTTGTGATCTCATTAGAACCTCAGAGACTGAGGGGAGATCTGACAGGGTTTTTCTTTTAATTTGGAGAGACATGGATAGGATACAGAGCCAGAATCTTATTCCAGTGGTAGAAATGTCAAATACCAGAGGATCTGCGGATATGCTTTTAATGTTAGAGGGGGAAATTTAAAGGCCATATGAAGAGGAGTTATTTTTCTTTAAATCACAGGGAGTGATAAGTGATTGGAATGGATTTCCATAGGTAGTAATAGAAGCAGATAGTCTGGTGCAATTTAATAGGTGTTTACTTAGACATGCATATGACCAGAGTTGAGGGATATGGATGACAAACAGGCGGGCATTTAGGATACGCAAAGATGAGGAAATCTGCAGATGTTGGAATTTCAAGCAACACACATAATAATTGCTGGTGAACGCAGCAGGCCAGGCAGCACCTATAGGAAGAGGTACAGTCGATGTTTCTGGCCAAGATGAAGGGTCTTGGCCCGAAACGTCGACTGTACCTCTTCCTATAGATGCTGCCTGTCCTGCTGTTTTCACCAGCAATTTTTATGTATGTTGAGGCATTTAGAATAAATTGAAATCATTGTTCTCACAATATCATGGGCCAAATGGCTTTTGCAGTGCTGTACTGTATTGTTCTATGTTCCTAGATAGGGAATTATAAATACCAGAATGGAACATGAAATGTCATGATTAAGAAAATTCAAAGGTATTTTAAAAAATACGTTTAAAACAAAATGGTTACTATGGAGAATGTAGGATCTCTCAAGGTAGAGGTGAAATTAGCCAGGACTGAAGCAGAGCACTTTCTGCGCAGATATATAATGGTTTATTTTGCAGAAAAAAGTAACATGACAAAAGAAGAGAAAATGTTACCAGGGATGCTTCTGGGCATTGTCATTGCTGTGATAGATACACAGACCAGGTACTCTGAACGAAAATCACCTGCTACTCAGCCTTTCTACAGACATTGTGAGTGGGTCTGAAAAGAGCCTTTGGGTCACTGGGTTCAGCTTCAGTCACTTCATTTACTGGCACCTGACTGTCTTTGATACAGTGTGAGAGTATGGGTTCATTCTGTACCTGTCAGTCTCTGGTACAGTGTGAGAGTGTGGGGTTCATTCTGTACCTGTCAGTCTCTGGTACAGTGTGAGAGTGTGGGGTTCATTTTGTACCTGTAAGTCTCTGGTACAGTGTGGGAGTGTGGGGTTCATTCTGTACCTGTCAGTCTCTGGTACAGTGTGAGAGTGTGGGGTTCATTCTGTACCTGTCAGTCTCTGGTAGAGTGTGAGAGTGTGGGATTCATTCTGTGCCTGTCAGTCTCTGGTACAGTGTTAGATTTGGGGTACACACTGCATCTTCCAATCTCTCTTACTGTGTAACAGCGCAATATTTCTTTGAGATTCATTCTAGCAGTTTAATTTGTTGATTAAAGCTGTTTATCATTTTAATCAATACCACAGAGAAAATGTCACTGGTTGCATTGAACTAATCTTCAGGCACTTTGTGGCAGAGCATCCAGAGCAACAGGGCCAGAGCATTCAATCAAACACTCTTCTGTGATAAATATGTAACTTTCCTCGAGTCTCGGAGTGGGGGGGTTTGAATGGAGTGTATTATGTACCATCATTCGGGCAGATAGAATTATGAATGCTTTTGACTGTGGATATGTATCCAGTGTGTCCACAGTGATCAGCGATGGGATCTCTGTCTGATCAGATTAAAATGCACATGGGCTGATCAGATCGCTGATGACATGAATGTTGGTGTAGTTGTGGGTAGTGAGGAAGGTTTTCAAATGGCAGAACTGGATGTGGATCATTTGTAAACATGGATGGAAAAATGGGGAATGGAGTTTAATCTTGACAAGTGTGAGGAATTTTACAGTAAATGGCAGCACCCTCAGGAGCACTGATACACTGAGGGATCTTGATGTGTTCGTCCATAACATACTGCAAGTGGTACACTTGCCTTCATCAGTCAGGACATTGAATGCAAACCATGGGATGAGTTGTTACAGCTGTACAAACCCTTGGTTAGGCCACATTTTGAGTCGTGGGTGCAGTTTTGTTTGCTACATCACAGGAAGGATGTGGGGACTGTGGAAAGAGTGCAGAAGAGATTTCCCAACATTTTGTCTGGATTAGTATACGGAAAAAATGGATAACATGGATTGGCTCTCACGGCCAAACTATGTAACAGTTTCTTCCTCCAACCCATCAGACTCCTCAATACCCAGAGCCTGGATTGACACGAATCTACAGCCCTCTACGGTGCCTAATGTCTTGTTTATTATTTATTGTAATGTCTGCACTGTTTAGTGCACTTTATGCAGTCCTGGGTAGGTCTGTAGTCTAGTGTAGTTTTTGTGTTGTTTTACGTAGTTCAGTGTAGTTTTTGTATTGTTTCATGTAGCACCATGGTTCGAAAAACATTGTCTCATTTTTTACTGTGTACTGTACCAGCAGTTGCGGTCAAAATTACAATAAAAAGTGACTTGAATTGACGTGGCTTGCCAAAATCCATTCCATACCATCACTAAACTCCCCATCTGAATTTCCCATCATCGGCTCCGCTCAGTCACATTACAGGTGGGGCAAACTGCCAGTACCCGTCACTGTCGCCCCAACACTCTCCAGTTGTCTCCCCCTCCCCCCGTGTCCCTTCTAGAACCCAGTTCCGATTGCCAGGCCGAGGTGTCCCTCGGATCTCTCCGCTCCACCACCTCAACTTACCGCTTCGGGTCCGGGTACTCCCCATTCCCAGCTGCTTTAAAGCCGCTGCTGCCGGTGGGTGAGGGAATGGGACTGCGCATGTCTTGCGCCGTACAGTGTCAATCAGGAGCCTCGCTGCGCATGCGTTCGATTATCACCGCAGAGCAAAACTCAGACGCACTTTACCCCAATTCACTTTATTAGACTCTGAGCGGAGGTTTTGGGGACTGCAGGAGGGGCGGCATGGCTATAAACCCGGAATTAAACATATGTCCACTTGGATTGTTCTCTACAAATTGTTTCAGGTGTCCCTTTGCCTGTCTTCTCCACACAGTCACGCAGACGCACTGAATGAGGGACGTGAGGGAGTTGATAACTCACAGCAATGGTCCCGGTTCAATGTGTTCGGAGTGACGGATTCTGTCACTGATTGTAACTCCAATCGGCGCTTTAATACAGACTCACTGAGGGAATGTCTGGGGAAAGAGGTTGAACCCACCGTCCCATGTTCTCAGGAAGCTCTCACTTTCCAGGCTCACTGCAGACTTGTTCGATACTCTCAATGATCATATAAAAACCCCTGTTTTTTGGGCTCAAAACTGTCTTGTACATCCGGTTAGTAATTGAAGCAGGAAACGGTCTCTCTGCTGGGGAATTGAACCCCGTCTCCCTCGTGGCGGGCGGGGAGACTAAGCACTGAACTAAACGAGGATATATAAAGATATGGAATCTGTTACACGGATTTCAGGGTACAGGAGAGCTCAGAGAGTCCCCCTGACGTTTGTTGGTTGTGTCATGTGTGACGCCAAGCAGAGCTACCGGACGGATGATGCTAATGACAGAGATAACGGAAGACAATGGAGAAACATTTAAAATGCTAATAAGAGAGAAGAGAGAGATTAACGAGAAAGAAACACAATTCAGATATTGACAGACCGGTTGCTTTGAACCTGAACTGTTTGAAGTTTGATGGACAGGTGATACCCCAGCAGGGGGATAAAAAGAGCAGGTTTGCTAAGGCACCAGACACGCCACGAGACCCTGGAAAGAGCAGTGTGCCCCCACAAGTTTAGTGGCAGTGTGGAGGCCCGGTTCGCAGGAACCGATCAGAGGCTCACAGGGTGAAAAGGTACGATCGGTGGGAACCTGGGGTGTGTGTCCGCCCTTGCCTGAGTGCCGGGTTAACAGCGGAAGAACGATCGTATCCGGAATGGAGGGGTCACAGTCGGTGACCACAGCGGTATTAGATGACATCAAAAGGTCTGCCTGAAACCAACTGCATCTCTCTCGCCCCCCCCCCATCTCTCTCTCTCTCTCTCCCTCTCCCCAACGGTACAACAGCGACTACTTCGAACTGCACTAAGCTGAACTGAACTCTGCTTTACTTAAGACTGATCATTTTACCCCTAGACTGCGGTAGAGCTTAGCTGATTCCTATTACCCTAGTTCTGTGTATATGTGGGTATTATCATTGCTAACCTGTTACATTTATATCATTGCGATTAGTGTACTGTATTACTTATTTCTTGAATAAAACTTTATTAGTTCCTAGCAATCCAGACTCCAACGAGCGTTCCATTTCTGCTGGTTTGGCAACCCAGTTACGGGGTACGTAATATTAGTGGGGATCTCGTCCTGGATTTTGAAAGCCAAAATTGGGACTGGGTAATTTGATTGGGTTAAAATTCCCGAAAGAAATAAAAAGAGAGGAAACACCAGAAATAGAGATTGGGCAATTTCTAAAGGCGCCAACCTTGGAGGCATTAGAGGATGCCAGGAAATCAGGATTGGCGGCTGTTGCAAAACGGTTGAATCTTTTTAAGGGGAAGCCGACAATGAGGAGAGCGGAGATGCACAGAGCTATCACTGAGCATTATGTGTCTAAAAGTGTGTTTCCCCACGGGGAGCTGGAGGTGGTATCTATGGGAAAACCTGGTGGAGAAGCAGTGCAGCTGCAGATGGAAAAATTAAGACTCGAGTACGAGTTCCGAGTAAAGCAGTTAGAACGAGAAAAGAGAGATAAGGAAAGGGAGTTTGATCTGGAGAAGTTAAGGATGATGCTAGAGAACCAGGTGGAGGGTTCAGGGCGACCCAAGAGGTTAAGTTGGTTTCCCCATTTGAGGAGGCCGATGTTGATTGGTACTTTCTACATTTTGAAAAAGTCGCTGCAAGTCAGGACTGGCCGAGGGATTACTGGGTTGTTTTGCTTCAAAGCGTACTTAAAGTGAAGGCTCAACAAGCTTACTCAGCTTTGTCAGAAGAAGATGCCCAGAGGTATGATGTGGTGAAAGAGGCCATCCTCAGGATTTATGAGTTGGTCCTGGAGGCAGACCGGCAAAGGTTCCGGAATGTGAGGAAGCACGTATTTAGAGTTTGCCCGTGAGATGCAGATGTATTGTGAGCATTGGTGCACCTCGAAAGGGGTCACTGGGGATTATGACAGACTGCTACAGCTAATACCGATTGAGCAGTTTAAAGGTTGTGTCCCTGAAGGTATGAGGCCCTAACTAGAGGAGAAAGAGGCAGAAACCTTAGCCGCAACTGCTAAGTTAGCGGATGAGTACGCGTTAACACACAAAGCAAAGTTTACCCCGAGTAAAAGCTACCAGAAGGGTAGTCAAGAGGGCGGGGAGAGTCCGCCAGAAAAGTCAGAAAGTAAGGCTGGCACTAGTGAGAAGGATAAGGAAGACAGGAAGCAGTTTGGTAGGAATTCTCCTGGGGTCATATGCTGTAATTGTGGGAAAGCCGGTCACTTTGCGTCCAGGTGCTTTGCCCCAAAGAAGGAGACGGGGAAAGGAAAAATGACGACTCCGAATGGCTGTATTGAGCCGGCAAACAAACAGCTAGGTGAGAAGAGATCTGACAGAGTTCAGGAAGGGCGTGAGAAGTTAATTTCGGCCGGATTGGTGTCGGTGAAGGAGGGGTCAAACCCAGTTCCAGTACGGATCTTGTGAGACACTGGGGCTTGTCAGTCATTGATCTTAGGGAGGGTGTTAGACTTTAGTTCGGAGACCGAGACTGGGGAGGTCAGTGTGATAAAAGGCATTGGGAAAGGGACTGAAGCAGTACCTTTGCACCAGATACACCTAAAAAATGACTTGGTCTCCGGACCGGTCACGATAGGGGTGAGGCCCAAATTACTGATGGAACACGTGGAGGTCTTACTCGGTAACGACCTTGCAGGTGGAGAGGTGTACCCAGCAGTAAGATTGACAAGCCAGCCTGCCAGGACTGAGGCCCCGCCCATGGACTCACAGGTTTATCCCGTCTGCGCAGTAACTTGGCGCATGTCCAGAAAGGCTGCCGAAGCGAATGTAGATTTAGCTGAGACATTTTTACCAGCCTTGTACCAGGAGGGGTTAGAAAGTGAGAAGAAGGAGCATAGTGGAGCGGAAGGAAAGTGAGAAGAAGGAGCATAGTGGAGCGCCCCAGGGACCTTCCAAATGATGAATAATTCCGTGATAAATACGTTAAAGAACGCAGAAGCGTATATTGACGATTTAGTGGTCTGGAGTGACACGTGGGAGGAGCACATTGTGGCGGTAGAGGAGCTGTTTAAACGGCTGTCTGAAGCCAACCTGACAGTGAACCTCGCGAAAAGTGAGTTCGGCCACGCTAAGGTCACATATCTGGGGTATGTGGTAGGACAGGGGCAGCTGGCACCGATGCAGGCTAAGGTGCAGGCTATCTCTGACGTTTTCCATCCCGACGGACAAGAGAGCCCTGAGAAGGTTCTTGGGGATGGTGGGGTACTATCGGAAGTTTTGCAAAAACTTTGCGGATATTACCCTCCCTCTTACTAAGCTCTTGCCGAAGAATGTGAAGTTTGTGTGGAACGACCTTTGTCAACAAGCCTTCGAGAGTCTGAAGGCGATTCTGTGTCACCACCCTGTATTGAATGCGCCTGACTTTTCAAAACCCTTCTCCCTAGCAACAGCTGCTAGCGACGAAGCGGCAGGGGCGGTGCTGTTGCAGACAGACAAAGAGGACATTGAACACTCAGTGGCTTATTTTTCTAAGAAGTTTAATGTCCATCAGAGAAATTATTCCTCTGTGGAGAAGGAATTACTGGCAATCACACTGGCCTTACAACATTTTGAGGTTTATATTTGTCCGGCATGGAAACCACTGGTAGTTGACACTGATCACAATCCATTAGTGTCTTTGGCCACAATGAAGGATAAAAACAAATGCTTACTAAGTTGGAGCCTGGTGTTACAGGAATTTGATATTAAGATAAAACATATGAAAGGAACAGACAATGTGATTGCTGATTGTCTGTCAAGGTGTTAAAACTTAAAGTTCTCTGTATTAGCCGAATAGCTGATGACTACATGTATATTAGTGTGTATCTTATAATGTGCATTCATGCCCATAATTTTTACCCCGGTAAAAATCCTTTTAAGTGTTGGGGTGTCGTGTGACGCCAAGTAGACCTACCGGACAGATGATGCGAATGAGAGAGATAACAGAAGACAATGGAGAAACATTCAAAATGCTAATAAGAGAGAAGAGAGAGATTGACGAGAAAGAAACACAATTCAGATATTCACAGGCCGGTTGCTTTGAACCTGAACTGTTTGAAGTTTGATGGACAGGTGATATCCCAGCAGGGGGATAAAAGGAGCAGGTTTGCTAAGGCACGAGACATGCCACGAGACCCTGGAAAGAGCAGCGTGCCCCCTCAAGTTGGTGAGAGTTTGGAGGACCGGTTCGCGGGAGCCGATCAGAGGCTCACAGGGTGTAAAGGTACGATCGGTGGGAACCTGGGGTCTGTGTCCGCCCTTGACTGGGTGTCAGGTTCACCGCGGAAGAACGATCGTATCCGGAACAGAGGGGTCACAGTCGGTGACCACAGCGGTATTAGATGACATCAAAAGGTCTGCCCGAAACCAACTGCGAAGACATCAAACAGTCTGCCTGAAACCAACTGCATCTCTCTCTCTCTCTCTCTCTCTCTCTCTCTCTCTCTCTCTCTACCACACCCTCCAATGGTACAACACCAGCGACTACTTTGAACTGCACTAAACCGAACTGAACTCTGCTTCACTTAAGACTGATCATTTTACCCCTAGACTGCAATAGAGCTTGGTTGATTCCTATTACCCTATTTCTGTGTATATGTGTGTATTATCATTGCTAACCTGTTACATTTATATCATTGCGATTAGTGTACTGTATTACTTATTTCTTTAATAAAACTTTATTAGTTCCTAGTAATCACAGACTCCAATGAGCGTTCCATTTCTGCTGGTTCGGCAACTCAGTTACGGAGTACGTAACAGCTGAGTGTGGATCTGGCGCTTTTTATTCATCCCCTCCTCACTGTGTGACTGGAGGGTCTCAGCATTCTTTAGCGATTTAGTCACTTACTGTATTCAATATCTGGCCAAAGGAAGGGCTCCCATCAGCGTGCGGTTTGAAAGGACAATTATAAACTGAATTTGTTTATCCATTTTGTGTTGCGCGAGGCAGGATCCCATTAATAGCTCTTCGACTCGTCCGGGGCTCTGTTCTAACTCAGTCTGACTCCTGGAGTATGCTCGCCGTGGGTTGTAAAACTCCGGTCTGTTGGGGATGGCGACATTAATATACCGGAATAGGACCTGCAGCAGAGTGAGGAATGCTCGGACAGAAAGCAACTTGGGGACTGATCGACTCACATGGAACTATGGAAGATGCCTCACTACTCAAATTCTTTGCAACGTCATTGAGCGATGGTGGTATAGTGGTGAGCATAGCTGTCCAAGCAGTTGACCCGGGTTCGATTCCTGGTCATTGCAGGTTGTACAGTTTTAGACTGCAAAGCAAATGATAGAACATGATATATGTAGAACTCCAAGGGCTAAGTAATCGTGTAAGATTGATTCATTAATTATCGTTCACTGTGTCGTGGATCAGAGATGGAATTATCGTCTCTCAAGAGTTTCCCGTTAAATCCTGTTCTGACTCTCTTCCAGATTCTACAAGAATGGACACTTAGCAGGGAGGATCTGCAGGATTTGTAAAGTGTTGCCTGATTTAAGTGTTTGAATTTGTTTGCCTTCATTGGAATGTCAGAGCCTGAGAGGAAACTTCACCGAATTATGAGGTAGAAAACTATGAGAGACATAGATTTGGCAGATAGTCAAAAATTGGTTTCCCATGGTAAGGATCTGAAATTCTAGAGGGAATGAATTTAAGGTCAGAGTGGGAGAGAGTTTAAAGAAGATGTGTGGGTCACGTTTTTAGACAGAGTGGGGTGAGTGCTTGGAAGGGGCTGTCAGGTTCAGAGACGGGTATACGATGTGTTTAGATGGGCACATGAATATATCAGTGTGAAGCGACATCGACAGAGGCACAAAGAGAAAATCGCAGATGATGGAAATCCGAGTAACACAGAAAATGTTGGAGGAACTCAGCAGGCCTGGCAGCATCTATGGGAAAAAATACAGTCGACGTTTCGGGCCGAGTCCCTTCATCCGGACTGGAGAGAGAGAAAACGATGAGGAATCAGAGTTAGACGGTGAGTGGAAGGGAGGAAGAAACACGAGGTGAAACCGGCGGGCGATAGGGGGTGGTGAATTAAAGGCTTGAAACGTTGATTAGTGAAAGAGATACTGGGCTGGAGAACAGGGAATCTAGTAGGAGAGGACAGAAGGCCATGGAAGAAAGAAAGGGGGGGAGGAACACCAGAGGGAGGTGATGGACAGGTAACAGATAAGGTCAGAGAGGGAGGATGTGTTGCTCCTCCAACCTGAGTGTAGCCTCTTCACGACAATACAGGAGGCCATGGGCTGCCATGTCAGAAATGGAATGAGAAGTTGAATTAAAATGGGTGGCCAGTGGGAGATCTCGCTTGTTCTGGTGGACGGAGTGTAGGTGCTCGGTGAAGTGGTCTCCCAATCTGTGTCAGGTCTCACCGATATTCAGGAGACCACACCGGGAGCACTGGATACGGTAGATGACCGTAAAATACTCACAGATGAAGTGTCGCCTTACCTGGAAGAACTGTTTGGGGCCCTGAATGGTAACGAGGGAGGATGTGTATGGGCAGGTGTAACACTTGTTTCACTTGCAAGGATAACTGCCAGGAGAGAGATCAGTTGGAGGGACGAACGCACATGGGATTCACATAGGGAGAGATCCCTGCAGAAAGCTGAGGGGGAAGGGAATGATGTGTTTGGTGGTGGGATCCCGCCGGAGATAGCGGAAGTTACAGAGAATCGTGTGTTGGAGGAGGAGGCTGGGGGGTGGGGCAGGTAGGTGAGGACAAGACGAACCCTGATAGACTGATTGACTGATAGACTATCATGATAGACTGTTCCACGTAGCCGACAAACAGATAGGCAGAGCTGGGACTCATGCCTGTGTCTGTGGTTGCACCCTTTGTTTGAAGGAAATGGGAGGAGTTGAAAGAGAAATGATTGAATGGGGACAAGTTCCGCCAGACGGAGGTGAATGGTGGTAATGGGGAATTGGTGGGGTCTGGTATGCAGATGGTCCCCGAGTAGGATAAGATGAACACTTGACCTTGCAATGTGCCTCATTATGATGCTGCACTTAATTATCTATCTACACTGTGCTTTCTCTGTCGCTGTTAAATTTTATTCTGCATTTTGCTATTGTTTTAAATACTTTATACTTTATACTTTATTGTCGCCAAACAATTGATACTAGAACGTACAATCATCATAGCGATATTTGATTCTGCGCTTCCCGCTCCCTGGATTACAAATCGATAATAAATATTAAAAAATATATAAATCATAAATAAAATATAGAGAAATGGAAAGTAAGGTAGTGCAAAAAAAAAACCGAGCTGCAGGTCCGGATATTTGGAGGGTACGGCCCAGATCCGGATATTGTTCTCTCTCAATACACTGTGTAATGATTTGATCTCCTTGAACAGTATGAAAAAGAAGCATTTCACTGTATCTCGGTACGTGACAAAAAACAATTTTAAATCCTGCTGAACGTGATGCGGGCAGTAGCAGGGAACGCCGGTCTGCGGACAGCGCAGCGTTTTCCCAGCGGGTAATGCAACGGGCAGCAAAAAGCTGCTGGATCACCAGCGTCCCTGGGTGGGCTCGAACCACCAACCTTTCGGTTAACAGCCGAACGCGCTGACCGATTGCGCCACAGAGACAAGCTGAAAAAAAACTTGTCAGAACTAGAAGTGGAAATAACAATGAATTCCCAGTGCATTGGTAAAACATTCGGCCACGAGTACACTCTCCTCAACGAAGGACATTTTACATGGGACGTAATCACTGTGTCCAGGGACGAATGAGGACAGCACCGATCCCGGAGTCAGAGAAACAGGACTGTTCCTGAACTAAACGCTGAAACAGCCGGAAATACTCCACAGTTTAGGCAGCTTCTGTGGAGGGAGAAACCGAGTTCACGTTCAGGTCGATGACCTTTCACAGCTCCGAGCTCGCAGTCAGACGGAAGGAGTCTCACGGAGTCTCTGCAGGGTGGCCTGAGCTGGGTGAAGGCACCGATTCCACTCGCCCTCTCCTTTCTGACTCTTTGAACTGTAAACCTTAAATCGAGCACAAGAACAGCCTTTGTTTAACATTTAAAATGTGGCAGAGGCGGATGAAGTAAATATTTCTGGAAACATTGTTTCCACCTCACCGCGTGTTACGTCGAATAACTCTGAGATACAGAGTGGCTGAGGGGAGATTTCACGAAGCTGAACACAAAGTCCCCTCCTCTCGGCAGATTCTCCCTTCCCGGGATCACTGCAGACCGACTGTTCCACATCCCCAAACAACCGATCACTTCAACCCCAAACTCCAATTTAACCTCTTTAACCCTTTTAAATTTACTTTGCAAATTCGAGTTGCAATTACATTTAATATGGAAAGAGCAAAACCGTTTTCCTGTCGGGAAAATTAACCCCTGTCTTTCCCGTGACAGACGGGGATACTAAACACTAAAGTAGCGAAAATCGCATGCGAAAGAGCGATCTGTCGTTAGGATGTCCGAGCACAGGATACTTCAAATGGTCACCCGATGTTGTTCGTTGACCGTGGGACCGTCCCTTTTCACACATACACTTCGTCCTCTGCGACGGGAGAGGCCACGGAATCGCTTCCGATTCAGCTGTACCTAGTGTAAAGCTCCCAATCCGGTCTGATCGTTTTGAGGGGAGGAACATTTATCAAGAGGATATAACTGATGCAGGAAAATATTTTCCAGATTTTCCACTTTGCCCACACTGGAAAGTCTGCCTCTATTTCTACTCCCTAAATATAGGCAGACACTGACGTCCGCAGTATCAGTACTGAGAACCAAAACGGTGCAGGGGCGCTTGCAGGACAGTTTTGAATTTATGGAAAGGACTGTTTTCGGGGATTCATCTTCGAGTGTCAGTGGGTTCGCCTCAATTGTCACTGACTTCATTAAAACATATGTGGGTGAGTGTGTGCCTTCGAAACCATACTATAAATACCGGAATCGAAAACCTCAGATAAGGCAGAAATGCCCATCTTCGACCATAGCACACATGCAATTTAAACTCTTTCTTCATCTCTCCTTCGATTATTCAACTGAATGCCAGTAGATTGACAGGTAGCGGTTTTAAAACACACTGATATGTGATGAATACGACTGAACACGAGGAATTCTGCAGATGCTGGAAATTCAAGCAACACACGTCGAAGTTGCTGGTGAACGCA
The DNA here is from genome assembly GCF_963921235.1 of Mobula hypostoma. NCBI lineage: Eukaryota > Metazoa > Chordata > Chondrichthyes > Myliobatiformes > Myliobatidae > Mobula > Mobula hypostoma. The sequence continues at coordinate 35,815,745 of NC_086106.1, read as the reverse complement.
ACAGGCCAGGCATCATCTCTAGGAAGATACAGTCGACGTAAACGTTTCGGGCCGAGACCCTTCGTCAGGACGAGGAATACGGCAGAAGATGGTGTCGATCCATCGATTTCGGAGTTATGGGCCCAACACTGTTCCACTGTGCTACACAGATTCATTGGAAATGCTATGCAATGAATGTTGTGCAGTGCTTTTTGCATTTCCCCACTGATACAGCAAGGGCCCGTTCGAAGTTCCCTTATATCTTACAGTCTTATCCCGCGCTTCAACGACGGAAATAAACCCAAGCGTATAAACATTTCTTCATCTGGAATTTTCCGTCCATTTTTCAAAAAAATAATGGAGATGCCGGGGATTGAACCCGGGACTTCATACATGCGAAGCATGCGCTCTCCCACTGAGCTACATCCCCAATGTCAAATTTATGATGAAATCATCCATCGGATGATCTCATGAGATCATAAGCTTTCGGAGAAGAATTAGGCAATGTGGCCCATCGAGTCTGCACCGCCATTTTTCTCTCCTCAGCCTTCTCCCATAACCTTTGATGCCGTGTCCGACCAAGAACATATCAAGCTCTGCTTTAACCACCCCCAAAGACCTGTCCTCCACAGATGCCTGTGGTAATACATTCCAAAAAATTCACCTCCCTCTGGCTAACTAGATTTCTCCGCATCTTTGTTTTAAATGGACACCCCTCTATCCTGAGACTGGACCTCTTATCCTTGACCTCCCACCATAGGCAATATCTTTCCCACATCTACTCTGTCGGCCTTTCAACATTCGAAACGTTTCAATGAGATCCCTTCTCATCCTTCTAAATTACAGTGAGTACAGACCCAGAGCTATCACAAGTTCCTCATATGATAACCCTTTCATTTCCGGAGTCATCCTTGTGAACCTCCTCTCCATTCTCTCCAATACCAGCACATCTTTTCTAAGATGAGTAACCCAAGACTGGTCACAATACTTCCCCTTAAGGAAACCAACAGTATCAATGAACGAAAAGCTACACACAAACAGAATGACAAACAACCAGTGTGAAAGTATGTAAATTAATAATAAATAAATAGATGACATAAAATGACATAGGAATTATATATGTGAGGACTGGGTCTGTAAGCCACGGCACTTCCTTGCTTCCCTTAACCGCATCTCTTCCATTTCACTCACGTCTACTCTTAACCCATCCTCCCGCCCCCTACCAAAGACAGGGTTCCTCTTATCCTCACCTACCAGCCCACCAGCCTTCACGTCCAGCACACAATTCTCTGTAGCTTCCACCATCTCCTAGTGTATCTCACCACCAAGCACATCTTTCTCCCAACCATCCCACCACCCCCCTCCCCACTTTCTGCTCCCGCAGGGGTCGCTCCCTACGCGACTCCATTGTCCACTCATCCCTCGCCACAGAGGGATCCTGGTACTCAACCTTGCAAGCAGAACAAGTGATACACCTGTCCCTTCACTTCTTCCCTCAGTACAATTCAGGGCCCCGAACAGTCCTTCTGGGTGAGCCGACACATCACCTGTGAATCTGTTGCGGTCATGAACTGTGTTCAGTGCTCCCGGTGTGGCTTCCTGTATATCCTGAGACCCGACATAGATTTGGACACCGTTTTGCCGACCACCTACGCTCCGTCTGCCAGAAGCAGCGGGATCTCCCAGTAGCCACCCATTTTAATTGCACTTCTCGTTCCTACTCCGATATGTCAATCCATGGCCTCCTCTACTGTCACGATGAGGCCACATCCAGGTTGACGGAATAAAACCTTATATTCCGTCTGCATAGCCTCCAACCTAATGGTATGAACATTGATTTCTCTAACTTCCGGCAATCGCCCCTCTCGCCCTTCCTTCACCAGTCCCCTTCCCCTTTTCCTTCTCTCACTTCATGTTCATGCAGTGCGCTGCCTCTATGGTGATGAATATCTGTTATCTGTCAAGTAGGAGTCCGTGCACAATCCTGATTTGATGGAGACAGACGTGAGAGGACGGAGAACATCTGGTGAAACTTCTGAAATGCTCGTTCCTCTGCCGCCGCTACTGTGTGATCCGAAATCTCTGGAGGGGAAGGTCCCGAGTCCTCGGCTTTGCCTGTTGCTTGGCGGAAGGACTGGGGTCGAAGCACTCGACAGAGATGGTGCTCGGTGCTCGGTGTCAAAGGGCTGGTCGGAGGCTCGAAGTTTTCGGACGGACTGAGAGTCGGACTGTGGTCGGGTGCTTCCAGGATGCTGCATCGGCAAGTTTGCAGCACTGGAAGATCATGGCAGGGAGAGTTTCTCCCTTCTACCGTCTGCATGAGATGATGGGCTATTGGGACTTTGAGACTTTTTTTTTAACCGTTCCCATGGTCTGCTGTTATCAATTATGGTATTGCTTTGCACTGTTGTAACTATATGTTATAATTATGTGGTTTTTGTCAGTTTTAGTCTTGGTCTTTTTTTATGTTTCTGTGATATCGTACTGGAGGAACATTGTATCTTTTTAATGCATGCATTTCTAAATGACAATAAAACGAGGACTAAGTGTCCTCATAATCTAATCTAATCTAATCCACCCCGACTCCCCAGTGCCTCTGCCCCCTTTTCTTTCTTCCGTAGTGATCTATCACCACCTACCAGATTTCCCCCTTTCCAGCCCTGTATCACTGTCATCAATCAACCTCCCAGCTATATACTTCACCCCTCTTCCTCCCAGTTTCACCTGTCACCTTGCGTTTCTCTCTGCCCTTTAAATCTCTCCTCATCTATTGTCGCCCGGCGAAAGGCCTCGGCCGGAAACGTCGACGGCACATTTTTCCATAATGCTGACTGTCCTGCTGCGTTCCTCCGGCATTTGTGTGTGTTGCTTGGATTTCCAGCATTTGTAGATTCTCTCTTGTTTTTGAAGAGGTTGAGAACGGCTACGGGTTGGTTGATGGAATGTTGTCCCGAAGCGAATCGTTGCCCGACTTGGTCTGGGCCCGATACCCGGGTCCAAATGCGAGGACTAACCAGAGTCTCTTATCTCTGGGTCGTTTATGCTCTATCTCTCTTGCACCTCGATCCCGATATTTTGTCAGTGAACGTCCTTTCTATCATTTAATTGTTCAGATGGACAATTAGTCTCACGTCAGGTTTTTGCTTTTATAAATAATGACGTTTCCACCCACAATGGGGAGTTACTACGTTCAATCCCGAGATCCCATTAAATTCCCAATCCTGTCCCGATGATTGAGTGAACGTCGGAAGTCCTTGAAGAACCAAGAGTTCACCTTGTCTCCGTGTGAATGGAACTCGCGACTTTGATGCACAAATGATGATCTGTTTTCCGCATTGCAAGCACTTCTCGCAAACATTTCCTCCAACGGGCACTCTTTCTTTTAATGTTAAAAATGATTAAAAGGGAAATTAAGGTAGGTCAAAACTTATAGCACGTCATTCAGCAACCTGGGGACAATGCAGTGCAGACACATGAGGCCCCATTAAATTTGGGCCCCACCTTAGGACCCATCAATGTGGAGCCCACCCCTTCACCAGGCCCCATCGAATGCGAAACCCTCTCCTACATCAAGGTCAGGACCCAACAATGTGGATCACTTCCCCAAGCCAAGGCCCATCCAACGTGGACCCCTCACTGGGCCCCTCCTCTGCCACCCCATCCGAGAACAGTTTCAGATTGGACAACATCTTCAGTTTTAATTCGAGCATTTGCCACTGGATGCTGGGAATACAAGCGAAGGTGTTTTGGGAAAGGAGGAGGAGGCATGCTGGATACAAGAGACTGTCGACAGAGCAGCAAAGCTAATAACCTCACATCCTTGTTAACAGTTAAACCTATCGGATACACAATGCCACTGGGTACACTACAGTCAATGAAAATAAATAGGGGGAGCAGACAGCTTGATATCTCAAGCTAAATTGAGACAGCAGAAAAACTGCAGAACTAGAATCTACAAGGCAGCTAAAATCCAGTGACACTATGTACGCGACGTTTACATTTCCAGGGGTAATTCTTTAAAGAGTGTTGTGTATGTGGCCTGGCTACACAACAATGCTATTAATAAAAATGCTGGAGACAGGAGCGAAGTTTCATGGTTCTTTACTAGTAGAAAATGATGCAGAACACACACATACGTATCAATGTGCGCCTAATAGCGCATGCAACAATGTGTTACTACAACATAAAGTAGTCCCCATATCATACAGTAGGCTGACCCAGCTGGTGTTGTAGTGGCGTCACCCCGAGTTTGAATCCAGCCGGCTCCCCTGCATGCTTTCCATCCATGCTGGGTTATGAGCTGGTGATCTCTTTGGAAACTCACCCGGCAGAAGGCAATGGCAAACCATTGCTGTAACTTGCCTCGTACGCAGTTCCCCACTATGTCAGAGAGGCGTGGTGGGAAATCGTTCGCTAACTGGAGAAACTGCAGATGTGACGTAACTTTCCTTTTTCCTATATGGTACCAAGAGAGAGTGGAAGAAGGTTTTCAAAGATGTCAGCGGCAGATCTCGTTGCAAGTCTGGAGAGCCGTTTCTTCACTCCTTTCTACGGTAAGGCAAGCACTAGATAAGAAGGAAAACATGCAGATTAGATATTAAACGGAGACAAAATGGGAACATTTCTGAAGATAATCAGAACACGCATCTATCTGTAAGCTATGACGACAACTTGTGGGAATTCCAGCGATGGAGTATGTCATTTCTAAAATATTGCAAGTGAATTCATATAATTGCCAACTCTTAATTCCTGTTGCTTCAAGACCTATTCGGGCAGATGGGACTCGTCAGCTCATCTAGGAGAAGGAAAATTCTGATCTCAAACCTCTGCTGCTTTGCCGCTGTGCCCACTCACAGGGAAGGCTTCAGGAGTAAACCCGGAGCTGGAGTCCCTAAGGCAGTCCTACGCTGACTGACAACTCCTGTGCTGCTCCTGGTACCAAACTCAATCTGCCGTTCCTTTGGGTGCGTGCAGACGGGGAGCTTGCTACATGGGGCAACAACTTGCTCTCCATATCGTACTGCCCAGGCTGGCATATCTGGACAGCTAGGACACAATATCCATGGTCGACTCTGACCGACGGAGGCCTCAGTCACTATAAGACCAATTGAATGGTAGCACTACAGACATGCTACCTCTGCCGGAAGTTCCGGGAGTCTCCCGGATATGAATAGCGGCTCCCTGATGCCCGCAAATTATATACAATATCATGGAAATCAATTTTTTTGAGAGCTTGCGAGAGAAAGCAAGAGAGTGTGAGCGCAAGAGAGAGCGAGCCAGAGCGAAAGCAAGCGAGAGCAGACGAGTGAGAGAGCGCGCGAGAAAGCAAGCAAGAGTGCTTGAGAGCGCGCGAGCGACCATGAGAGAGAGAGAGAGTGTGAGCGAGAGCCCGCCATGGCAGAGTGTCCCATACATCACCCCAGACTACACTAAAGTGTACCCCTGCCTAACAGGGGTCCAAATAATGACAGTGTTGCTCGCTGTACTGTTTGCAACAATGACGTTTCTCTTGCCCATGGTGGGTTAAGACTGTAAAAGACGTGTTGAGGTGAGTTTAACAGAGTCATTCATTCAATAGCATAACTAACATTATTTAAACTAGCTGGCTAGCTGCTAACGGCTACTCTATTGCAGACATCCCACCTCTCCCGGAAGTCTCCTGCAAATTGATGGTGCTACCTCCCTGAAATGAGTTTTTGCAGTGTGGGATGTCTGGCACTTGATTTTAACACCCGTTCCTGAACCCTAAAAATCACCTAATATAAACACAGAACTCTTTACTGAGGATTGTACTCAAAACTCTGGATTGGTTCTTAAAATATTCAGCTTACAGAAACAGGGAGACAAGTAAGAGACAGAACTGAGAACTTCATGCTTGGCTCTATAACAAGGTTTATAATTCTGAACAATTAATAAATCCCTTTAACTGGAAACAGTTCCAAATATCACAGCATTGTTCCAGCACCTCGAATAACCCTCTTGCTGGTTCAGAGTTTTGAATCCATAACTTGTGTTTTATCCCCTTTAATGAACGTGCTGAGGATTGCATGTTTTTCCCTGACCCTCACTAGTTACACGTGCAGATTACAAAACACACATCTTTAGTTTAAAGAGCCTTTTCTACCATCATTCCACCTACAGCAGGAACCCAGCAGACACCCATCTTGTCTTGTGCTCATCTTCCGAGACCCAGTGACAAACTCTGGGACAATGCAGGCCAGAACTGCTTGAAGGGAGAATGCTTATGCTCGTACCGAGCTGGGTCCAAAGCCACAACTTACCAGTCATGGCTTCCTGCGCAAAGTAATTTACGTCCATATCTTGGTCCTGACCCAATTTCTCCAATATTGGTTTGAACTTGTTCTGTAAAGTGCTGTGATTTAAAAGCAATTTTTAGTACCTGTGACCTTCAAAACAAGACAGCAGCACATTCACTTAAATCTAAAGCGATACTGGATACTACCCAGATTAAAATCTCCTATTTCTGCCTCTCACGCAGGCTCTCACTACCACAACTGATCGTTTACTGGCCAGATACAGGTTAGAGCTCAACTAGCAGACTATGGTCAGAAACTGCAGCTGAGCTCATTTGGGTTAGTGGATGCAAAAGGAGAACAATTTGGATGCCCCATTTTTATGCCGTTGAAGAGAGGGGGCACTGAATGCATAAACTTCCTTTTAATGCAATCCATCTGTTATTGCTTTCCACACAAATTCCAATCTAATCACAAACGCACAATTTCACAAAAGTCGTTCACCGGACGGGTTGGCGGGGTGGAGATACGTCGCTACCGAAGGAGGTGTAGGGTGCTCCTTCCCTCCGCAGGCCTGCAGGTCACCCTTGGGCAAGGTGCAACACCTGCTTAAGCCCCCCCACCTGATCCGGGTCACGCGATGCCGTGGGAGCAGATGGTGGACAGTCATGTGTGCAGCCGGTGCAGATCACAAGTCCCGGTTGTACGACCACTGACGCCGGGCAGACAATCTCTGAAGAGCACTGATAATGGCTGGGGGGTTGCGGGGTCACCTCGTCTTGTAAAGACACACACGGCCCAGAAGGCGTCAATGGCACAAACCAGTTCTGCAGGACAATTTGCCAAGAACAATCGTGGCCATGGAGAGACCACGATCGCCCACGTCTCATGATGATGAAGATGGTGGTGGCGTTAACTGAAATCTCACTGTGCGGTTTTCACTTCTAACCAGGATTTATCCATCAGTGGTTGAAGGAGAGAGGGAAGATGTATTAAAGAAGATTGGAGGAGTAACCTTTTCATGCAGGAGTTGGTAGCTGAGCTGCCAAAGGAGGTGGTGGTGGTGCAGGCAGGAACAAAACCTGGACAGTCACTTGATAAACCTCTGATTAGGTCACATTTGGAGTACTGAATTCAGCTCTGGTCTCCCCTTTAAAGGGTGTGGAGACTTTGGAGAAGGTACAGAAGATGTTTACAGGACATTCCCTGTGATAAACCTCCGGGTTCGGTCACATTTGGAGTACTGAATTCAGCTCTGGTCTCCCCTTTAAAGGGTCTGAAAAAGGTACAGAAGACATGCTGGCTGGGACTGCAGATGTTACCGGAGAGGTTGCTTTTTCCAAAGTGATGGAGTCTGAGGGAGGGACGAGATGATAGAAGTTTACAAAATTCTGAGGCAAAGACAGACGGCTCACAGTTGAGATGTAAGAGCCAGAAGAGAACAGCTCAAAGATGTGCCGATGATTTGAGTACCTGGAACACACCGATGGGTTTGGTGGAACTGGATGCAGGTATGAAACAAGTGTTTATGATCCAATGAAGGGTCACGGTCTGAAACACCGACTGGTTATTCATTTCCATGGACGCTGCCTGATCTGCTGAGGTCCTCCAGCATTTTGTGTGAGCGTTGAAGTGTTTATGACACTGTTAGACAGGCAAATGAACGTGCTGAGAATGGAGGATATCGGCCACGTGCGGGCAAAAGGACACGGTTCAATTAGGCGCTGCTTTATTTATAAAGTCTGCAGGTGTTGGAAACCCAGAGCAACACACACAAAATGCTGGAGGACCTCAGCAGGTCAGGTAGCACCTATGGAAATGAATAAACAGGTGACGTTTCGGGCCCAGACCCTTCGTCCGGACTGAAAAGGAAGAATTAGTTTGGCACAACATTGTGGGCCAATGGGCCTGTTGTGCAGGTTCAGTGAGCAAGACAGAGGGATGTGGAGTTAGTGTGGCTGAGTGGGTTTACTATAGCAAGGAGTGATTGTCAGTATAGATGCAATGGACAAGAGGGCATGCTTCTATGAAGTACAACTGACTATATCCAGAACCTAAGCTTTGCTTGAAACAACCTCCACCATCCTCAGCCAACTTTAAACCCATGTTGCCAGCTTGCCAGAAGTTTTAACAATAAGGACCAGCCTCCCATGCAGGACCCTGTCAAAGGTCTCACAGATGTCCATGCAGACGACATATATTGCATGACAGACGAACAAAATGGTTTAATTACTGTGCTAGGCTCCCAAAAGGCCACTGGGAGCTGGGGAACAGATATACAGGCAGATACGACCATGCCACACAGAAGCAAAATCAGGCCATTCAGCCCATCGAGTCTACTCTGCCATTCCATCACAGCCAATTCATTATCCCCCTCAACCCCAGTCACAGAAAGACTTAAAAATAGGGTCACTGACCGGCTGATTTCAACTTCCCCAGTACTGAATGGAACTTCCTGAGCGCCAGAGGCTTCAGTGGGACAAAATTGATAACTGTGTCTAGGAGGGTTACACCAGACAGTATGCAGACACTCCAGGTTGGCATGGCGACGTAACACAGCTTACGAGGAAATGAGCCGGGCCAGATGATCAAATTTTCAGCCATAATTGTAATTCCCTCAGTTTTAAGATGGTTACAGATTAAAACTGATCCTTGGGTGAAGGTGCTGAGGTGCAGAAGGGCTAATTGCAACGGTGTTAGGCAGGAACAGGAGAAGGTAAACTGGGAAGCAGCTGCTCGAGGGGCAAACAACACCTCTGACATGTGGGACCCTTTTAAAAGGCCAGTTGATTGGAGTTCCTCAGGTAGCGTGGGTGATGAGAGACCGAGTGTGCAAGGTCAGTCTTACAACCTTACAAAAAGGAATATTGCGCATTGCTTGGGAAAGCTCTAGTAAAATGAGGCCCTTGGAATACAAAGCCAGTGGAGAGACCTTAAACAGGTAATTTGGAGGGTAGAAACGGGCCACTAAATGTTCTTGGCGAGGATGTCCTTTTTTTAAAAAAAAATGGGGAGAAGGCAGGTGAGTGGGGTTGAGGGGAATAATAAATCAGCCATGATAGAATGGCCGTGCAGTATCGATGGGCCGAACAGCCTGTTTCTGTTCCTGTGTCTTATGGTCTTAACCTCTGGATAGAGAAGATGATCGTTTAAGGGTACCAAAGGATCCAGGTCAAGCAGGAAAGTGAGGCAAACACCACAGGGGAGGGGGAGGCCTGAGGGTTAAGTTTATGCCCCTCCCCCACGCAGTACATGGAATGAGCTGCCAGAGGAACTGGTTGAGGCAGGCACATTAACAACTTCAATAAGGACAGGTACGCGGGCAGGAAAGGTTTAGAGCAAGGGTTCACAACTATTTTGGTGCCATGGACCATTACGCTAGGGGTCCATGAACCCCAGGTTGAGAACCTGGAACGATGGGACCGGCAGAGATGGTGGTCTTGGCCGGATTGGACCTGTGGGGACAAAAGACGGTGCGACTCCATCACTAAATGCCACCACAGTGGCGTCTCAACTTCCATTCCAAACTGGAGATGAAACATTCTCCACAGGCCGGGTTATAAACCCCAACTCAAATACTTACCTGGCATCTAAAACCGGTCCTATTTTCTGCAATGATTTAGCCACGTTGAAGCGAATGTTTGCCACCTGATCGCCTGCCATCTGGAGAACCGTCGGTAGCATGTGCTTTGCTGTGATTACTTGGCCACAGGCTTCAGACAACACCTAAAAAAACCAGCAGAAAATGCAAACGTTCATTCACAGCCCCGACCTTCACGAAGCAAGACTGAAGAAAGGATCATCGATCTGATTTGTGCGACGCTCAGAATGTATTTTGCCCCATGATAAAAAGGCATAGTCCACGCTGGCACCAATGATCATCCGCAAGGAGAGAGATGAGGTCCTGCAACAGAGATTTACAGATCAATAGACAAGTTGTAAAGAAGAAGTGCTGGTATATTGTAATCGCTGGACTACCCCTTCTGCCATGTACGAGCGAGTTTAGAAACAGGAAGGCAGAACGGCTGAAATGTACAGACAGTGTGGGTGCAGATCAGACAGCATCACTGGGATCTCTTCCATGGCAAGGTGACCCGAGCCAAGGGGGACCAGGATTATAAGACGCAAGAGCGGAATTCGGCTATCGAGTCAAATATGATGGCAGAATATAGCATTAGTGGTAAGACTCTTGGCACTGTGGAGGATCAGAGGAATCTTGGGGTCTGAGTTCATAGGACACTCAAAGCTGCTACGCAGGTTGACTCTGCGGTTAAGAAGGCATACAGTGCATTGGCCATCAATCGTGGGATGAGTTTAAGAGCCAAGAGGTAATGTTACAGCTATATAGGACCCTGGTCAGACCCCACTTGGAGTACTGTGCTCAGTTCTAGTCGCCTCACTACAGGAATGACTTGGAAGCCACAGAAAGGGTGCAGAGGAGATTTACAAGGATGTTGCCTGGATTGGGGAGCATGCTTTATGAGAATAGGTTAAGTGAACTCGGCCTTTTCTCTTTGCAGCGACGGAGGATGAGAGGTGACCTGATAGAGGTGAACAAGATAATGAGAGGCATTGATTGTGTGGATAGTCAGAGGCTTTTTCCCAGGGCTGAAATGGCTAGAACGAGAGGGCACAGTTTTAAGGTGCTTGGGAGTGGGTACAGAGGAGATATCAGGGGGAAATGAGGTGGAGGATAAATGCGTGGCTGAGGGATTGGAGCAGGGGGCAGAGATTCAGATTTCTGGATCATTGGGACCTCTCATGGGGCAGGTGTGCCCTGTACAAAAAGGATGGGTTGCACTTCAATCTGAGGGGGACCAATATCCTGGCAGGGAGGTTTGCTAAGGCTACTGCGAGTTTAAACTAGAATGGTTGCGGGGTGGGAACCGAACTGAAGAGACTAAGGAAGAGGGGGTTGGCTCACAAATAGAGAAAGCTTGTTGACAGTGCGAGAGGGAGGATAGGCAGGTGATAGAGAAAGGATGATCTCAGACCGAAGGTTTGAGATGCGTCTATTTTAACGCAAGGAGTGTTGTGAACAAAGTGGATGAGCTTAGAGCGTGGATCAGTACTTGGAGATATGAGGTGGTGGCCATTAGAGACTTGGATGGCTCAGGGACAGGAATGGTCACTTCAATTGCTGGATTTTAGATGTTTCAACAAGGACAGGGAGGGAGGCAAAAGAGGTGGGGGTGTGGCACTGTTGATCAGAGATAGTGTCACAGCTGCAGGAAAGGTGGACTCCATGGAGGGATTGTCTACGGGGTCTCTGTGGGTGGAGGTTAGGAACAGGAAGGGGTCAATAACTTTACTGGGTGTTTTTCATAGGCCATCCAATAGTAACAGGGATATCGAGGAGCAGATAGGGAAACAGATCCTGGAAAGGTGTAATAATAACAGAGTTGTCATGATGGGAGGCTTTAATTTCCCAAATATCGATTGGCGTATCCCAAGAGCAAGGGGTTTAAGATGGGGTGGAATTTGTTAGGTGTGTTCAGGAAGATTTCTTGACACAATATGCAGGAAGATTTCTTGACACAATATGTTGGTAAGCCTCCAAGAGAAGAGGCTGTACTTGATCTGGTATTGGGAAATGAACCTAGTCAGGTGTCAGGTCTCTCAGTGGGAGAGCATTTTGGAGATAGTGATCATAATTCTATCTCTTTTACCGCAGCATTGGAGAGGGATAGGAGCAGACAAGTTAGGGAAACTTTTCATTGGAACAAGGGGAAATATGAGGCTATCAGGCAGGAAACTGGAAACAGATGCTCTTAGGGAAAAGTATGGACGAAATGTGGCAAATGTTCAGGGGATGTTTGTGTGGAGCTCTGCCTGGGTACGTTCCGATGAGACAGGGACGTTATGCTAGGGTACAGGAACCGTGGTGTACAAAGGCTGTAATAAATCTAGTCAAGAAGAAAAGAAAAGCTTACAAAAGGTTCAGAGAGCTAGGCAATGTTAAAGATCCGGAAGGTTATAAGGCTAATAGGAAGGAGCTTAAGAAGGAAATTAGGAGAGCCAGAAGAGGCCATGAGAAGGCCTTGGCAGGCAGGGTTAAGGAAAACCCCAAGGCATTCTACAAGTATGTGAAGAGCAAGAGGATAAGACGTGAAAGAATAGGACCTATCAAGTGTGACAGTGGGAATGTATGTATGCAACCGGAGGAAATAGCAGAGGTACTTAATGAATATTTTACTTCCGTATTCACTATGGAAAAGGATCTTAGTGATTGTCGTGATGACTTGCAGCAGACTGAAAAGCTTGAACATGTAGATATTAAGAAAGAGGATGTGCTGGAGCTTTGGGAAAGCATCAAGTTGGATAAGTCACCAGGACCGGATGAGATGTACCCCAGGCTACTGTGGGAGGCGAGGGAGATTGCTGAGCCTCTGGTGATGATCTTTGCATCATCAACGGGGACGGGAGAAGTTCTAGAGGATTGGAGGGTTGCCGATGTTGTTCCTTTATTCAAGAAAGGGAGTAGAGATAGCCCTGGAATCTATAGACCAGTGAGTCCTACCTCAGTAAGTTGATGGAGAAGATCCTGAGAGGCAGGATTTATGAACATTTGGAGAGGTATAACAGGATTAGGAATAGTCAGTATGGCTTTGTCAAGGGCAGGTCGTGCCTTATGAGCCTGATTTAATTTTTTGAGGATGTGACTAAACACAATGATGAAAGAAGAGCAGTAGATGTAGTGTATATGGATTTCAGGAAGGCATTTGATAAGGTACCCCATGCAAGGCTTATTCAGAAAGTAAGGAGGCATGGGATCCAAGGGGACATTGCTTTGTGGATCGAGAACTGGCTTGCCCACAGAAGGCAAGGAGTTGTTGTAGATGGGTCATATTCTGCATGGATGTCGGCCTCAGGGATCTGTTCTGGGACCTTACTCTTCGTGATTTTTATAAATGACCTGGATGAGGAAGTGGAAGTGGAGCGATGGCTTAGTAAGTTTGCTGAGACACAAAGGTTGGAGGTGTTGTGGGTAGTGTGGAGGGCTGTCAGAGGTTACAGCGGGACATTGATAAGATGCAAAACTGGGCTGAGAAGTGGCAGATGGAGTTCAACCCAGATAAGTGTGAAGTTGTTCATTTTGGTAGGTCAAATATGATGGCAGAATATAGTATTAATGGTAAGACTCTTGGCAGTGTGGAGGATCAGAGGGATCTTGGGGTCTGAGTCCATAGGATGCTCAAAGCTGCTACGCAGGTTGACTCTGTGGTTAAGAAGGCATACGGTGTATTGGCCTTCATCAATCATGGAACTGAATTTAGAAGCCGAGAGGTAATGTTGCAGCTATATGGGACCCTGGTCAGACCCCACTTGTAGTACTGTGGTCGTCTCACTACAAGAAGAATGTGGAAGCCACAGAAAGGGTGCAGAGGAGATTTACAAGGATGTTGCCTGGGTTGGGGAGCAGGACTTATGAGAATGGGTTGAGTGAACTCGGCCTTTTCTCCTTGGAGCGATGGAGGGTGAGAGGTTACCTGATACAGGTGTGTAAGATGATGAGAGGCATTGATTGTGTGGATAGTCAGAGCCTTTTTCCCAGGTCTGAAATGGTTGCCACAAGAGGACACAGGTTTAAGCTGCTGGGGAGTAGGTACAGCGGAAATGTCAGGGGTGAGTCTGTGACAATGAATTCCACAGATTCAGTACTCTGAGGCTAAAGAAATTCCTCCTCACCTCTGCTCTAAAGGGACGTCCTTCTATTCTGAGGCTGTGCCCTCTGGTCCCAGACTCTTGCACTATTGGAAACCGCCTCTGTGCGTCCCTTTTATCCATACCTGTGCTCGAGCACTTTGTGAGGGTTTAAGCTGGTGAGGCAGCAGGGCTGGGACACAGAATACTAGTGTAGCAGGTGTTGAGTCAGAATTCCATGTCAAACTAACTAAACAGGCAGGTCCGGTAAGCAGAGCAGGCAGAAATAAGTAGGAAAGCACGAGAGGACTGAGAGGTTTAACCACATGTTTCCGAACATAGAAATTCACAGCACATTACAAGCCCTTCGGCCCACAATGTTGTGCCGACCACGTAACCTACTCTAGAAACTGCTTAGAATTTCCCGAGCGCAGCAGTCCCCAACCACCGGGCTGCGGACCGGTCCCATGCCGCGAGGAAACGACATGTTTTGGCGATAGGAGTTGCTGCAGCTTTCCTCATTCCCTGTCACGCCCTGTTCAGCTTGAACACACGGGAGGTCATTACCCGCACGTCATCCATGTCAGCGCGGGAAGAAGTTCAGCTTGAGCTTGCAAATGACGGCGGGCTGAAAAGTATGTTTGACATAACATCTCTGCCAGCATTCTGGATCAAAGTCAAGGCTAAATATCCTGAGATAGCCATGAAAGCACTGAAAACGGTGCTTCCATTTCCAACATATCTCTGCAATGAATCCAACAAAAACTAAATTGCGGAATAGACTGGACATAAGGAACCCCCTTCGAGTATCGCTGACTCCCATCAGCCTGTGATAGGACTGTCTTGTTGCAGGGAAACAAGCCCAGGGCTCCCACTGAATCAGCGATATTGGTGTGTTGCAATGATTTTATATGTTCATGCGGGGAAAATAGGTGCTGTGTGTTTAACATCCAAACGTTACTTAAAATGTTATGATGCTATTGATTTATAAGTGACTTGTAGAACCATGCAACAATTACAGCTCAGAAACAGGCTGTCTCGGCTCTTCTAGTCCGTGCTGAACTCTACTCTCACCTCGTCCCACCGACCTGCACTCAGCCCATAACCCTCCATTCCTTTCCTGTCAATATACCTATGCAGTTTTTCTTTAAATGATAATATCGAACCTGCCTCTACCACTTCTACTGGAAGTTCGTTCAACACTTACTTCAAGCTCCCCTGTCCTCCCCCGATAATTGACTTATCACTATATTCATGCGAGGAAAATATGCGCTGTCTGTTTAATGTTAAATTCGTCAGATAAACCCTTTAAGAAATGCTGGTCCACAAGAATATTGTCAATATTAAACCGGGCCGCAGTACAAAAAATGTTGGGGACCCCTGCCCTAGTGCATAGCCCTCTATTTTTCTAAGCTCCATGCACCCAAGAGGCTCTTAAAAGGCCCTATTGTATCCACTTCCACCACTGCCCCTGGCAGTAAATTCCACGCACCCACCACTCTCTGCGTGAAAAACTTACCCCGACATCCCCTTGTACCTACTTCC
Organism: Mobula hypostoma; assembly: GCF_963921235.1. Classification (NCBI taxonomy): domain Eukaryota; kingdom Metazoa; phylum Chordata; class Chondrichthyes; order Myliobatiformes; family Myliobatidae; genus Mobula; species Mobula hypostoma. The sequence goes on along the minus strand of NC_086106.1, from coordinate 35,800,323 downwards.
AAGCACCTTAAAAGTACGCCCTCTCATTCTAGCCATTTCAGCCCTGGGAAAAAGCCTCTAACTATCCATGTGATCAATGCCTCTCATTATCTTGTACACCTCTATCAGGTCACCTCTCATCCTCCGTTGCTCCAAGGAGAAAAGGCCAAGTTCACTCAACCTATTCTCATAAAACACGCCCTCCAATCCAGGCTTCATGCTTGTAACTCTCCTCAGCACTCTCTATATAGTATCCACATCCTTCCTGTCGTGAGGTGACCACAACTGAACACAGTACTCCAAGTGGGGTCTGACCGAGGTCTTATATAGTTGTAACATTTTGATGCACTATCAATAACTCCGAAAGACTGGAAGTAGAGTAAATATTGAAAGGCTTTTATTAGCAGTAAAATGTGATCTCCATCATGCTGAGTGTCTGCTCTTGGACTGAGAGGAGGAGCAGTGACACAATCGCCTTTATTGAGGGGTCTGTGGGAGGAGCCACAGGAGCAGTCAACAGAGGGACGTGTCCAGACGGGTAACCCAGTTACAACATATATATATGGTTTACCACACATTACCTCACAGCTCTTGAACTCACTCGCACGGTTGATGAATGCCAGCACACCATGCGCCTTCGTAACAACACTGTCAACCTGCGCAACAGCTTTGAGTGTCCTATGAACACGGACCCCAAGATCTCTCAGATCCTGCACAAGGAGAGGAGCGAAGGAGGAGCACAGACAGTGGCAGGTGGAGGACGACATGGGGAACGAGGAAATAACATCGCGAGGGAGATGGGACAAAGTAGGGATAGTGTGAAGGTGCGGACTGACAGCAGGAACACAAAGAGCTACAAGGGTTGGACTCTGATAAATAACGGAGGTGGTAACAGGTTCGGGGAGAGGGCTGAACACCAGATGAAACTAGACAAGAGAGAGAGAGAGTGAGTGTGAGTGAGGCGAAAGAGCGAGAGTGTGCGAGTGTGAGGCGAAAGAGCGAGAGTGTGCGAGGGAGTGCGCATGGGGTGAGGGGTGGGAGAATGGGCCTCGGCCTTTTCTATCAACGTAACTGTACCCACCTCTAGAGATTTCTCTTTCAGTCCCACTCACATGTCCACTTGTGAAAATCTTGCTCTTTACATCCCTTTTTAACATCTTTCTCTCTCACTTTTAACCTCGGGGCTTCAGACTCCCCCGATGATGCGGGGGCAGGCGGAGTGTCCAGTAAATTGGGGGATAGAGTTCAAAAGTGTGAGGTAATGTTGCAGCTCTATAAAACTCTGGTCAGACCACACTGGCGTCCAGCTTTGGTAGCCTTGTCATAGGATGCATGGAGAAGATCCAGAGGGGACACAGAGGAGACTTGCCAGGAGGCTGCCTGCATTAGAGAGCGTGTCTTATGAGGAAAGGTTGAGTGAGTTGGGGCTTTTTCTCTTTGGAGTGAAGGAGGATGAGAGGTGTGGATAGAGTGGACAGCTAGAGACTTTTCCCCGAGACAGAAATGGCCAATACCAGAGGCATAATTTTGAGATGATTGGAGGAAGGTTCTCCAGTCCAGTTTTGTTGCCACTCCTCGTCCTGTAGCCACGTCTTGTTCTAACCTAGATCCGGGGTCCGAGCCCGAGTCAAGACCCAGGTTCTGGGTCGCCGTCCATTCTCTGGCTTAGAGTCCTTGTCCAGCTTCCAAATTCCTATTTCGTCATCCAGGTTCCGCTTTCCTCGTCTACTCTTAGATCAGGCCCTGTATCCTAGCCTCGTCCAGGGCCTGTGTCTTGTCCAGAGTCGTTTCATCCCCACTTCCCTTGCTTGCTTTACACATCTAATCCTGTTCCAAGTACTTCTGTGCCTGTGTCTTGCATTTGGGTCCGCCGCCAACACCCCCCACTTATGACAATACATTTCTCTGACATTAAATGTATCTATTGGAACCTATTGAAGATAGCACCGAATGGCTGGCACACCATTCCTAAGTTGGAAAAAATGGCTCCTTATTTTAGCCAAATCCAAGACACTTCTTTGTGAAGCTTAGAGCAGGGATCCCCAACCTATTTTGCAACGCGGACCGGTTTATTATTGACAATATTCTTGCGGACCGGCCGACCCTGTGGGGTGGGGGTGGGGGTGCAGGGTTACCAACGGACATGAGTAGTAGTGAAATACGTTGTCTTTACCTCGAGAAAGGCGACAATGACCATGAAGACTTGCGTGGGCACCAGTGCGCATGCGTGTACGTGCCAATTTTTTTTTTCTACAAATCGTTTTTGGCGATTCTGTACGGGGTGGGGGCGGTGTTAATCATGACTGGAATATAATTCAACATAATTGTATAAGGGCTAAGAGAGTTGTAAAAGAGCGCCTGAAGGCTTTATGTGTCAATGCAAGGAGCATTCGTAATAAGGTGGATGAATTGAAAGTGCAGATTGTTATTAATGATTATGATATAGTTGGGATCACAGAGACATGGCTCCAGGGTGACCAGGGATGGGAGCTCAACGTTCAGGGATATTCAATATTCAGGAGGGATAGACATGAAGGAAGGGGAGGTGGGGTGGCGTTGCTGGTTAAAGAAGAGATTAACGCAATAGAAAGGAAGGACATAAGCCGGGAAGATGTGGAATCGATATGGGTAGAGCTGCGTAACACTAAGGGGCAGAAGACCCTGGTGGGAGTTGTGTACAGGCCACCTAACAGTAGTAGTGAGGTCAGAGATGGTATTAAACAGGAAATTAGAAATGTGTGGAATAAAGGAACAGCAGTTATAATGGGTGACTTCAATATACATGTAGACTGGGTGAACCAAATTGGTAAAGGTGCTGAGGAAGAGGATTTCTTGGAATGTATGCGGGATGGTTTTTTGAACCAACATGTCGAGGAACCGACTAGAGAGCAGGCTATTCTGGACTGGGTTTTGAGCAATGAGGAAGGGTTAATTAGCGATCTTGTCATGAGAGGCCCCTTGGGTAAGAGTGACCATAATATGGTGGAATTCTTCATTAATATGGAGAGTGACATAGTTAATTCAGAAACAAAGGTTCTGAACTTAAAGAGGGGTAACTTTGAAGGTATGAGACGTGAATTAGCTAAGATAGACTGGCAAATGGCACTTAAAGGATTGACGGTGGATATGCAATGGCAAGCATTTAAAGGTTGCATGGATGAACTACAACAATTGTTCATCCCAGTTTGGCAAAAGAATAAATCAAGGAAGGTAGTGCACCCGTGGCTGACAAGAGAAATTAGGGATAGTATCAATTCCAAAGAAGTAGCATACAAATTAGCCAGAGAAAGTGGCTCACCTGAGGACTGGGAGAAATTCAGAGTTCAGCAGAGGAGGACAAAGGGCTTAATTAGGAAGGGGAAAAAAATTATGAGAGAAAACTGGTGGGGAACATAAAAACGGACTGTAAAAGCTTTTATAGATATGTAAAAAGGAAAAGACTGGTAAAGACAAATGTAGGTCCCCTGCAGACAGAAACAGGTGAATTGATTATGGGGAGCAAGGACATGGCAGACCTATTGAATAATTACTTTGGTTCTGTCTTCACTAAGGAGGACATAAATAATCTTCCAGAAATAGTAAGGGACAGAGGGTCCAGTGAGATGGAGGAACTGAGTGAAATACATGTTAGTATGGAAGTGGTGTTAGGTAAATTGAAGGGATTGAAGGCAGATAAATCCCCAGGGCCAGATGGTCTGCATCCTAGAGTGCTTAAGGAAGTAGCCCAAGAAATAGTGGATGCATTAGTGATAATTTTTCAAAACTCGTTAGATTCTGGACTAGTTCCTGAGGATTGGAGGGTGGCTAATGTAACCCCACTTTTTAAAAAAGGAGGGAGAGAGAAACTGGGGAATTATAGACCGGTTAGCCTAGTGTCGGTGGTGGGGAAACTGCTGGAGTCAGTTATCAAGGATGTGATAACAGCACATTTGGAAAGCGGTGAAATGATCAGACAAAGTCAGCATGGATTTGTGAAAGGAAAATCATGTCTGACGAATCTCATAGAATTTTTTGAGGATGTAACTAGTAGAGTGGATAGGGGAGAACCAGTGGATGTGGTATATTTGGATTTTCAAAAGGCTTTTGACAAGGTTCCACACAGGAGATTAGTGTGCAAACTTAAAGCACACGGTATTGGGGGTAAGGTATTGGTGTGGGTGGAGAATTGGTTAGCAGACAGGAAGCAAAGAGTGGGAATAAACGGGACCTTTTCAGAATGGCAGGCGGTGACTAGTGGGGTACCGCATGGCTCAGTGCTGGGACCCCAGTTGTTTACAATATATATTAATGACTTGGATGAGGGAATTAAATGCAGCATCTCCAAGTTTGCGGATGACACGAAGCTGGGTTTCAGTGTTCGCAGTGAGGAGGATGCTACGAGGATGCAGGGTGACTTGGATAGGTTGGGTGAGTGGGCAAACTCATGGCAGATGCAATTTAATGTGGATAAATGTGAAGTTATCCACTTTGGTGGCAAAAATAGGAAAACAGATTATTATCTGAATGGTGGCCGATTAGGAAAAGGGGAGATGCAATGAGACCTGGGTGTCATTATACACCAGTCATTGAAAGTGGGCATGCAGGTACAGCAGGCGGTGAAAAAGGCGAATGGTATGCTGGCATTTATAGCGAGAGGATTCGAGTACAGGAGCAGGGAGGTACTACTGCAGTTGTACAAGGCCTTGGTGAGACCACACCTGGAGTATTGTGTGCAGTTTTGGTCCCCTAATCTGAGGAAAGACATCTTTGCCATAGAGGGAGTACAAAAAAGGTTCACCAGATTGATTCCTGGGATGGCAGGACTTTCATATGAAGAAAGACTGGATGAACTGGGCTTGTACTCGTTGGAATTTAGAAGATTGAGGGGGGATCTGATTGAAACGTATAAGATCCTAAAGGGATTGGACAGGCTGGATGCAGGAAGATTGTTCCCGATGTTGGGGAAGTCTAGAACGAGGGGTCACAGTTTGAGGATAGAGGGGAAGCCTTTTAGGACCGAGATTAGGAAAAACTTCTTCACACAGAGAGTGGTGAATCTGTGGAATTCTCTGCCACAGGAAACTGTTGAGGCCAGTTCATTGGCTATGTTTAAGAAGGAGTTAGATATGGCCCTTGTGGCTGCAGGGGTCAGGGGGTATGGAGGGAAGGCTGGGGCGGGGTTCTGAGTTGGATGATCAGCCATGATCATAATAAATGGTGGTGCAGGCTCGAAGGGCCGAATGGCCTACTCCTGCACCTATTTTCTATGTTTCTATAGGTGATAAGTGGCTAATACACTCAATTTCGTTTCCAAAAGGGTTTATCGAACAAATTTAATGTTAAGCACACAGCGCATATTTTCCTCGCATGAATATAGTGATAAGTCAATTATCGGAGGAGGACAGGGGAGATTGAAGTAAGTATTGAACGAACTCCAGTAGAAGTGGTAGAGGCAGGTTCGATATTATCATTTAAAGAAAAATTGGATAGGTATATGGACAGGAAAGGAACGGAGGGTTATGGGTTGAGTGCAGGTCGATGAGAGTAGTGTTCAGCACGGACTAGAAGGGCAGAGATGGCCTGTTTCCGTGCTGTAATTGTTATATGGTTATATAAGTCACTTATAAGTCAATAGCGTCATAACATTTTAAGTAACGTTTGGATATTAAACACAGCACATATTTCCCCGTATGTACATATAAAATAATTGCAACACACAAATATCGCTGAATCAGTGGGAGCCCTGGGATGAATACTTGTTCCCTTCAACAACACGGTCGTATCGAGGGGTGATGGGAGACAGCGATACTCGAAGTGGGTTCCCTATGTCCAGTCTATTCTGCAATTTAGTTTTCGTTGCTTTCATTGCAGAGATATGTTGGAAATGGAAGCAACGTTTTCAGTGCTTTCGTAGCTATCTCAGGATATTTAGCCTTGACTTTCATCCAGAATGCCGGCAGAGATGTTATGTCAAACATACTTTAAGTCCGCCTTCATTTGCAAGCTCGAGGAGTTGATCTTCTTCCTGTGCTGACATGGATGACGCGCGGGTAATGACCTCGCGTGTGTTCAAGCTCAGCAGTGGGTGAGGGGGAATGAGGAAAGGTGAAGCTGACTCATATCGCCAAATCATATCGTTTCCTCGCGGCCCGGTAGCACACACTTTGCGTCCCGGTACCAGTCCGTAGCCCGGTGGTTGGGGACCACTGGCTTAGAGGACTCACCGTGTTTGCAGAAAACTGCTATAATAAAAATACCTCACAGCATACCGGTAGAATCTTAAGAAGGGTAATACAAATAAAACTTTAATGAATAATGTCACAGTGTCCGCGGGTAAAGACTGAACTCAAGTGCGGAGAAATGATAAATCTCCAATGTGGAGATAGCGACCAGTGTTTATTCAGAAGAGTTTCAACAAAACATTGGTGGCTCGGTAGAGTGACTCTGCACACAGAACACCCTCAAAGCTGATAATCGGGTGTCTGCTTAAGCAATCACAGAGCGTGGAAAACCTGTGCCAAAGAAAATAAAATCAAAAAGATTAAACAGCCAGCAGAAAGATTAACGATTCTCGTTAGGACAACAATAAACAAATTCAGCTGCTCCAGAAACCTCGGAGCCCAACGCTGTCCAGCTCTCCCCGCAGAGGCCCGAAGTACTCAATACAGAAGGTTCTAAATGTATGGTTCGTATATTTGTGAATTACCCAAAGAAGAGTAGGTAATAAACTTCGAGGATGACATAGGGCGGCTACAGGAGGATGTAGCCGGCTACCGTCACCTACCTACAGGAAAGGTGTAAATAAAACTGAAAGAGTACAGAGAAAATTTAAAGGATTTTGTCGGGATAGAGTAACCGAGATGTAAGGAAAGATTGAATAGGTAGGAACTTTTTTTTCTACTCAATGGAATGCAGGAAGGTGAGGGAAGATTTGCTAGAGGTATAAAATTGTGCAGAGTATAGATTGGGTAACTGCAAGCAGGTTTTTACCATTGAGGACTGGTGAGACTACAACTGCAACTAGAGTTAGTCATAGACATAGTCATACTATATTGATCCTGGGGGAAATTGGTTTTCGTTACAGTTGCACCATAAATAATTAAATAGTAATAAAACCATAAATAATTAAATAGTAATATGTAAATAATGCCAGGAAATAAGTCCAAGACCAGCCTATTGGCTCAGGGTGCCTGACCCTCCAAGGGAGGAGTTGTAAAGTTTGATGGCCACAGGCAGGAATGACTTCCTATGATGCTGTGTTGCATCTCGGTGGAATGAGTCTCTGGCTGAATGTACTCCTCTGGCCAACCAGTCCATTATGTAGTGGATAGGAGACATTGTCAAAGATGGCATGCAAGTTGGACAGCATCCTCTTTTCAGACACCACCATCAGAGAGCCCAGTTCCATCCCCACAACATCACTGGCCTTATGAATGAGTTTGTTGATTCTGTTGGTGTCTGCTACCCTCAGCCTGCTGCCCCAGCACACAACAGCAAACATGATCGCACTGATCACCACAGACTCGTAGAACATCCTCAGCATCGTCTGACAGATGTTAAAGGACCTCAGTCTCCTCAGGAAATAGAGACGGCTCTGACCCTTCTTGTAGACAGCCTCAGTGTTCTTTGACCAGTCCAGTTTATTGTCAATTCGTATCCCCAGGTAGTTGTAATCCTCCACCAGGTCCACACTGACCCCCCTGGATGGAAACAAGGGTCACCGGTACCTTAGCTCTCCTCAGGTCTACCACCAGCTTCTTACTCTTTTTTACATTAAGCTGCAGATAATTCTGCTCACACCATATGACAAAGTTTCCTACCGTAGCCCTGTACTCAGCCTCATCTCCCTTGCTGATGCATCCAACTATGGCAGAGTCATCAGAAAACTTCTGAAGATGACAAGACTCTGTGCAGTAGTTGAAGTCCGAGGTGTAAATGGTGAACAGAAAGGGAGACAAGACAGTCCCCTGTGGAGCCCCAGTGCAGCTGATCACTCTGTCGGACACACAGTGTTGCAAGCACACGTACTGTGGTCTGCCAGTCAGGTAATCAAGAATCCATGACACCAGGAAAGCATCCACCTGCATCGCTGTCAGCTTCTCCTCCAGCAGAGCAGGGCGGATGGTGTTGAACACACCGGAGAAGTCAAAAAAACATGACCATCACAGTGCTCGCTGGCTTGTCCAGGTGGGCGTAGACATGGTTCAGCAGGAGGACGATGGCATCCTCAACTCCGAGTCGGGGATGGTAGGCCAACTGGAGGGGATCAAAGTGTGGCCTGACCATAGGCCGGAGCAGCTCCAGAACAAGTCTCTCCAGGGTCTTCATGATGTCGGAGGTCAATACCACCGGTCTGTAGTCATTGAGGCTGCTGGGGCGCGGTGTCTTCAGCACAGGGACGAGGCAGGATGTCTTCCACAGCACAGGAACCCTCCGGAGCCGCAGGCTCAGGTTGAAGACCTGGCTAAGTACTCCACGTAGCTGAGGGGCACATGTTTTGAGCACCCTGGTACTGACACCATCCGGTCCTGCAGCCTTGCTTGGGTTGAGACGTTTCAGCTGTCTTCTCACCTGTTCAGCTATGAAGCCCACCCTGGTGGTTTCATGTGGGGAAGGGGTATAGTCATGAGAGCAGGGTGGGGGGCTGTGAGGAGGGTAGGAGGGGAGAGTGGAATATGTGTTGGTTGGGGGCCGACAACAGATGACATCTGGGGGATGGGCAGGGGCCACAATGTCAAATCTGTTTAAGAACAGGTAAGTTCGTTGGCCCTGTCCACGCTGCCTTCAGCTCCTCTGTTGCTAGTTTGCCGGAATCCAGTGATAGTCCTCATCCCACTCCAGACCTCTCTCATGTTGTTCTGTTGGAGTTTCCACTCAAGCTTCCTCCTATACCCGTCTTTAGCCTCCCTGACCCTGGCTTTCAGGTCCCTCTGTATTGCCCTCAGCTCCTCCCTATTTCCATTTCTAAACGCCCTCTTTTTAGCGTTCAGGATGTCCTTAATGTCCTTTGTTACCCATGGTTGTTATTTGAATAACAAAGGACAGTTCTTGTCGGAACATTGCAGTCCACACAGAAGTTGATGTAATCAGTGATGCACTCTGTGAGCCCATCAATATCCTCTCCATGTGGATCACAGGGTGCCTGCCAGTCTGTCACCTCAAATCGACCTTGGAGCGCCTCATACGCCTCCTCCGACCATTTCCTCACTGTCCTCGAGGTTGCAGGTTTACTATTCACCAGAGACACGTAGCAGAGTTTTAGATGCACCAGTTAATGATATAAGGGAGAAAGGTGAAATGTTTAAAGGGAACATGAGGGTAATCTTCTACACTCAGGTGATGGTGAGAGTGTGGACTCATCTCTCCCCACTGAGCACCCTCGTAACACTTATCCTGCAAGACGGTCAAGCGCTATGCCTCCGTCTCCACCATTCAGGGCCGCAAGTAGTTCTTCCAAGTGTGGTAAAACTTCACCCCGAAGTCTATCACGGTCTGACTGCATTTACCCAATCTGTACACTTCCAGTTTTATTTACATCTTTCCTGTAGGTAGATGACTACACACAATACTCTCAAATAGGCTTCAGCAATGTCTCATGCAACTTTAACATCACATCCCATCTCAGTACTGTGATCTATGTAGGCCAATGAGCCGAAGGCTTTCTTGTAGACCCTATCTACCTGTGATATCGCTTTCAATTAATTCTGCACCTGTACTCCCTGATCCTTTTGTTCATCAGTGCCCTGCAGTTCACTGGGTAATACCTACCTGGTTGGTTCTATCGAAGTGCACCAACTCGCACTTGTCTGCATTGAATTCCATTTGCCATATTTTCAGCATATTTTTGTCAGCAATTACAGGACCAGCTGAAAGCAGCAAAATCTATTAGTCTTCTTCGCCGTCCACTACACTCCCAATCTTGGTGTCATCCGCAAATTCGCTGATCCAGGCTAACCCATTATTATCCAGATCGCTGATATAGATGACAAAGAACAACGAACCCAGCACTAACACCAGAAGTACTCCCCACAGGCTTCCAGTCAGAGAGGCAACCGTTTACTACCATCCTGTGTTATCTTGCAAACCCAATGTTCTATCCAATTCCTGTCGAAGGGTCTCGGCCCAAAATGTCGACTGTACCTCTTCCTAGAGATGCTGCCTGGCCTGCTGCGGTCACCAGCAACTTTGATGTGTGTTGCTTGAATTTCCAGCATCTGCAGAATTCCTCGTGTTTACGTTCTATCCAGTTTACTACTTCATCTTGAATGCCACGTGATTTAACCTGCTTAAGCAACCTCCATTCTGGAACATTGTGAAATGACTTGCTGTGGTCTATGCAGTCAACATCCACTGCCTTGTATTTATCAACTTTCCAATAGCTTCCCCAAAATCTCTACAAGATTGGACAGGCACGACCTTCCACGCACAGTTCTGCTGACTATACTTAATAAGTCCCTGTCTATCCAAATGCTCATATATCCGATCCCTTAGAATACCTTCCAATAACTTTCCCACTACTGATGTCAGGCTCACCGGGCTATAGTTTGTATTTATTTCAGAGCAACTTTAAAACAGCGGAACAGCATTAGCGATCCTCCAATTCTCTGGAACGGCATCAGCTGTTATTGTGCGCTCACTAAGCAGTGGACGCAGGTTACTACGGGAAAGCTGTGCCACCCACAATAACGGCAAAAATAAACCGAAAACGCAAGGACCTTACAACACTGGCTGAGATATTGATTAATATCGGTGCTTGAAACCCTAGAGGCTAAACACTCAAGCCGCAGGATTCATGACAGTACCTTCCACCCCAGCCCTCTCCTCCATCCCGGCATTTGATGGGCCAGGGAGTTCTCAAGGCACTGCTGAAAAACACACAGCGGAGCTGAAGTTCCAGACAGTGTTCTGATGCTTCCGACGCAACCTGAAATATATAAAGCAGACTTGGAGCTCCAGGCCGCGCTTCGGAATCCAGAACAGCTATGAGGAGCCCGAGGCAGGTCTGGAAAAACACAAAGTAGAACTCGAGCTCGAAACATTGCATATAGATTGCACACAAAGCAATTGGTAACAAAGCATGAAACTTGGTAACGTAGTGTATAACTTGGAAACAAACCTTATACCTTGATATTATTGCATTTTACTTGGAAGCATAGCAAGATGAGAGAACTCAAAAACATTCTATTTCACTTGGAAACATAATATATAACTCGGGAACATAGCATAAAATATGGAGGCATTGCAGTTGACTCGGGAATAGCATATAACTCAGAAACGTTGCATATAATTTTAAAACATTGTATTTGACTCAGAAATATAGCAGATAACTTGGGGAAAAGGCATACCGTGGGAGAACCTGCGAACCTTGTTAATCCAAAGAACCGCTGGAAATAAATTTGAACATAGTCTGGAGAAGCTCGGAATCTCCTCTGTGTCCATGGGGTAGGGGGAATCATTCTTTCATGGTGCGCTCACGAAGGACTGGACCCAGGTGCGGAGGAACAGCGGAATTCCCAGGAAGAGACGGAAACAAGAGGATAGAAGTTGGAATCAGAGCCTCGGAGAGGCGACTGGGAGACGCCATGAGATAACTCATCCTCTCTGACACAATGCCCTCACTAAGGCACTAAATGGGAGACCTCTTTAAATAATAATAGAATGTTGGACACTGTGCCAGTCACAATAACCTAAGAAGATTAAACCGAAAACACAAGGGCTTAACAACTCTAGTTAAGCGATTGATTAGTAAATACAGGTGTTCAAAACCCCAGGAAGCTCAACGCTTTATGGCAAACCTCAAGGCTCATAACACCTGTAACTAAGGAGGAGTTAAAAATCTATGCTACAACCTTTGTAATTTTTAAACTTGCCTCCCACTGGTTTGGAGGAACACCTTGTCAGACTCAATCCACCCTAAACGTCTCCTCCTATTTTATCTATATAGGGTCCATGATGTTGGTGCCGCTTTGCCTCACTTCTATAGACTCCGTGTCCCTCTCCCATGTAAATACAGATGCAAACATTCATTTTAAGATCTTCCACATCTCTTTTGGCTCCACGCATAGATGGCCATTCTGATCTTCCAGAGGACCAATTTTGACCCTTGTAATCTGCTGCCCTTAAGCTATCTGTGGAAGCCCTTCAGATTCTCTTTCACGTTATCCACTACAGCAACCTTATATCTTCTTTTCGGCTTCCTATTTGTTTTTCATAAGTGTTCTCTTGTATTTTTTATACTCTTCAAGTACCTCTTTTGTCCTTAACATTATACTTATTATGTTTATCAACTGGTCTGGTCATTTAGAAACGATCTTTAGGCTAATCGGCCCCATCTATTTACTATTCGTAAACACTGACCTTAAGTACGTAAATCCAGATCCGGACATTATGAATATCACTGATTTAGCTGGACTCATGGATTCTAAGAAGGTTTCTTGGCAATTTAAGAGTAGAAAATTGAATATGTCATTGCTGCTTTGAAACTACATTTTTCTAAATACCTAGACCAGTTGTGAAACATAATATTTGTAATGTTACGCATATTATAATTTATTGATTGAGTTCCATAAACTGTAACTGATTTAAATTGAAGGCATAACCGTGACATATTATTTTTATTCTGTTTATTCGCAGCAACTGGGCGAATGAATGCTGCGAGTAGCTACTGTATTGGATATCTGCATTGAAATCGCATTCAAATTGTATTAAAATTCTCCATTCCAGAAAGATTCACAGCAAATGCGTGGACGAAAGTTTATCCAGTGTTAGATAGTGAAAAACTGGCTTGAGTTCACCTTTGTTTCTGTAACATCTTTGGCACGGTACTCTAAATTCAATAGTTGACATAACCCCATGAATTATTGTTTAATATTGAGACTACCACAACCATGCAATTGCATACACATTCCCATGGGTAGCAGTAATACCTTCTTTGGTTCAGTTAGTGAAAATGTAAATTGTTGCATCATTTAGCTATGTCCTAAGAGATTGTCGTCAGTTATAAATCAATCTAGTGCAAGACCAGGTTCAATCGTCTGACGAAAATGCATGGAATACCAAAAGGTCGATTGTTTGCCATTTACTATCCTGTTATTGCAGCGATTGGCATTCCAGGTAAAGTACGTGAATTGGTAATTAGTTACAGAAATCGTTGGTTCTGTTGATGTTTTAAATGTATTACAGATCACGCGCAATCACAGAGTAATGGCGTTGGTTATTTTGTTCGAATCATTTATTTGCGCTTTATTGCGAAATCATTGTAAACTGTCTGTCCTCCTTATTGATACTAATAGTTAAGTAACCCAAAAATGAGGTTACATGAGTGTTTGTCGAGAGTGAATTGCCGCACTAATATCCCACACAGCGATTGAGAAATGTCAAGTTACATATGAAATATCAAATAATTATTTTAATTATATAATTAATCTCACCTCCAGCTACAGTCCTCAGCTCTATGTCTGATCAAGTACACTTCAGATCACTTCTTGAATCTGATGAAACTTCTTCTACCTTACCATCGCAAAGAAGACCCGTAAACAGTCTCCGTCACCTTCGTGGGTTTCTTCTTGCCTTCTAATACAACCTTCCTCCATATCACTTTACTGCATTATTATCCTTCTCCTAAAGAAACGCATGCCTTGCATTAAATCAACAATTGGACGCTCATTATTTTGTACACCTCACTTGTGTCACTGACACTACCCCATTCCAGGGAACGCTGCCACAATATCACCCTTGTCCCTTTAACTTCTCTCAATTAAACTTTATTCGTAGTAGTTCTCTCCTTTTGTTCATAACAATGGATATTTCCCTCTACGCTCTAACATTCCAACATTGAGTCGATGTGTAACGTATTATACAATGTGTTGACTGTAAAAGTCTTTACCAAACTTTCTCACCGAAACCTCTCACCTCTCCTTCCTCCTACACACAAACACACACACACACACACACACACACACACACACACACACACAAAATTCAGCGCAATATTAATGGTATCAGCCTTACGGACTTAATATCTCTGCAGCGACATGTTTCCTGTGGATTCGATTTGCTACTGTGCGTTGAATCTCTAGGTCTTTACATGTGTGATCAGTTTGCACGTAAATTTCGGGGTGGAATCCGCTTCGTTAACTTCAGAACAAAAATAAATTACTTATTAGAATAGAACTTCCCTTAATTATTCCATTCCCGATGTTCGCGATTAATCTTTGAATTTCTGCGTGACACCGTTAAGAAAGGACTCGAGTAAATTTACCAAAACCAAAACCAAGCTGTTATGAAATGTTTTCGAAGACATAGAAAACAGTGAAATGTGTATGTGAATTGTGTGTATGTTTTAGGTCTATGATTATTTTGTCAAGCCTCTTATGCTCTCCCCTACCTTTGAAAATAACTTTGTACTTTCAGTAGTCTTCAAACTTTTTGCCATTCCTTTTGCAGACAAGGAGAATTCCAACACAGTAATCAAAGTCTTAAATATTCCCTCCCTACCGCTTCCTGCTTTTGGCAGCCTCGGGTATTTGTCACCTAGCTCGTGTGATTGTTATGAACAAAACTAACCATTTTACATCAGCATTTGTGACGTAGATTTACCATTTCCTTTTTGTCCACCTTAAAAACCACAAGATTGGTATTGCTCTCCCTTTTCGTGAAGAGAATCTCAATATGATCATTCGTATCGTTGCCCACGTTCTATGTTCCAAGACACAGATGACGTCAAAATTGAGGGGAGCCCCTTTAGAAAAGATGTAAGGAGGATTTCCTTCTAATTAGAGAATAGCAAATCTGTAGAATGCTCTGCCACAGACTGTGGTGGAGGCCAATCCGTGCGTATATATAAGGCGGAAGTTGATCGCTTCCTGATCAGTCAACGCATCAAAGGATATGGCGAAAAGGCAGGTGCTGGGGTCGAGTGCGATCCGCGACGGCCATGATGGAATGGCGGAGCAGACTTAATGGGTTTAAAGCCTAACTCCGCTCCTATGTCTTATGAATTTATGGTTTTATGGTCTTATCCCTCAATAGGTGCAGGTCTTCCTTTCATATTATTATGGGAATTACATTTAAAATGGCTTTTACTCTGATCTTTGTCGGCGTTTCTTTATACCGTTTTTTTTCATCTCACTCCTGCTCTTTCTAATTTGTTGTTATGTTATAGCCCGCTTTCAGTTTCTGACATAAGCTTCTCATTGAAGTCTTACCCAAATTCTGTGCACTTTGTCTTGCAGGAAAATGTGCGTTTCACAGTTTCACATTTCTGCTAATACCGTTGAATTGAATGCCTAAAAGCTTCACGCCAGTTACACCTAGACAGCCCATTCCATACGACCTTGTTAAATCTCCAGTATAATGAGAGCCTCTACTACATATTTTTGTTTGTTTTGTTAAACCTAGAACATAAAACAACTCAGCACTGGAACAAGCTCTTAGGCCCACAATGTTGTGGCGAACCGGCTAAAGGCAAATCAAAGACATCCAAACGCGAGTAGTTTTACGTCGCGCATTATTTCCAAAGAAGATATTAACTTCGAAATATCACTTCTTTAGACTCCAAGTATGTTTGGACTCCAAGTAAATAACACCATACTATATTTTCCTTGACAGGTATTCAAAGAGTATCTTTGTCCTGCGGTATGATGACTTAGGCCGCCACAAACCTCTACCGTCTCAATTAGACATCCAAGAATATCCCGACCAGACCTCCAGACCCAGACTAAATACGAATTCCAGCAATGAGCAAATTCTTACTAGAAGCCTTGTGGAAATTAGGGTGGTACGGTGTCGCGGCTATTATCATGACTCCATTAGAGTCCCGGTGATTGTTCCACCGCTGATTGTACATAATTCAGAGTTGGTACGTTCTGAGCCTGTTGTGGTGCCGCCGGGAGCACCGGGGCATTTGCATCCTCTGTCTTTGTTGCTCATTGATGCAAACAACGCATTTCACTATATGTCTAGATATATCCATGTACATGTGACAAATAACAAACCTAATCCTTAAATAAAAAGCCCAACAACATTGACAGAAAAATTATAAATAAAGAATGTTTGAATAACAGAAATTTTCATGTCCCAATGCTATACAATGGATCAGACTCACTGTTTATGCAATAGCCACCGAATCCATTCAATCGGTAATTTACAGTTCAAGTTCAGTAAGAACCACACAAAAGAACAGAGCATTAATCAGCTGCGAATTTGGAATTTTAATAATACCATGATAGGTCGGAACCACATGGATGGTTCTAAGATCCCAAGCTACTTTGGGAATACTTGGTTTGTTCAGGCATTCCCAAAGGAAAATCCTTCACATTTAATCAGTGTGCCCCACATATCAGAGCAGAGCTATCACGGTGAGCGCTGTGCCTCAGTTTGCGGGTCATTACATACGGAAGAATAAATTGAAATTATACTAATATTAAATGACGGAACAGAAAAGAAAACTCACTTTTTGATTTTGATCTACTTTTTAGCTAGCTTGCCATAACATTGTGGAGCGAATCGCCTGTTCCTATGCAGTAGTCTTCTATGTTCTATAATAATAATCATGTTCTGTGTCGTTCACAGGCAGGGGCTACACTACCTGACAGGAGTAGCAGCATTTCGTGCTTCACATTCTTGTATTTCACTCTTATTTCTGAACCGACATAGTATGTCTGTCTCTCTTGCAGCAAACATCGCAGTAATTTTGGTCCTGGTACGAGGAAGATGCGGGCTGTCGAAATGTATCACTTTCTATCTGGTGGCGATGGCAGTGACGGATCTTTTCGTTCTCATCGTGGCTGTGGTATTAAACCGTATTATGGGTATTTATCATCCATTCAGCTTCCTTTCACTCACGCCTGTCTGCAGCGTTAACTGTGCTCTTATTAATGGAATCCGAGATTGTTCTGTTTGGATAACAGTTGCGTTTACGTTTGATCGTAATGTGGCTATTTGCTTCCAAAAGCTGCAAGCAACATATTGTACAAAGAAAACTGCATTCGTGGTTGTCGGAATGATTTGTGCTCTGAGTTTTGTAACGCATGTCCCTTATTTCTTTATATATGAACCAATATTTATAATTAACGACGTTCCTTGGCTTTGCAATATAAAATCAACTTTTTATATCTCTCTGGCATGGGTTGCTTTTGACTGCGTCCATCGCATTTTTACCCCGTGCCTTCCAGTTATTCTTATATTCCTTTTCAATGCACTCACCATCAAAGACATTGTCGTGACCATGAAGGTGCGAAGAAGACTCTTGATCAACAAAAATGGGAAGAATCAGACAGACGTAGAGATGGAGAGCCGGAAGAAATCTATTATTTTGCTCTTCGGCATTTCCGGTGGTTTTATCCTATTATGGTTTTTGTTTCTTATCCGATTTCTTTACGTCCGACTTGCGAGACTTAGTTATTATTCTGGTTCTAATTTCAGTGATTCCAAATTTTTTCTGGAAGAAAGTTCATTTATGCTTCAACTTCTGAGTTTTTGTATTAACCCATTTATTTATGTAGTAACTCAAAACCAATTCAGAGAGGAGTTAAAGAATTGTGTGAAATATCCCCGGAATCTAGTATTTCGATTACTCAACCTATAACATTTTACTGTTTTCTATTTTTAATCCTCTGACGATATAGAGTCAGATGGAGCGTTCCATCCTCGACCGAAAATGGTGCGTGTTAAATCAGTAATCGGGTGAATATACCAGCAAAAGAAATGTGTGGAACAATCCCATGCCTTCACTTTCTTAAATCCATCCTTTTTGTTTCTTCAAACCGAAGAATGCAAGGAAATGCTCTTTTGTCAGATTTGCCTTAATTGAAAAATGTAGATTTTCTTTCATCCAGGATCTTTATTTAACACGACTCCGGCCAATTGTTCGCAATACAACATAAAAATTAACGTGAAAATTGCTAAATTGCTTATTTTTATAATCCGACGCACCGAAGTAAAATGAAAACCTTTGCTTTGCATAATATTCGTGCTGATCATTTTATCACATCACCGAATTGTGGCAGCACAAGTGGAAACAATGATATAATGCAGAATAAAGTGCTTCAGTTCCAGAGAATTGCAGTTCAGGCAGATGTTGTGAAAGGACAAATCAGATCACCAATCTGCCCTTCTCATGGCTGGGCTAGTATGTACTAGCTCAATAGTCTTCTTAAAACAGCCAAATAGAAACTCTCATTGTGTTTTCAAGCTTTCCTAGCGTATGCCTGTTGGGAGAGGGGAGTAGAAAGAATGCCCGGAATATCTAGGTATTTGATTGTCAGGGTACTGAGGTAGCCAGTAGAATATTTTGTGTCCATAGGGACGAGCGTAATTGGTTCCTGATATGCTGAGCGGTGTCCACAACTCTCTGCACTTTCTTATAATTCCGGGTAGAACAGTTGCTGTAACAAGCTATGGTGCTTTATTTTAATGTACATAAGGAAATTGCAAGCGGTCAAAATAGGACAGGTAAAATGTCCTTAGCCTTCTGCGGAAGTAGAGGCGACGCTGCACTACCTGAGCCATGGCGTCCACATGGATGAAGCACGGTCGGCTATTGCCAGTAATCCTAGCTTTCAACTCTCTTGAGTTCGGAGTCGTTGATTTACACAGGGAGTGTGCAATACCCCTTCTTGTTGTAAATGGCCAGCTTTTTCGCTTTTCTGACATCGGTAGAGAGGATTTTGTGATGACACTATGCTGCTAAGTGCTTTCCTTCATTCCTCTATTTTGATTCTTCGAAAGTTGAGATTTGGCCATCGAGTTGGCTTGGAGATGGTGTTCGACCTGAACCCCCATAGCATGTTCCTACAACCCGAGGATTGTTTCAAGGACTCTTCATCTTATGTTCTCGATATTTATTGTTTATTTATTTATTATTTTGTTCGTTCTCAGCTCAAGCTGTTAAAACGTGAAGTACAGGAATAGCCAAGCACACTCATTTCTCAATGGCTGGGAACTTTCAGACTATTATTTGATTGTGTGTTCCTTACTGTTTAATGCTATGGAATGATACCAGTTGTGGATATTACTACCGGGATTATGTATACACCCTGTTCTTATTTCAAAGCCTTTCAGTTGCTCTTTTCATTCAACATATTTCAAGTGTTTTTCTCTTATTGATTTCTCTCTGTTTGAAATAACTCTTTCTATTAAGTAAGACTTTATTTCTTACTGATCCGATGATGTTTTATCCCGGCAGTTATTATCGATTGTCTGATGTGTAGGGAATGGATCGGCCATAATAGGATTTGCAGCGCTTGGATCAGGCTTTTCTGAGTTTTGATTTTAAAGCAAGATTTTGGTGTATGATGTTTCCCACTTGATTGTGCTTCTGTAAGCAATAAGATTGAGTTAATTTAATGGTTGAATTAAAGAGTTATTATTATTATTATTATTATTATTATTATCTCTTTCTTTTTGAATTTGCAGAGTCGGCTGTTTATTTTTACGAACAGAATAGAACAGTGCAGCACCGAAGCAGGCCATTCTGCCCCCAATGTTGTGCCGAAACAGCTAAAAAACAAATCAAAAACACGCAAACACTAATCCTTCCTGTCTGCACAATGTCCATATACCTCCATCTTCCTTATAAAGCCTCAATATCTTTCCCATAGTGGAAAACCTCTTGACCTTTGCTTTCCCTTTGTAAATACTGAAGCAAAGAGTCAATTAAGTACCTCACTCACATTTTCCGCATTGAAGCAAATGTTCCCCTCTTTATACTTAAGTGGTTCCACCTTCTCCCGAGTTATCCTCATTCTGTAGATGTACATGTAGAACGCTTTGCGATTCACCTTAATACTATTACCCAAGGACTTTTCATGGCCAGCTTATGACTTTCCTAATTCCGTTTTAGTTATTTTCTGGCTTCATTGTACTCCACATGTAGTTCGTTTGATCGTAACTTCCGCAGTTTGATATACTTTTCTATAACTATGAAAATTCTCACAGTCACCCAGGTCATTGTATATCAACCATTAGTAAATCAAAGCAACTGGACTTGCAGTGTTGTCTAGAGGATCTGTCTCATTCCCGTTAACTCTATGACTCTTAGCGACCTTCGGGTGATTGCTATACCTTGAAACAACTTCAGAGTTTATAAAACGGAAAACTACCCACCATGATTCAGAACTGAAGAAGCCTTTGGAGCGAGTGGCGAAAAGTTCTCTAGACAACACAGCAAGTCCAGTCGCCTTGATTTTCCATTGCTTGATATACACATATTTCCTTTTTTCATTCTTAAAATAACTGAAAACCATTTGCACTTTGGTTGTTGGTCCATCCTATGGGAGGCTCTTTCAAAATTATATAATTTTTTTTCTAGTATTACTGTGATTTCTGGTAAGAACATTTTCGCATGAGTTTATGCTGACGTATGTCTTTTTCAATGAATTTACCTTGAAAATTTGAAACTGATCATGCAATCGCTGGAATATACGGAGAGATGTACGGCCTGAGGACACGATCTTTTAGGGATTCAATACTGAGGAAAGTAGTGATGGAGCGTGGCTGTCTACCCTTACTGTAGATCTTTAGGAAGCCAAAGATCCAGTTGAGTCCCAGGTTTAGAAGCATTGAGATTAGTTTACTTGGAATTGCTATATTGAAGGCGGAGCTGTAGTCAATAGGTTTCTTTAATGTACAGATATTACAGAGATGACTCTAGGGTCTGGGAAAGCCAGGGCATCAAAGGGTATGGGGTGAAAGCAGAGCAGTGGGGATGACTGGATGAAATGGATCAGCTCATGATTGAATAGCGGAGCAGTCTCGATGGGCTGTATGCCCTACTTCTGCTCCTAAATCTTACGGTCTTGTGGTCGTATGGAAATAATGTCGCCATGGAGCTGTTTCGGCGTTTGGAAAATTGCAGGCGGTCGTTGTTGTTTATAGTCTGGAGATGATATGTGCCATGGCCAGCTTCTCGAAGCACTTCACGAGGTTAGGCATCAGTGCCATCGCACGATCAATAATGCATGCTGCCTTAGTTTTAATCGATTTCGGGGTGACCATGGCCTTCTTAAATAAGATAGGGAACTCAGATTGAGGTGCGATATAATGAGAGGTTATAAAATAAAATCTTCGAAGACCTTTTCCATCAATATTCCCTCTTTTTTTAACAACTGTCGGACTAACAATTGCACTGAGCAGGAGTTAGTTACACGGCCGGAAAACTACGCGGCACTTCATTAAAACATTCTACTTATTAAAAACACACTCCCAGCTGCGTGACAAGAAAGGTTATGTGCGCAGGAGCATTACAGTTACTGCGCTGCTGCGCACTCGGAGGTACCAGCGCCCGCTACTTGATCTGCGCAAGACCCAAGGAAAGAACTGATAACTAGATCCGAGCTAGATGCTTTCCACGGGTTCCTTCTCCGACATAATTTATGTAAGCCTCCGTCAGTCTCGTGAGACCATGGATTTGCGCCTTTTGAAGGTTTACAGGGCGCAAGCCTGGGCAAGGTTGTATGGAAGAACGGCAGTTGTCCATGCTGCAAGTCTCCCTTCTCCACGCCACCGATGTTGTACAAGGGAAGTGCATTAGGACCCATACAGCTTGGCACCGGTATCGTGGCAGAGCAATGTGTGGTTAAGTGCCTTGCTCAAGGACTCACACCCAGCCATAGCCAAGGCTCGAACTAGCGACCTTCAGATCACTAGATGAACGCCTTAACCACTTGGCCACGCGCCAACATAATATGGCGTCTACAAAAGTACAGAATACGGTATTCATTGAAGATTGTCCGTGCGATGGTTGACAAACTAGTTAATTAACACGACAAAATTATTAAGAATTGTATCATCATGTCGTGCAGTTATACTTAGGAAAGATGAGGGGCAAGGTATGTCCTCGGTTTCGACGAAGTGGGCAGAAATGGGTGTTTCCATCTGTGGGCTCATCACAAAACAGATTCTTTTCTGTAGCTGCCGTCAAATGACGGCCCCGCACTTCGAGTATCGTGTACAGGCTGATCACAGTATTAAAGTAGGCATGACATTCAGCTGGAGAGGGAGCAGAAAAAAATATTACAAGGATTTTGCCGGGAACATAGGATCGAGAACAATGACAGTGGATATGCTGGGTCCGTACTCGCTGGAATTCAGAAATATGAGAGAAGATCTTATGGAAGCATATAAAATTATGAAAAGGATAGATAAGATAGAGGCAGGAAAGTTGTTTCCACTGGTAGGGGAAATTAGAACTACAGAACATACTCAAGATTCAGGGGAGGAGATTTAGGACGGAGATGAGGAGGAAATACTTTTCCTAGAAGATGGCGAGTTTATGGAATTCTCTGCCCAATTAAGCAGTGGCAGCTACTAAGTAAATAGATTTAAGACAAGGCTGGACAATTTTTGCACAGTAGGGGAATTAAGGGTTATGCGTAAAAGGCAGGTATGTGGAGAAGATTCCATCGTCAGTTCAGCCATGATCTTGTTGAATGGCGGAGCAGGCTCGACGGAGCTTGCTCGTATTTCTCATGCTCTTATGTTTTCATTGTAACCAGCAAGGCTGGTTGATGACCTTATTGAGGTTCACGAAAGAATGAAAAGCGCAGATAAGTTAAACGATATCAGGTGAGTGGGCAAAATTTGAACAGACCAAAGGGGCGAACTTTTCTCAGTGAATGGTGAACAAACGGGACGGTTTTATAGAAGTGGTAGAGGTAGGAACAATTACATCGTTTAAAAGGCATTTTGCTATCTATCGATCGTTATCTTCATCAGTTTCCCCCTCTCTCCCTCCACCTCTCTACAGACATACATTTAAGTAATTAACAAAGATCATTGAAGGTGCAAAACTAAATGGAGCACTCTAACGTCGGGGGACATACGTGCATTTTAAATCAGCTGAGGAGTGATTAATTTTCTTGTGGGCATACTCAATAAATCCAATAACCGTTATAGGATCAGTGAAACACAAAAAGAAGTAAACATTACAATAATAACGTAATAACAATATTAATAATAATAATAATAATAAGCATTGGCATATTATAATCATCCTATCAATGAACAAATAAAGAAGAACAACCACTATTATCAAAATAAACCAAAACATTTTCTGGAGCGACTCTCTAAACGCGCTATGGTTTTGTCTAGCTTTAAATCTCTCCAGCATCATTTTTCAGCCATAACAGCGACTCACGCCTCCCGTTTTAACTTTATGCATTTGACGAAATTTTTGGGATCCTCTTTAATAGTGTCGGCTAGCTTACTTTCATATTTCATCTTTACATTCTAAATGATTTACGGTTGCTTTCTGTTGCAATGCGAAATCTTGTCAATCCCCTCACTCCCCACTAGGTTTTGCCATGCTATATGCCCTGTCTTCGGGTTTTATGTCGACAATGGTTAGTATCATTTTTACTTTAGAATACTTCTTCTTCCTTAGGCGGTATATATCCTTGGGCTTCCAAATTTCTTCCAGAAATTCCAGGCATCACTACTCTGCCGTAATTGCTGCTAGTGTTCTTTTCCAAACATTTCTGGCCAACTTCTCTCTCATGCCACTATAATTCATGTACTCCACTGTAAGACTGCATGATCTGACTTCAGCTTCTCCTTCTCAAATTGCAGGGTGAATTCGATCTAATTATGATAATTAAGCTATCTAGTCATTTCTGGTTCATTGTACAACAACTAATCCAGGATATTTGATCCTATAGTGGGCTCAACCACGAGCTGCTCAAAAAAAAAACAAAACAAAACAAAACAAAACAAAACAAAAATATCTCATAGGCACTCTGGAAATTCCTGCTCCTGTAATTCAGCACCTACATGATTTTCTCAATCTACCTGCCTACTAAAGTCCCTCATAACTATTATAACATTGCCCTTTTTGACATGCATTTTCTATTTTCCATTGTACTTTGTACACCACATTCTTACTACTGTTTGGGATTATGTAAATACCTCCCATTATGGTCTTGCTACCCTTGTAGTTCCTTTATCCATAACGATTCAACATCTTACAGCCATGTTTCCCTCTTTCTAATGTTTCGATTTTGTTTTCTCATAATGGAGCAACTCGAACAGCACTCCTTCTGCCTTCCTGCCCAACATTTCCATATAATGTGTATCTTTGGACATTAAGCCTCCAGCTACATCTTTCAGACATGATTCAATGATGCCTACAACATCAGATTTGCCAATGTGCAACAATGGTGCAAGTTAATGTACCTTATTGTGCATGCTGGATCTGGAAATCTAGATCCATAATTCGTTGAAAGTAGCATCACAGGAAGATAGAGTCGTTGAAACAGCTTTTGGCATATAACCATTCAAAACACACACAACCGAAAGATATCAATGGTTGAAAACCACCAGAAATATGCTGAATTAAAAGAAAAAAAAATAAAAGAGTGTGGAATATGAACAGGGCAGTAATAATACCTACAAATGGCATCTACAAAGTTACTACACAATAGTATTAAAAATTAGGCTTACACGCAACCGTTATGTAAATTTTCACAAAGTCTCAATATTAAACACTACTAGCCCATACCTCAGGTTTCATTAGCTTGAGCTGAGAAAGTATAAAAATACAACAATAATAATAATTATATAAAATGCAATAAATATATAGATAAAATGATGGTAGGTTTTACATAAGATGATTGATGGAAAAATAAAATAGTGGTCAAGTTAGTGGGTTGAGGTGTTGAGCAGTCTTTATGCTTGAGCAAAGGAACATAATCAAGTATGATGGTTCTGGCATGGATGCTACATATTCTCCTCCCTGATGTGAATTTCACAAGCCATCCATGAACAGGATGTATGGGATCCCTCATGATGTTACCAGTCCTTTTCCTGCATTTAGCTGTCCATATGACTTTGAAGGTGAATATGCTGGTGCAAACGATCCATTGGCCCTACATGGGCCGGGCCTTCCTGTCCGCTGAAGTGCAGTTTCCGTACCAAGCAGTGATGCAACGTATTATAATGCCCTCTTCCACTCACCTGTAGAATGACGTGAGTATGGATGTGCAAAGTCCAGCTCTGTTCATTCTCTTCAGAATGTAGAGGCGTTGGTGAGCTTTCTTTACCGTGTAGGTTAGGCTCTCGGAACACGAAAGGTCGTGTGTGATATGCACTCCTAGGTGGTTGAAACTGCTTGCAATTTCTACTGCTCAGCTGCCGACGTAAAGGTGAGTGGAAATGCTGTGATTTCTCCTGAAAGGACAGCTATCTCCTTTGTCTTGTTTACATTAGAGGAGCGGTCATTTGCCAGGCACCAGGCCTCGAACTCTTCCACCTCCTCTTTGAAGGCCGTTTCATCGTTGTTGGTGATGTGCCCCACCACTGTCATGTCATCGGAGAAACTGACGATGTGACTGCTCAGACCGTGCAGTCATGTGTGAGCAGACGGTACAGCAATGGGGTCCGCGCACTTCCCTGAGGTGGGGGTGGGGTGTATCCATGTTAAGGCTGATGGAGAGGAATGTCTGTGCAAACGACTATCTGAGGTCTTTTTGTTAGGAAGTCCATTATCCTGTTGCACAGTGGTGTATTTCGACCAAGGAGTAGCAGCATTTTTTCACAGAGTCTGTCGGACAATAATGTTGATTGCTGAACTGAAATCCTGAAACAAAATTCTGATATAATTGTTCATATTTTGGGTGTGTCAGGGCTAGGCAGATAGCATGGCAACTGTCTTAAAGCAGTTTTACTGGGAAGCATATTGCTAAATGCCCAAAGTTGCAGGAACTGTGTGGTGATGCTACAGCTATATAAAATCTTAGTTACAGCCCATTTCGAGTCATGTGTTCAGCTCTGGTCACCTCATTACAGGAAGGATGTGAATATTATAGAGGGAGTGCTGAGGATATTTACAACTATGCTGTAGTTTGCGTGAACTTAGACTTTTCTCTTTGGAACCATGGAGGATGAGAGGTGACCCGACAGAAGTTGTAAGATGATGAGAAGCATTGATCATGTGGATAGCCAGAGACCTTTTCCGAGGGCCTTTTGAGAAACTCTTAGATAGGTACATGGAACTCAGTAAAATAGAGGGCGATGCGGTAGGGAAATTCTACGGTGTTTCTAGAGTAGGATATATGGCCTGCAATGTGCTCTAGATTTCTATGTTTCTATGGTTCTTTTCATATGTGCAATCATTAGGCATACAAATTAGTTCATGAGGATCGGCATCAATACAATTGGGAGGTAGTCATTTAGGTTTGAAGATGTAGAGTTCTATGGTACAGGGGTGATGGTGGGAACAGAAACACGGAGAAGTCAAGCGTTGAAAATGGCTTCGAATACTTCAGTGACGAGGTGTGCACACTCCCTGAGCACTTGGCCTGGTCTGCTGTCTGGTGCAGCCATCTTTCTCACATCGGTTGCTCTTACAGACAGTTAATGCTGACAATGGCAGGGGTTACGCGGCCAAACAGAATAGGAATCAAAAAGAAAGGCAGTAGAATAATAAGCGATTTTAATTATCACATAAAATAAATCATATATTCTGGGATTATAATATTGTGTTTCAGAAAAATACATGTGGAGCACGATAGTTTAAATCTGATATTGTCTAACAAGATATGATTAATTAATGATCTCATAGTGAAAGATCCCAGATGAATAGTTTATTATAGGTTCATTGCATGGTAGAATTTCAAAATCAGTTTAAGGATGAGAAAAATGGGTTTGAAACTAGTATCCTAAATCTAAATTACGGTATGAGGATGAAGTTAGCTATAGGTCCGCTGTTGGTCATGGATATGGGATCCTAGCTGTGCATGTTGGATACGCAGGCCAGGGCAGTACGAAATGTTGAACAAACTATAGTCCATCTCCATGCAGCTGATGAATCCAAAAGAGCTGCAAAGACTAATACAATTTGGCATCAGCGACTTCTCAAATTTAGCGATCAATGTTGAACTCATTACAGGACTGCCTTAAGAAGCCCATCTGTGGAGTTTTTTCAAGGTTGTATTCTTAAAAGCCAACCCCATGAGCGGGTACACCCGGAAGAAAGTTGTCAGAGACTATTTGATTCACACAGGACAGGGAGCAGTGAAAATATAGTGCAGGCTTATGCGATCTACCAACGCCCACCACCTCCCCACCCCGCCAGACACCAGCTATGATACCCTTAAGGAACCAAGAGTTAGGGCAAGACATAATACTTTTGTAGACCGTTTCAGTAGACATTCTTTGGAATCTCAATCGCGCTGTATTCCAATAAGAAAGAAAAGATTAGAGAAGGACGCATTCAATGTGCCTAATATAGGAAGGGATGTATAGGATGAAATTAATTGTAATAGTACGCAAAGTTGGAACAATTATTAAAGTAAACTCATAACTAAAACAAAGAGAGCCAATAAGAGCTTTTACAGTTATAATAAATGAAGAAAATAAATGAAGTTAATGTTGGTTCCCCTGCGGATGAGACTTGAATCAGTATTGGGAGTTACAGCATCGAATTCGACGAGGCCCTTCAGTCAATGATGCTGTGCCAAGCGAATTAGTCATTGAATGTCGAACTAAACTAATCCCTTCGGCCTACACAATGAGCGACGCAAATAATCATATTCTCTGCTCATTCCTGTGCCCGTCTGAAAGCCTCTTAAGCTTTTCTATTGTATTTGTCTCTACTACTACTCACGGCAGCACAGTCCAGGTAGCACCATACACTGTATGAAATGTAAATCGTTATACACATCTCTATAACACCCTAAAACACAGGAGTAGAATTACGCCATTTGGCCCCTTGAGGTGTCTACGCCATTCAATTATGACTGATCCTTTTAATTTCCCACTCGGTTGCACTCTGCAGTCTTCGCCCCGTCACCTTAGATGCCGTGACCTATTAACAAACTATGAAGCTCGGCCTTAATTACACCTGGCTTCCACAGCTCCTTGAAGTGATAAATTCGACAAATTCACAACTCTCTTACGATGGAAATTTCTCTGCATCTCTGTTTTAAATGGACATCCCTCTATCCTGAGTCAGCGCCCCCTTGTCCAAGACTCGCCAACCATGGAACACAGCATTTCCACCTCTGCCCTGTCCAGGCTTTTCCACAATAAGATCACCTGCACCCCATCCTTCGAAATTCCAGCAAGTACAGACGAGAGCTATCAATCTATCTCTTATGATAATCCTTTCATTCCAGGAATCATCCTTGTGAAGCTCCTCTGAATCCGCTCAAACATCAATAAATATTTTCTTAGATGAGGTGCCCAGAGCTGCTCACAATAGTCAAGGCGAGGCCGCACCGCTGACTTATAAAGCCTCACCATCACATCCCTTCTCTTATGTTCTAGACATTTTGAAGTGAATGCTAAACTTGAATTTGTCTTCCTCACCACCGACTCTACTTGCAAGTTAGTTTGTTCTGCACAAGGACCGCCAAGTCCCTTCGCTTTTCCATTTTTTTTTTGGATTTTCTCCCCATTTAGAAAATACTCTGCAGGTTTATTTCTACCACCAAAGGTCATGACCATGCATTTTCAAACATTGTGTTTCATTTCTCAGTCCCTTGCCCATTCTCTTTATCTAGGTCCTTCTGCAGCAACGCTATCTGCCCTCCACCATTTTCGTATCATCTTCAAAGCCATTTCTTCCATCATCTAAATCATTGATATTAAGCATAAACCGAAGTGATTCAAACACTGTCCCCTGCGGAGCACCACTAGCCACTGGAAAAAATCAAAAAGGATCCGTTTTTTCTCCCCACACACTGCCTCGTACCAATAAGTCAATGCTCCAAAAACGTCAGTAACTCTCCGGTAATGCCATCGGCTCTTCGCTTGGTAAGCAGCCTCATGTGTGGTATAGTACCTTGTTAATGACCTTCTGAAAGTTCAAATATACAACATCCGCGACATCCCCTTTATCTATCCTACTTGTAATTTCTTCATAAAATTCCATCAGATTTGTCAGGCAACTTT
The DNA here is from genome assembly GCF_963921235.1 of Mobula hypostoma. NCBI lineage: Eukaryota > Metazoa > Chordata > Chondrichthyes > Myliobatiformes > Myliobatidae > Mobula > Mobula hypostoma. Next base: position 35,771,475 of record NC_086106.1, on the reverse strand, counting down.
TCCTGATTTGAAACCATGCCGATGTTGTCCTATGTGGTCCTGTTTCGCATGTACCTGATCGTTGACAATTAATTCCAACATCTTCCCACCGCTAAGGACAGGCTAACAGGTATACAACTTCCTTTCTGCAAACTTCTTCCTTTTCTAAAGACTGCAGTGACAATTGCAATTCCCCAGTCCCCTGGCACCATGCCAGAGTCCAATAATTTTTCAAAGATATTTACTAATGTCTCTACAATCTCTACAGCCACTTGTTTGAGAACTCTAGAGTGCAGTTGATCCGGTCCGGATGACTTAGGTACTCTTAGGTCTTTCAGCTTTTTGAGCACGCTCTCTTTTCTTATTGTAAGTGCACTCACATCTCTTCCCTCACACCCTTCAATATCTGGCACACATCTGTCATCTGGCATTTGGCATCTGGTTTATACTTAACTCCTTTCACCTGAAAAACATATTGTCTGTTATTAGACACTGCAGTCCTAGACAGCATATGACAGCTGTCTGTGTTCCTCTGGAAATTTCATTGAGATTGTTGTTGATATGACCCTTTAGGGGATGGATGTTAGGAGGGATGATGGCGCCTAGCGGAGACTCCTTCGCTTGCATCTTCGGAAACACTTCTATTTCTACCTTTAATATTGTTTTATTTCCTTTCAGGGTGCTTTTGAAGACCCTGACATGGAGTTACACACAAGCTTCGTTTCATTGCCGGAATAGGACCCGTTCTCGGGATTCTACGACTGGACGCTATTCGACATGCCAAGGGTTTGGCCTGAGAATCTCTATCGTGTTCGGCAGCCTAAGATCTCGGGGCTCTGGAGACGGGCGGATCGAGAGTCGGTGTCACGGCCTGAGACTCGTGTGTCCTCGGGGAGGCCGGAAAATCTTTTGCTGTGGGCCCAAAGACACGAGGTCTTTGCGGTCTTCGGACACAGAGCTCGAAAAAAGGGACGAAACGGACTTTTAAGATCGTAAACCAGCGGGTTGTTGTTATGTCTCCCGCTCGCTGTGAAAATGGGGGACACATCCCTCTCTCTTGCCAGGGAGAGAGAGAGAACCTATGGGTTGTCGAATTCTGAAGAAATGCGAAGTTTCTGGGGTAACTGCAAGTTCTGTGTCTTTGCTATCGCTCAACACACGCTTGGGATCGGTGATTGTACCAATGTCCGTTTGTTTGCTGGTGGAGGGAGAGCGCTCGGTGCCCGCTGCCGCTTACGCGCGGGAGCGGGGAGCTGGGGGGACTTTGGGGTTCTCACATTTAACTGTCGTTCATTCTTTGGGACACTTCTCTGTTTTCGTGGATGTTTTCCCAGGGAAAAAAATTCAGGATGTATATTGCATACATTTCTCTGACATTGAACTTGACCTTCGAACCTTTGAACCTTTGAACATTGGCATGTGCTTTAGCGAGGTTCTGGGTAAATACAAGCACAGAAGATCGGTCAGAAAAATTACATGGGACTCTGTGTGAGCTGGCCAAATGGTAACATATTTAGCTTGGCGATGGGAGTCAGCGGGTCCTACTAGACGTTTCTCAATTTGGAAGAGTGTGACCAGTGCAATGGGCTTGGAATCAGTAGTTGGGTCTCCTGCGTTTTGGCATTCACTGTGTATTAATGATAAGGATGAGAATGAATGTGGCATAAATAATACATCTGTGGTTAAACTAGAGATGAATCAGCAATATAGACTCATAATGCTGTTGCCAAAACAGGAATACTTGATTTATAGAGGAGGCTGGATACGCTGTGGCTTTTTTTCCCTAGATTAAAGAGCTGACACATGATTTTATCAAATCATGAGTGGCGGAGATAAATTCTATCAAGACTCCAAGTTTGTCCACCTTTTCCTTGTATCAAATACACTCCAGGTCATGCAATATCGTTGTTAACCTCTTCTATAATCACTCTAATGACTCTATACCATTCCCGTAATGTAACATCTCGAACTGCACACAACGCCTCAATGTTTTGTAGATTTTCTATCAGGACTGGCAGGATGGTGTTAGCTGAGCTGTAATTAATAACATTCTAACATAGGGATTTGTAGTGCCCAGGTGATTCAAGGTCACTTCTAAAGCTAATAATATCGCGTCTGACGTAGACCTATTGGGCCGATGGCAAATTACAATGGGTTCATGTCTTGCTGAGTGTAGAGGGCTCAGAATGCAATTTTGTGGACGATTTGTATTTAGAATAATTCTGGCAGTTAATAATTTCTATCCATCTTTATTGATTGTGATCTGTTGGGAAGGAAGTTGAAGATCCAGATGCAGAGGAAGTTGACTGCCAGTGTCCTAGAATCATATTCAATATGTCATAGAAATGTAGCATACAACACACTAATTTGACTATCCTCGAAGTCCTTATCCTTATTGAATACTGATGCACAATACTTATTTTACAACCCCCCAATACACCTCCTTGGTGTTTGGGCCCAAAGTCCTTCCCCTGTTATTGAGTACTACTGCACTCATGATTTTAATGTACTTTAGGTATAACATTCTTTGGCATTTTCCTTAATCCTGTTCACCTAGGGTATTCCACTGCTACTGTTGTCCTGCTAATTCCCTGCTTCTCTTTGGTGATTTCTTTATACTGCGTGTTTGATTTTAGATTATTAAACTTCTCAGAGATGAGGGAGTCAATATGAAGTGATAGGCAGGTGAGGAGATGAAAAGAAGTAAGAAGGCAGCCAGAGTGGGGTAATGAAGAAGAAAGACGGGTCGGGGGAAAATTACCAGACTTTGGAGAACTAGCTGAACCAAACCAGACAGTGATGGACGAACAGAGAACGGACTGGATTATTCCTGAATAGAATTGAATTAGCAGCTCCTGAGACAGGTTGTACTTCCTGAGTTGACGTATGAAATACAACGTCTGCTGAGCCTTTTTGATAAGAGTGTCTGCGTTGGGTGTCCACTTCAGGTCCTGGGAGATTGTGACACCCAGAAACCTGAAGGTCTCCACAGCAGACACAATACTGTTGAGTATAGTGAGTGGGGGGAGTATTGGGGGGTTCCTCCTGAAGTCCACTGTCATCTCCACAGTCTTGAGCTTATTTAGCTTCAGATTGTTCTGACCACACCAGAGGGCCAGCCGTTCCACCACCCGTCTGTATGAAGACTCATCGCCACCTCAGATAAGGGCAATGGCAGTTGTGTCGTCTGCAAACTTCAGGAGTTTAACAGATGGATCCTGTGAGGTGCAGTCATTAGTGTAAAGGGAGAAGAGCAGTGGAGAGAGCACACACCCCTGGGGGACACTGGTACTGATTATTCGGGTGCTAGAAATTATGCTCCCCAGCCTCACTTGCTGCACCCTGTCAGTCAGGAAGCTTGTGATCCACTGACAGATGGCGGGGGAGACAGTGAGCTGGGTGAGTTTGGAGTGGAGGATTCCTGGGACGATGGTGTTGAACGCCAATCTGAAGTCAACAAACGGGACCCTCGTAGAAGTTCCTGGGTTCTCGAGGTGTTGTAGTATGTAATGCAGTCCCATGTTGACTGCATCATCCACTGACCTATTTGCCTGATAAGCAAACTGCAGGGGATCCAGCAGGGGGCCTGTGATGTCCTTCAGGTGAGCCAACACTAGTCTGTCAAAGGTCTTCATGACCACAGATGTCAAGGCAACAGGCCTGTAGTCATTTAGTCCCTTGATAGTGGGTTTCTTAGGGACTGAAATGATAATAGACCGCTTGAAGCAATGAGAGACTTCACACAGCTCCAGTGATCTATTGAAGATCCGTGTGTAGATGGGGCCAGCTGATCAGCGTTGGTCTTCAGGCAGGAGGGGGACACGCCGTCTGGGCCTGGCGCTTTCCTTGTCTTCTGCCTCCGGAACAGCTGACTCACCTCCCTCTCACAGATCCTGTGCTTCCATACTTTTCTACAATTGCGTTTTATCTTTCCTCACTGGTGCATGCCAGTTCTGAATACTAAACAGCTGGTCGTTTTACTTCACACATGAACTGCCTAATACTGTTATATTTTGATATTCAGTTATGTACTTAATCCGAAGTTCAGACTTATGCTTTTCGGTACTTATAACGTAAGGAGTAGTAATCACCTTTCCCAAAATACACTCCCTCAAAAGAGCAATCCCTCGGCAGGGCTCAATTCCCAATACAAGTTCTCGAATGGCTCGTGCCTGGTTAGACTATCCATGTATGTTTACAAACATCTCTCTTGGGTATACATCTAAAACTCATCTGAACAGGTACAGGAATAAGAAATATTTAAAGGGGTATGACAAAAGCTGCCAGAAATCAGGAGAAGCCGATGAAGGCAATTAGACAGCACGTAGTCTTTAGCCCAAAGCAGCTGTTTCTGTAGCACGCCCCTGTATGACTCTGAGAATATGTGCACCCTGGAGCATGTGCAGTTTAAGTTAAACTAATTGGAGAACATATAGATGAGAGGCGATCTTTTACAGCATACATACTGTGCAATATTTTTAGACACGGGTATATACAGTATAGCTAGGGTGCCAAAGACATTTGCACAGTACTATAGTAATTTTGCTGTACTATTCTGTAGAACGTACTGTACTACTGCCAAAAAAACCCGAAATTTCATGACCTATGTGAATGATGATAAACCTGATTCTGATATGAGTCTGAATTGATTGGACTGAGAGCAGGAAGAGGACAGGGAGAGGGGAATCATTTTTGGAGAAATAGGAAAGCAGAACAGAGGATTGCCTTGCCTGATGCATTAGGGCTGGCTGTGTCTGCACCCACAGCACCCCTTCTACAGTCACTCCTTTTCTGCTAACTGTCCCACACCACTCCTGCGGCGCTCCTCCCTTGCTATTCTCAATCACCTCAGATCCCATCAGATTTACACACTCACTATCCTCTCCACGTTCACAAATGACAAATACAACACCGTGCAGAAGGCTAAGGTACCCTAGCTATATGCGTGTGCTTTCGGTTTTAGTAGAGTACTTTATAAGACTCTGAAATAAATTGGCAGGGAGCATGCTGAGAGGATGTTTCACTCTAAGAGACTATCATAGACTTTAGTGGACATAGTTTCAGAATATGAGGTTGCTTATTTAACTTGGAGTTAATGAGGATTCTTTCATCTTAGAAAGTGGTGACTTTCCGGACAGCTGTGGAATAACTGTGTTTCAGTCAGGCAACACACATCAAAGTTGCTGGTGAACGCAGCAGGCCAGGCAGCATCTCTAGGAAGAGGTACAGTCGACGTTTCGGGCCGAGACCCTTCGTCAGGACATTCACCAGCAACTTTGATGTGTGTTGCTTGAATTTCCAGCATCTGCAGAATTCCTCGTGTTTATATTCCAGCCAGGGATTGATGGACATATGAATTACATGGCAGTCAGGAAGTACAAAGGCTAATCAGGAAAATGCTGTAATAGCCGCCAACAATGATTTCGTTAAATGGTAAGACAATGGTAACACACTCTCACCCCAATTTCTTTTGTTTCCCTGCTTGTAAGCAGGTTTGAAAAATTGTCCAGGAAGTGTTAATATAACTCTGTCTTGACTTATTGTCATCCTCCGTAGCTAATACAGATACAGAGTATTTAACCACAATCTTGCATTGCACTTTGCAGATAATATACGTTTTGGATGTGTCAGTTAGTACATTCTCTGGCTTGTTGCTGTAATCACATTCTTAACGTAACTGGAAAAGTTGATGTTCTATAGATAAAACAGCTGAAGATGGCTGAGCATGGGATTCCTTCTCTCGCAGAAAACTCCTACTGTAATGTCCTGACACTGAGATGACCACAAAAATAACCATAATAATCGTCAAATGTGAGGCATTTTCCCAATTATTGGAAGATCTCATCCTTGATTCTCATTGGCAACCGGTGGACTTGTCCACCTGATGGCCTGTTCAGTCAAATATTGCATTGTTATCAAGGGCAGCCACTCTGACCTCTCTTCTGGAAGTCAGATCGGATTACTTTTAGTGATACGAGAGTTTTTCTTTAGTGTAACATAGGTTCCCCTGTAACTGACCTGATAGAGTCAAAGAATCATACAGCTTGAAGACCAACTATTAGACCCACAAAATCTTTGTCCACGGGGTGGGGGTCGGTGGGGGGGGGGGGTGGTAGTCAAATGTCGGTAAATTGGCCGATATTTTGATTGGACTGGTTGGCAAATATGCATTTAAACTTTACGTTCAAAACTAAAGGATGTGCAGATATTTCGGGTTACATCTGAATCGTTAATCAGTGGCAGACCAAGTACATACGTCAACATGAAAAAAAGGTATTTAATTCTCTTTAACTGTAACCTGCATTGATTTTAGCAACAGACACAATATGCCCGAAGAACTCAGCAGACGAGACAACATCAACGAATCAACAGTCGACGTTTCCAGCCGAGACTCTTCAACGGGACTATTTACGAGTCCAGTCTCATGAAGGGTCTCAGCCAGAAACATCGAATATTTTCTCTTTTCCATTGATGCTGCCTGCCCTGCTGAATTCCTCCAGTATATTGTGAGTGTGCTGCTTGGATATCCAGCACCTGAAGATTTTTCTTTGTTTCTCTTTAATTTTATCCAACGCTGGGACATATACCACAACTTGACAAAAGCAAATAGTACCAGTGGCTAATACTTTAGTCCCGAAGAATGAAAGTTCACATACTGTAAATTTAGTTAAATTTTGAACTTCTGGGATTAACCAGATAGAAATTCCGGAAATAAGCTGCCTCCTTGTGAATAGTCCCCTACCGGAGGTTGATATTATCAAGAACTGTGCAACATATAAACATAGAAACATAGAATAGCACAGCACAGTACAGGTCCTTCGGCCCACAATGTTGTGCCGACCCTCAAACCCATGCTTCCCATATAAGCCCCCACGTTAAATTCCTTCATATACCTGTCTAGTAGTCTTTTAAACTTCACTTGTGTATCTGCCTCCACCACTGACTCAGGCAGTGCATTCCACGCACCAACCACTCTCTGAGTAAAAGACCTTCCTCCAATATACCCTTTGAACTTCCCACCCCTTACCTTAAAGGCATGTCCTCTTGTATTGAGCAGTAGTGCCCTGGGAAAGAGGCGCTGGCAATCCACTCTATCTATTCCTCTTATTACGTTGTACACCTCTATCATGTCTCCACCCATCCCCCTTCTCTCCAAAGAGTAAAGCCCTAGCTCCATTAATCTCCGTTCATAATGCATACTCTCTAAACCAGGCAGCATCCTGGTAAATCTCCTCTGTACCCTTTCCAATGCTTCCACATTCTTCCTATAGTATAAGACAAGAACTGGACACAGCACTCCGAGTGTGGCCTAACCAGAGTTTTACAGAGATACATCATTACATCGCGACTCTTAAACTCTATCTCTCGACTTATGAAAGCTAACACCCCATAAGCTTTCTTAACTACCCTATCCACCTGTGAGGCAATTTTCAGGGATCTGAGGACATGTACCCCCAGATCCCTCTGCTCTTCCACACTGCCAAGCATCCTACCATTTAAACGCAAACAACAGGAATTCTGCAGATGCTGGAAATTCAAGCAACATACATCAAAGTTGCTGGTGAACGCAGCAAGCCAAGCAGCATCTATAGGAAGAGGCGCAGTCGACGTTTCAGGCCGAGACCCTTCGTCAGGACTAACGTTAGTCCTGACGAAGGGTCTCGGCCTGAAACGTCGACTGCGCCTCTTCCTATAGATGCTGCTTGGCCTGCTGCGTTCACCAGCAACTTTGATGTATGATCCTACCATTTACTTTGTACTCTGCCTTGGAGTTGGTCCTTCCAAAGTGTACCACCTCACACTTCTCCGGGTTGAACTACAACTGCCACTTCTCAGCCCAATTCTGCATCCTATCAATGTCTCTCTGCAATCTTTGACAATCCTCTACACTATCTGCAACACCACCAACCTCTGTGTCGTGTGCAAACTTGCCAACCCACTCTTGTACCCCAATATCCGGGTCTTTATTAAAAATCACGAAAAGTAGAGGTCCCGAAACAGATCCTTGTGGGACACCGCTAGTCACAATCCTCCAATCTGAATGTACTCCCTCCACCACCACCTTCTGCCTTCTGCAGGCAAGCCAATTCTGAATCCACCTGGCCAAACTTCCCTGGATCCCATGCATTCTGACTTTCTGAATAAGCCTACCGTGTGGATCCTTGTCAAATGCCTGACTAAAATCCATATAGATCACATCCACTGCACTACCCTCATCTATATGCCTGGTCACCTCCTCAAAGAACTCTATCAGGCTTGTTAGACACGATCTGTCCTTCACAAAGCCATGCTGACAGTCCCTGATCAGACCATGATTCTCTAAATGCCTATAGATCCTATCTTTAAGAATCTTTTCAAACAGCTTTCCCACCACAGACGTAACGCTCACTGGTCTATATTTACCCGGACTATCCCTACTACCTTTTTTGAACAAGGGGACAACATTCGCCACCCTCCAATCCTCCAGTACCATTTCCGAGGACAACGAGGACCTAAAGATCCTAGCCAGAGGCTCAACAATCTCTTCCCTCGACTTATGGAGCAGCCTAGGGAATATTCCGTCAGACCCCGGGGACTTATCCGTCCTAATGTATTGTAACAACTCCAACACCTCCTCTCCCTTAATATCAACATGCTCCAGAACATCAACCTCACTCATATTGTCCTCACCATCATCAAGTTCCCTCTCATTGGTGAATACCGAAGAGAAGTATTCATTGAGCGCCTCGCTCACTTCCACAGCCTTCAGGCACATCTTTCCACCTTTATCTCTAATCGGTCCTACCTTCACTCCTGCCAATCTTTTTTTCATCACATAATTGAAGAATGCCTTGGGGTTTTCTTTTGCCCTACTCACCAAGACCTTCTCATGCCCCCTTCTTAAGCTCCTTTCTTGCTTCCCTATATTCCTCAATAGATCAATCTGATCCTCGCTTCCTAAACTTCATGTATGCAGCCTTCTTCCACCTGACTAGACTTTCTACCTCACTTGTCACCCAGGGTTCCTTCACCCGACCATTGTTTGTCTTCCTCAACGGGACAAATTTATCCCTAACATTCTGCAAGAGATCCCTAAACATCGACCACATGTCCATAGTACATTTTCCTGCAAAAACATCATCCCAATTCACACCCGCAAGTTCCAGCCTTATAGCTTCCTAATTTGCCCTTCCCCTATTAAAAATTTTCCTGGCCTCTCTGATTCTATCCTTTTCCATGATAATGCTAAAGGTCAGGGTCCAGTGGTCACTGTCCCCCAGATGCTCACCCATTGAGAGATATGTGAGCTGACGCGGTTCATTACCTAGTACTAGATCTAGTATGGCATTCTCCCTAGTCGGCCTGTCCACATACTGTGACAGGAATACGTCCTGGACACACTTAACAAACTCTGCCCCATCTAAACCTTTGGAACTAATCAGGTGCCAATCAATATTACGGAAGTTAAAGTCACCCATGATAACAACCCTGTTATTTTTGCACCTTTCCAAAATCTGCCTCCCAATCTGCTCCTCTGTATCTCTGCTGCTACATGGGGGCCTATAGAATACCCCCAGTAGAGTAACTGCTCCCTTCCTGTTCCTGACTTCCACCCATACTGACTCAAAAGAGGATCCTGCTACATTACCCACCCTTTCTGTAGCTGTAATAGTATCCCTGACCAGTAATGCCACCCCTCCTCCCCTTTTTCCACACTCTCTATCCCTTTTAAAGCACTAAAATCCAGGAATATTGAGAATCCATTCCTGCCCTGGTGCCAGCCAAGTCTCTGTAATGGCCACTACATCATAATTCCATGTATGTATCCAAGCTCTCAGTTCATCACCTTTGTTCCCGATGCTTTGAACATGTTGTATATTTTCTGCAGAAAATAGCCAGAAATGCTGTACACAATATTCCTGTATTGGCCAACTATCGGTCCCTGCCATAAATCACCCTCGTCAGAAGGAAACACAATTGTCTTGAAAGTGGATGAAGTTATCACAATGAAATTCGGTTGCAATGTGTGGGTTCAAAGTGCGTCAGTACAGATTTTAAACACTGTTAAACAATTATATATAGTTCTACATTATGACCATGTTCAATGACGATGGAAATTACTACGTTACTTTGTTTCTTCAGCTCATTGTCACGATCACTTGTCTCAGTGGAGTTAATATATATATTATATATATACCACGGATCCTTTGAACATGAGATAGGACTAGTTTCCTCGTCCTTTGCGCATTTAAAAAAAATGCACAACCCAGTTACCGGACCTGTATTAACAATATACTATCCCACCTTCGCCGCGTTTGCTGTTCCAGGTAAGATCCAATTATTCCTTCAGGTTTATGGAATTTACCAATTTTAGGAGAAAGAATTTTTCTGCGTGTATTGTCATTGTGGGTTTGTGAGTACCTGGAGGTGTCAGAGCCGGGGACGTTGTGGAGACAAGCTCCCACTCCCTATGAAATGCTCGCAACAGCGTGTGTCTCAAGTACCCGATCACATCCAAGTCAAGCTCCTGTTCTTCACGTGTGGCTGAGCAACAACCCAGCGGAACCATTTCTACTGACACGAGTGGTGCAAAGGCGCGTTAATGGGGCCTTAAAAACAGTCGTTTCGTGCAGCTGGGATTTTTTTTTTTAGCATTGTTTGGCTGCTCATCTACGAGAAGGAGACCTCTAGTCTCAGACCTCCACTGCCTTGCGGCTATGCCCGCTCATGTGGGATGATTTCGGAGTAAATACTGAGAATAAAATCCGCAGCTGCAGTACCTAAGGCAGTCCTCCGTTGGGTTCATCAATGGCTGGAAGTTACTGCGAAGCTGCTGGTGTCAAGCCATACTCTGCAGTTTATTTGGATTCATCATCTGCGTGGAGAGTAAGAATCTGTTGATGAACAACAGCTTGCTATCCAATTAGTCTGGCATGGCTAGCGTACTGGCTTGGATAGACAGCCAGAACGCAACATTCATGGTCAACCCCGACCAACAGTGTGCTTACCGTATTTTCACTGTACTAACTGTGTCTTCTCTGCCTTGCAGCTAATTTAGTAGCGATTGTGATTCTTTCCCGAGGAAGGTGCAGTCTGTCCAGATGCATTACTCGGTACCTAGTGTCCATGGCCGTGGCTGATCTGCTGGTCGTGATCACGGCGGTGATATTAAATCGCATTCGTGGAATTTATTTCCCGCGAAGTTTTCTGACCCATACTACAGGTTGTACTGTTACTGCCGTCATAACCTATGCAGCCAGGGACAGCTCCGTCTGGTTGACTGTCGCTTTCACGTTAGATCGATACATAGTCATTTGTTGCGCAAGTTTGAAAAGAAAATATTGCAACGAGAAAACATCGGTATTGGTGATCGTTACCGTCTGTGTCTTTAGTTTGCTTAGAAACATACCCTGTTATTTTATGTATGAACCATTGTATGTATTAAAGGGTGTACCCTGGTTTTGCAGCATAAGATCAGTGTTTTATATTTCAGTTGGCTGGGCAGCATTTGACTGGCTAAATAATATTTTAACCCCATGTGTACCCTTCGTTCTAATCTTGCTGCTCAACGGTCTGACAGTCAGGCATATCCTAGCAGCCAACAAAGCTCGGCGGAGACTCCAAGTACGTAACAAAGGAACCGATCAAAGTGACCCAGAAATAGAGAACCGGAGGAAGTCCATCGTTTTATTGCTGTCCATATCGGGGACTTTTATCCTATTGTGGATGACATATGTTATAAACCTGCTGTTTGTGCGATTGACAAAGAGTAGCTATTTTGAAGGACTGGATTTTAACGACCCTAGATTCATACTGCAGGAAAGTGGATATATGCTTCAGCTTTGGAGCTGTTGCACTAACACGTGCATCTATGCAGGCACTCAGAGGAAATTCAGAGAGGAGTTAAAAGATGCGACGAAATATCCGTTCCGCTTAATCTGGAAGTTAATGAATTAATAGAATTGTTGGCTGTGGCGATAATCCTTCATACCCTCCATCGTGTATCTTTTCGTTTCGTCTATTATATATCCTGCGTGCACGTAACATGATAATAGGACCACGGCCACATATAAAACCGTAAAATTTAATTACTAAATGGGATAAGGTGAGTAAAAATTCCAGGTAAATTAGTTAACAGTTAAATATCTCAGACCATTAAAGTTGTATCCACGTATTAATATGGAGAATTTAAACTGAGAACTTAAAAAAAAAACAGAAATTGTTCGCTATGTATTGATTAAACAACCGATTCGGTATACGAACAAAGGTAAGCTGGCTGTTAACAAAGAGTCTTTTGGACAGAAGGGAACGGGAACTATATTGGACTACACATTATTCCTGCAATTTGCCGCTCAATCAAATAGCTGGTTGGACGGACAGTATGTGCGCAGCTGATGGTACAAGTTGATCGTGCAGCTTGCGGAATTCAGCGGTGGGCCTGCTCTGGAATGTTCTGATATATTCAAGGGAATGATGCGGATAGCTGCACAGATATATTTAACCAAAACATTAGAAATCGAGGAGATTAATAAAACACGACATAATTTTCGTTCAATATGTAACGTAACTTGGCGTAACATGTCTCGGAATTTAAAATGTCAATAGTTCCAGATGTATGTAATATACATGCACATTGAAAAACATAGAAAATAGGGTCGGAGATTTACTTGGGCCGTGTCGCACAGTCCACCAGTATTGAGCGTTACCCTTCCCCAGCAAGCCCAACTTCTGCCACAGAACGCCAGGGACCTGGGATCAATCGTGTTCTCTACTGCTCTCTGGAGTGTGGAAGTCCTTTCTGTACATTTATGGGTTTCTTCTGGGTGCTCAAGTTCCCTGTAACATAACGGATTCTGACTATTTAACAGTTTACTTGGCAACCGTAAAACACCCACCAGTGTGCAGGTGAGTGATAGAACCTGGAGAAGTTGTTCCGAATACGGAAGAACATTAAATAGGATTAAGATTTTGCGGGTTTAGTGTAAATGTCCGGTTGCCGCCCAGTGCCGACTCAGTGAATGAAGGACTTTTATTTGTATTGTATCTGTCTATAAATGCTGCCCCTCATCAAATTCAATATCCTGCCCGTGGTTTCTCCTCGCGTAGTTCAGGTACTGATATCGAATTCCTTTTTTAACTGATTGATGACACCTTCAATTTCCTTCTGCGGTAGATGATTAAGAGCTTTACTACTTCCTCGGTGAAGTAATTTACTCTAATCTCAGTCATGCATTGATTGCTCTGTAAGCATAAACATAATCTCTGAGCTTGGACTATTTTTGGCTGCAGGAGGGCAACACTGGCAGCTCAGTAATCCGGGGTTCCGTTGCTTTAGACATGACAAAGAAGAAGGGATTAAAGAAGGAGGCATGTTCAGAAACTGCCGTGGCCCTGGCAGAGATATTTAAATCATCCATAGTGACAGGTGAGGTACCATTAGGTTGGGAGATAACCAATATTCTCCGTTGTTGAACAAAGGCTCTAGACATAAACCGGAAGATGATAGAAAGGTGTTCTGGAGCACCGTATAAATGAATATTTGAATAGATTTGGACAGATTCAGGATAGTCAGCATAGCTTCCTATGAGGTCCTGTCTGACCAATCGTGAAGATTTTTCCGGTGTTGTCTAGTGCACTTTAACAAGGCATTTAATGGGGAGGAGTCAGCTTTCTCTATTCTCTGCAGTTTCGATGACTGTGATAAGGAGTCCACCATTGACAGGCTAGAGGCATGGAGACTGCATGTTCAGGAGGACATACAGGAAACTAAGTGGGAAATGGCATGCTTAAAAGCCCCAAAACAATTAAGTAACACGAGAATGAAGCTATTATAATACAAATGGTTAATGAGAACTTATACTACCCCTGTCAAACTGAACCATTGGACTCCTGACATCCCGGACACTTGTGTTAAATGTTTAGGGGAAAAAGGTACTCTATTTCACTGTGTCTGGGACTGTCCAAAATTAAATAAATACTGGAAAAACAATTGTTCGGACTATATTTGAGATTGTTGGAGTAACGGTACCTCGCCAAACAAAAATGTGCTTACTAGGTATATATCCAAGGAACTTTACTGTTAGTTCAAAACAGTCCATTTTAATTGACTTTGGACGCCTGCAGGCCAGGAGGATGATAGCTTTAACTTGGAGAAAAATGGATATACTTTCGATACATGTATGGATGAAGAGGATGGCATCTTGGAGAGACTAACTTACATGATCATAGGAAGGACAGGAGAATTTGAAAATGTGTGGAAACCTTTATCGGGGATTCTTGGACGTTAAGGTGCACAGTCATTTTGTAATAGCTGTTTGTTGTTGAGTGCTTCAACGGTTTTTATTCTGATGTGTTTTTATTTTATTTTATGTGTTTTTAATCTGGTTAAATATGTGAAGTATGTGAAATATTATATTTCTTTTTCTTTGATGATTGTGAAAAACATGAGGACATGTTTCACTATTTAGTTTAATGATTTTTATTGTTTATTTGTATATGTGAAATATATGTAAAGCTAATAAAATATTGTTAAAAAAACAAGGCATTTAATAAGGTCTCCCATGGGACGTTGGTCAAGAAGGTTAGTTCGCTCGGAATTCAAAACGAGGTAGAAAATGCGATTAGATATTGCCTTTGTGTGAGAAACCAGAGAGTGGTACCAGACGGTTGCCTCTCTGACAGGAGGCCTGTGACGAGTGGAGTTTCGCAGGGATCGGTGCTGGGACCTTTGTGGTTGGTCGTTTATATCGACGATATGAATAATAATCTGGTCAGCCAGATGACCATATTTAGATATGATACCAAGATTGGGGGTGCCGTGACAGAGAGGACTGCTAACATAGCTTGCAGCAGGTTCAAAGATTCAAAGGTCAAATTTAATGTCAGAGAAATGTATACAATTTTCAACCTGAAATGCTTATTCTTCACAAGTATCCACTAAAACATAGAAATGCCCCAAAGAAAGAGTAGTTAAACGTGAGAACCCCAAAGTACCCCCCAGTTCCCCCCTCCCGCGTGTAAGCGGCAGCGAGCAAAGATACCCCTCGCCCCAACCAGCGCTTCGGTACCATCACCGAACCCAAATGTGTGATAAGCCACAGCAAATACACAGACCTTCAAAAGAACCCTGGAAGGGAAAAAATAAATATATGAAAGGTAGAAATAGAGTTGTTTCCGAAGATGTAAGCGAAGGAGTCGCCGTTAGGCGCCATTATCTCTCCTATGCTGGAAAAAATGAGATGAAATATTGCAGACAGAGCTTAATGCAGACAAGTGGGAGGTGTTGCACTTCGGTAGGATCGACCAAGATAAGTCCTACACGGGTGACGGTAGGCACTGAGCTGTGCAGTAGAACAAACGGATACAGGTCCATTGTTCAATGATAGGCGCGTCACAGCTAAATAGGGTTGCAAAGAAAGACCATATAACTCAATGCATTGAGTACAGAGGATGGGATGTTCTGTTCAATTTGTGTAAGACATTGGTGACGCCTAATCTGGAGTGCATTTTTGGACTCTAACTTCAGAAATGGCGTAGGCAAGTTTGAAGGAGTTTCACAGACAATTTACAAGGGTTTTTGTTTGCACTAGAAGACCTGGGATATATGGAGAGGTTGAACAGGTTAGCCCTTTGTCTCTTGGAACAAAATTACGAGGAGAACATTTTGGGTAAAGGCAAGCATCTATTTCTTTTTTGCCATTTTGGTTGGGTTGGACTACTAATAGAGGTCATTGGTTTGCGATGACAGGTGAAAAGTTCAAGGGGAATATGAGGTGAATCCTTTTCACTCAGAGGGTCGTTAGAGTGCGCAACGAGATACCAGCGCACGAGGTGGCGGGGTATTTTCTGATGGACGTCTACAAAAAAGGAGTGTACCACGGGGATCGGTGCTGGTACATTTGTTATTTATAATTCTTATCGTTTATAAATTATTCGGTTGATAATAACAGTGATAGTCAAATTTACATATAATTAAACACGTGAACCCACTACAGAACGGGACAAAAGGTCAGAGGGAAAGTTGGTTGGAGTGCAGTCAGACAGAATTTAATTCGGACAAGTACTAAGTAAGGCGGTTGGAAGTCCATTTCCGGCAAGACATGTAGAGTAAATTGAAGGAATTTTCGAACAGAATGGCCCTGAAGTGCACGTTTACCACTCTCTGAAAGAAGCAGCACTGGTCAATAAAGTATAAACACAGAAATGTATAATAGAGAAACTGACTCGTTCAGCCCACTTTATCTGTTCCAGATGTGAGATTGCAGATTATGAAGGTTCTGCATTTTCCGCAAGGCAAGAAGTTTGCAGAGTGCCTACGAGATGGTTTTGCAGATCCTCTTGGTAGTGAAGCCCACTAAGGAAAGCGGGTTTCTGGGCTGGGTGTTGTCAAACGCATTTGCTGAGAGATATTTGGGGAAAGGATTGCTTAAGAGGCAGTAACCAAATTAAACATAGGAGCAGAATGAGGACACTTGGCCCATCGAGTCTGCTCCATTACTCATTACTACTGATCCATTTCCCTCTCAGCCTCAAATCTCCCTCCTTCTGCAGGTGTCCCTTCATGCCCTGACCACTCAAGAAACTATCAATCTATTCCTTAAATATATGTAAAGACTTCACCTGTGGCAAAGAATTCCACAAATTCACTGTCCTCTGGCTTAATAAATTTATCTTTATCTCTCTTCTAAAAGGACACCTCTCTAATGTCAGGCTGTCTTGTCGCGCTAGACACTCCGATCATTGGAAATATAGTCTTCACATCCACTCTATTGAGGTCTTTCGACATTCGATAGGTTTCAATTAGGACTCCTCTCATTCTTCTGAATACCAGTCAATACAGACCCAGAGCCATGAAACGTACTTGAAATGACAAGCCAATCAATCCTGCAATAATCTTAGTGAAGCTCCTTTGAACCCTCTCCAGTGTCAGCAGATGCTTTACAAGATAAATGGCCCACAACGCTCACAATATTCCAAATGAGTCGTCAACTAATGCTTTATAAAGTCTTAGCGTTATAACCTTGTTTTTATATTCTACTCCTCTCGAAAGTAAATGCGCCATCGCATTTGTCTTCCTGAGCACCTACTCAAACTGCAAATTACTGTTTGATCGACTGAATGGCCGATAGTTTCCTTTCTTGTTGAAGAGTGCAATGATATTTGCAATTGTCCAGTCTTCTGAAACAATTCAAGGATCTAGTGATTCTTGACAGATCACTGCTAATGCTTCCACGATCTCTTCAACCACTTACTTCAGACACTTGGGTGTACTTCATCTGGTCCAGGTTACTTATCTACCTTTAGACCTTGAAGTTTCACAAGAATCTTCTCTCCAGTTACGATGGCTTCGCAGAGAGAATACTTGGGTCTTCCTCCATAGTGTAGTGTCTTCCACAGTGAAGACTGAGGAAATATACTTATTCACTTTATCCGCCATTTCCGTGTCTCCCATTACCTCTCCAGCATCGTTTTTCTGCGATCCCAGCAACTCTCGCCTCTCGTTTTGACTTAATGTATTTGACGAATCTTTTGGGATCCACTATAATATTATCGGCTAGCTTTCTTCCATATTTCACCTTTACATTCTTGATAATTTTAGTTGCCTTCTGTTGCTATCTGAACGCTTCACAATCACCTAGGTTTTGTCCTATTATACGCACTGTCTTCGGCTTTTATGTCCGCATTCATTGTGTCATATTTCCTTTAGAATACTTTTTTTTTGGGCGGTATATCCTGTGGCTGCCGAATTTCCTCCATAAATTACAGGCATCCCTGCTCTGCCGTAATCGCTGCTAGTGTTCTTTTCCAAACACTTCTGGCCAACTTCTCTTTCATGCCACTGTAATTCGTTTACTCCACTGTAAGAGTGATAGATCTGACTTAAGCTTCTCCTTCTCAAATTGCACGGTGAATTCGATCATATTATAATCACTTTTATCAAAGCTTAAGCTCTCTAATCAATTGTGGCTCATTGTACAGGACCTAATCCAGGATAACTGATCATGTAGTGGGCTCAACCATAAGCTGCTCAAAAAAAAAACTTCTCGTAGGCACCCTAGAATTTGCTGCTACCGTAATTCAGCACCAACATGATCTTCTCTCTACCTGCCTATTAACGGACCCCATGACTATTGCAACATTGCTCTTTTGCCGTGCATTTTCTATCTTTCATTGTAATTTGCACACCACATCCTGTCTACTGTTTGGGATTATATAAAAACCTCCAATTACGGTCTTGTTACCCTTGTAGTTCCTTAACTCTACCCATAACCATTCAACATCCTCCAGCCATGTATCCCATTCGAATGATTTGATTTTGATTTCTACCAATAGAGCAACTCGCAACACCACCCTTTCTGCCGTCCTGACTATTCTTTCGATATAATGTGCACCCTTGAACATTAAGCCTCCAGCTATAGTCTTTCAGCCATGATTCCATGATGCCTACAACATCATATCTGCAAATCTGCAGCTGCGCTGCAAGTTCATCTACCTTATTGTGTATACTGGATCTGGGAATATAGATCCTTTATTCGTTGAAATTAGCGTCGCAGTTAGATAGAGTCGTTAAAACAACATTTGGCATATGGACATGGACTATCAAGTCCACTTGTATTTCAGATTTTTGTATGTTCTCCCCATTTAGAAAATAGTCCGCAGATTCATTCCTACCATAAAAGTGCAAGACCAGGCATTTTCCACCATCTTATTTCATTTGCCACTTTTTTGCCCATTCTCCATATCTAAGTCCTTCTGCAACAACACTACCTGCTCCTCCACCAATCATCGTATTATCTGCAAAGTTGGCAACAAATCCATCATTCCATCATCTAAATCATTGATATACAGCATAAAACGAAGTGGTCCAAACACCGACCCCTGTGGAACACCACTAGTGACTGGCAGCCAACCAGAAAAGGAACCTTTTTCCCCACTCCCTGCCTCTTACCAATCAGTCAATACTTCAATCATGCCATTAACTTCCCTGTAATACTATGGATCCTCACTTGGTAAGCAGGTGCATGTGTGGTACCTTGTCAAAGGTCTTCTGAAAGTCCAAATATTCAACATCCACGGCATCCCTTTATTTATCCTACTTATAACCTTTTCATAGAATTCTAACAGATCCGCCAGGCAAGACTTTTCTGACGGAAAACCATGCTGACGTTGTCCTATCTTGTCCCGTTTCACCAAGTACCTCATCCTTATCAATTAACTGCAGCATTATCCCAGTCTTTGAGGTCAGGCTAAGTGGTCTAAAATTTCCTTTCTGCTACCTTCTTCCTTTCGTAAAGAGTGTAGTGACATTTACAATTTCCTAGTCCACAGGTACCATGCCAGAGTCGAACGATTTTTGAAAGATCATTACTACTTCCTCCACAATCTCTACAGCTACCTCTTTCAGAACACTGGGACGCAGTTCATCTGGTCCGGATGACTTAAGTATGCTTAGGTCTTTCAGTTTTTTGAGCACCTTCTCCATTCTAATAGTAACTGCACTCACCGCTCTTCCCTCCCATCCTTCACTATTTGGCACATTGATACACAACTGGCATCTGGCATCTGGTTTGAACTTAACTCCTTTCACCAATAATACATATTGTCTGTTACTAGACACTGCAGTCCTCGAAAGTATATACCAGCTGCCTATGCCTCTTTGGAAATTTCATTGAGATTGCTGTGGATATAATCAAGAACATCGATAATGGGCTTTAGCGAGGCCCTTGACAAATGCAAGCACAGTAACTTGGTCAGCTCGATCACATGGGATTCCAGGTGAGCCGGCAAAATGAGTGCACATTTAGCTCGATGATAGGAGTCAGCTTGTCCCAGTGGACATTTTTCTATGTGGAACGGAGTGGTCAGCGCTCTGGGCTTGGAATCAGTTGCTGGGTCTCCTTCTAATTGGCATTCACTGTATATCAGTTATGTGGATAGAATGAATGTGGCAATACATAAATAAATCTGTGGTTAAGCTAGAGATGAAGTAGCAATACTCACCGTGCTGTTTCCAGAACTGAAAAGGAATAAGAGTCTGGATAAGTTAGGATAAGCCCAAAAGTGGCCTAACCAATGTTTTACACAGCTACTCTGTGACTTCTCCATATTCAGTCTTTTACTGCCAAATTTACACAAGGGATCAATAAAGTTGTACCCCATGATCCATCTGTATTCCAATGTTCATAAGGATCCTGCTATTGACTAAACTATTTCGTTCGATCTTTGACATATCAAAGTGCAACATCTCATACTTGACCGGAGTAAACTCCACCTACTATTTCTCTCCGCATATCTCTAACTGGTCTACAGTATATCTTACTGTATCCTCTAACAATCCTTTTCATAATCCACTACTCCACTAGTTTTGTGTCATGTGTACACTACCTAATCAAGCCATCTACAATTTTGTCTAATCTATTTTATTTTGTATAACAGCAATTAATTTCGGATATTGGGAGCTACATGGCAAAAGTATATAATACAAAAATACAAAGGGAGGGGCAAAACTGGCAGCTTAATATTGCAGGCTACGGTTGCTAAAAGAGCTAGAGATGAGGGGAAGGGAGGAGGTGCTGGTGCTTTTTTATTAAGGGAAAGATCATACTAGTAATTAGAGAGATATTCTTGAAATATCATCCGGTAAGTCTTTATGGATGGACTTGAGAAATAAGAAGCAGGTGGTCATCTCATTTGGATTGTTCCATAGGGCCAGAAAAAAGTCCTCAGGAATTAGAGGAATGCATGTAGAGGGGAATTGTAGAGAGCTGTAAGAATAGTAGAGGAGTCACCATGGCAGAATTTAACTTCCTAAGATTGTCTGGGATTGCCATTGTGATAAATATCCAAATGGAGTGGAATTTATGTAGTGTGTTCACAAAAGATCCCTTCGGCATAAGCCCCTAAATCCTCAACACCTCCTACAAGGGCAGCATTGAGAGCCTCCTCACTGGCTGCATCAGCGTCTAGAACGAGAACTGCAACGACCTCGACGGGGGTGGGAGTGGGGCGACTGCAAAGAATGGCACGGACATCCCAGCACATCTGTGGACATAAATTTCACTCCATTGAGCACATTTACAGCACCAGGTGCATAAACCCCAGTCTTCCCAACCATAAACTGTTTCTGCTGCTGTTGTCTGGCAAACGGTACCACAGCGTTAAAGCCCGGACCAATAAAGGTCAATTTTGAAATAGTTAATGAAAGGGAGAGGTCTTATCTGTATGTTTGAGTTCTGAAGGCGCCTCTTTTGCTTGTATCTTCGGAAACAGCTCTATTTCCATCTTTAATATCTTTATTTATCCCTTTTGGTTCTTTTGAAGACTGACATGTAGTTACACGCTGAACTCAGTTCTTTGCGGAAATGGGATCCACACTCCTGGTTGCACAACTGGCCGCTGCTCGGCACGCCAAGTGCTCGGCCTAAGAACTCCGCTCGCCTTCGGAGTCTTGGGATCTCGCGGGTCTGGAGACGGGGGCATCAAAAGTCGGTGCGTCTGGAGGAGATCGGTGTGTTCTTAGAGACCCGAGATCTTTGTGCACAGAGCTCTTAAAAGGCAACGCAACAGACTTCTAAACTCGTAAACTTTGTCGTTATGAAACGGAGACAACTCTTTCTCCCTTATTTGGGAGAGAGAAAGCCTGTGGTATGTCGAATACCGGGTGAAAAAATGTAGTCTTTGTAGTACTGCAGGTCTGTGTCTTTGTTGTAACCTTTCTCACTCTTGAATGGTCGGTGGCGGGTGCCGGTACGTTTTTGACGATGGGGGAGGGTGTATTGTTACTTGCTGCCGCTTACGCGCAGGAGGGAGGCGAGCTGGAGGGGGCTTTGGTTTCTAACATTTAACCGTCGTCTATTCTTTGGGGGTACTCTTCTGTTTCCGTGGAAGGTTGCGTAGAAAACGCATTTAGTGATGCATATTGCATACATTTCTCTGACATTAAATGTATCATTGAAACCTTTCAAAACTTTGAATTGGGGAGAGGTGAATTTTGATGCTATTAGACCGGAGTTGGAAAACTTTAATCAGACTCGGTTGTTTGCAGTCATGGACCTATGGTCAGTGGGATGATTTTAAAAGCAAGATAGCAAGAAGTAGACATTCATGCTAAGGTAAAATATGTAGCTGCTGGGAATTAGGAACCCTTGATGGCAAGCGGAAAAAAGGGAGCTTGGGGTAAATACCAAGCTTCCTGGAATTGAGATCGAGTGAATCACAACAGACATATGGAAGATGCCAGTATTTATTCAAGAAGCAAACTAAGAGGGTCAGGAGCATCAAATGAGACAACTTCGGCAGAGAAAGTATATTAAAAGAAAAAGACAGATTAGGGAGAAAATAGAGTCATTCAAAGATGTTCATACATATGTTAAGCGACGGAAGATGTGCAGAATAATTATATTTGCGTGTTTTTCCAATGTTAATGAGATATGCAGCACAACAACAATATCACCGGCAAAGCTGTAGATGAGGTAGAGCAGAATTTGGTGCTGCCGTCAGGAGTGTACAGAGAGTAGAATAGGGAAATGAGGGCAAATGGTTGAGGAGCATTTGTACTTATGCACCTAGAATCATCGTGGTGGAAGTGTTACTGAATCTTTTTAGGCCCCTGAGGAAGTAGAAGAATTGGTGAGATTTCTTGGTCGTCATGTCTATGTCGTAGGACCAGACATGCTATTGGTGATATTCACACCTAGGAATTTGAAGCTGTCAACTCTCGCAACGTCAATACTGTTTACGTACTTAGGATCATGTGCATCATCTCTTTGCTGAAGAAAACTATCAGAATCTTCTGTTTTCGTGATACTGAGGGAAACGTTGTCATGACAGGAAGAAACTGTTCCTGAATAGTTGAATGTGTGCTTTCACGCTTCTGTACCACCTTCCTGATGGGAACAATGATAAGAAGGCATGTCCTGGATGTTCGGCGTCCTTAATGATGGATGCCAACTTTCTGAGGTACTGGTCCTTGAGGTTATCATGGATACATCGGAGGCTCGTGCCTATGATGGAGCTGACTAATTTTATAACTCTCTGCAGCTTACTTAGATACTGTGCAGTAACCCAAACCAGCCAGTTAGAATACTCTCCACAGTATCATCTGTAGACATTTCTGAGTGTTTTATATAACATACCAAATCTCCCAAAACTCCTATTAATACAGCCACAGGCTTGCCTTCTTTATAGCTGCATCCATATGTTTGGACCAGATTAGGTCCTCAGAGATGTTAACATGCAAGAAATTGAGATAACTCGCTCTTTCCATTTCCGATCCCTCTGTGAGGACAGGTGTGTGTTCCCTCATTTACCTTTAAAATTGGCTCTAGGGGCTTCCGGGGTCGAGTATGGAGTGAGTTGGTGCGTGTGAGTGTGGCTCCCGATTTTTATTGAAAATCTACCTGTTTATCTTTGCCGTATGCTCGAGATAACTGAATATTTACCATTGTGAACAACGCGGGACATAGCTGGACATTGAAATGGCAAGTAGAATGTACCTTCGAAGTAAAACTGGGGAAAAAGATAGCGAAGCCTCGAGCAAGAAGGCGGATGTTACAGTAATGGCGCCGTTGCACGCTGCTGGAGCTGGACCCGGACCTGCGCTACCCGGTGACTTGGAGCGGCTTCGTTTAGTACTTATTTCTGACATGACGCAAGCGGTGCATTCTGCCCTAAAAAGAGAACTTGAAGATGCTTTACCACCAGTGACTGCTACCATGGAACAAATTATGTCTGCTAACGAGTCACACGACGAACGCATTCGTGGGGTTGAAGACGGCCTGAATGATTACAGTGACCGACTGGTGAGCGCCGAAGCCGCCATTGCAGCGTTGCACAGCGAAAACGCATTTCTGAAGGGAAAGCTAGATGACCTCGAAAATCGGTCGCGGAGATCCAATTTGGGAGTGGTCGGCATTCCTGAAAATTTGGAAAGTTCGGACCCTAATAAATTTATGACCGAGTTTTTTGACGAAGTGCTGTGGACAGATTTTTTCCCAAGTCCTCTCGTGTTTTCGCGTGCTCACCGAGTCGGACGTAAACCATCCGGCGTCTCTGGAGCCAAGCAAACGAGACCAAGAACGTTCCTGGTTTGCTTTCACTCCTTTCAAGATAAGCAACGCATCATCAATAGACGGAAGCAGGAGCTGTATTTCCGCGGAAACCGCGTGTTTTTTTAATGAAGATTTTAGTGCGGAGCTGGGTGAAAAAACGGGCAGCTTTCAAGGAAGTGAAGTCCCTGCTTTACGGGAAAGGGGTCAGGTTCGGCCTCTTGTATCCTGCCCAGCTCCGGGTCATGCATGAAGGTAAAAAGCATTATTTCCATACACCAGAGGCGGCCAAAGAGTTTCACCATTCGCGCTGGGGAGAAGAAGAACGAGAAGAGCAATGACTTTTTTTTTAAGGTTATTCATGCAGCATGGAAGGGGCCTCATGCCGAGGCAAACTGTTAATTTTCACAATCCACCTCTTTGTTCATTTTTTCCAGTTTAATTTGTGAAAGGCGATCGGGTGGAACTGCTATGCTGCCGAAACTGATTAACAAAAACTTTCAACCAGAAAAATGTAAATATTTCGGATTTGTATCTCGGGCGTTTAAGTTGCCCAGTGTTTTTTTTTTGTTTTTAATGCTTCGCTTGACCTATGTCATCTTTAGCCTATATGTTATATTATAGTTAGTATAAGTGATAGGACAAATTTTTAGGAGGGGAGCCACCCTAGATTAGATTGAAAGTTGAGCTGTATGGGGAACACCTTGGAAGTTTTTTGTTGGGTACTGCCTGCGATCATCCTCAACTGGGGAGGTAGATCTAGGTTTCGGGGGTTAATTGGTTAGTTTTGTTGTTTGTGTAAAGGGGTGGGGGGAGTGTTTTGGGGGATTACCATGGCAGTTTATTCTTTTGTGTGTTACGGATTGATCAGACTTTCTTTTCATTGTGCGTTGTTGTGTGCAACTTATACCCTTGCACTGTTTTGTATTGTGGACCCTGTGTGTCTTTTGATATGGTTAACGTGAGTGCTGCTGGTGGAGGCCACCCTGTGAGGTTTATTTCTTGGAATGTAAAGGGGCTCAATGGTCCGGTTAAAAGAGCTAAAGTTTTCTGTCATCTGAAACAATTAAAAGCAGATATCCTATTTCTACAAGAGACACATTTAAGAGTGGAGGACCATAATAGACTTCGTAAAGCATGGATTGGTCAGGTTTTTCATTCCAGATTTAATAGCAGGTCCAGAGGGGTGGTAATATTAATCACCAAAAGAATGCAATTCATACCAACTGATGTAATCAGTGACCCTAATGGTCGCTTTATTATAGTCTCTGGCTCTCTCTTTCAGATACCTGTTATTTTGGTAAATGTTTATGCTCCTAATTGGGACGATGTCCAATTTGCAAATAAGGTTTTGTCATTAATACCTAACCTGAATACACATAAGCTAATCTTTTCCGGAGATTTGAACTGTGCTATTGACCAACTGCTTGATAGGTCTTGCCCTAGGGGAACACTTTCTGGTATGGCAAAGGCCTTCTCGATGTTTATGCAACAGAATGGTTATATGGATCCTTGGAGATTTTTGAATCCATTAGTTAGGCAATTCTCTTTCTTCTCTCATGTTCACCACTCCTATTCCAGGCTAGTCTATTTCTTTATAGATAATTCCTTGATACCTATGATTAGAAAAATTGAATACACTGCTATAGTTATATCTCATCACTCGCCCGTGAAACTGGACCTATGTTTTCCTTTAAACGTTAGAGAACGGCCTCTGTGGAGAATTAACCCCTTTTGCTTTCTAATGAGAAATTTTGTAGTTATATATTGGCTAACATTGACACATTCTTCGAGACTAACAAAACTGAGTCGGTATCGTACTCTTTACTTTGGGAAACTTTAAAAGCTTACTTGAGGGGTCAAATAATATCTTATACTTCACATGCCAATAAAGAGCGTAGGAAGGAAATGCAAGTGTTATTGAAATCTATTTGGGACCTGGATAGAAAATACTCTGAGGCATCCACTGCGGAATTATATAAAAGCCGGATTGATTTGAAAGCGAAGTTTAATTTTCTATCTACAAACCTATCAGAACAATTAATTCTTAAGACACGTGGCCTCTATTATGAATATGGTGACAAGGTGAGCCGGCGTATGGCTCATCAGTTGAAACGTCAAGCTGCATCACGACTTATTCCCCAGATAAGAGACATGCACCAGAAGTTGACAAGCAATCCAAAAGAGATTAATAACATCTTTGCAACTTTTTATTCCTCTCTATATGCCTCAGAGTTCCCCTCAGATAAAACAAATATGGAACGTTTTTTAGATAATTTGGAAATACCAACTCTTGAACCAGAGGAATTGGAGAACCTAGATCAGGCTCTTGGGCAGGAAGAGATTAATAATGCCATTATGGTTATGCAGAGTGGTAAGTCCCCAGGTCCTGATGGTTATCCAATAGAATTTTATAAGAAATTTAAGGATAAGCTCATACCGGTCCTTCTAGAAGTGTTTCAGGAATCTCTGGAGAACGGCTCCTTACCCCCTTCTGTTTCACAGGCAGCTATTTCACTACTTATTAAAAAGGACAAGGACCCGACTCAATGTGGATCATATCGCCCCATCTCACTTTTGAATGTGGATCTGAAAATTTTGGCTAAAGTGCTTGCATGTCGTTTAGAACGTCCCCTTCCCAAGATAATTTCAGATGATCAAACAGGTTTTATTAAAAATCGCTATTCTTTTTTTAATATCCGTCCACTGGCTGATGTGGTTAATTCACCCAGTGATTCTCTAAGTCCAGAGGTTGTTATCACCTTGGACGCGGAGAAGGCATTTGATAGAGTGGAATGGGTATACTTGTTTAGTGTTTTGGAGAAATTTGGATTTGGCAGAATATTTATAGCTTGGGTTAAGCTATTATACCACTCGCCTTTAGCATGTATACAGACAAATTATTTTCGATCTGACTATTTCCCATTAACACGTGGCACTCGCCAAGGCTGCCCACTGTTCCCTCTTCTTTTTGCAATTACAATTGAGCCTCTTTCTATTGCACTTAAGTCAACTACATTATTTCAAGGTGTTAGAAAAGGGGACATGGAACACCGCGTTTCTCTATATGCTAATGACCTCGTACTTTATGTTAGCGACCCTGTAGGTAGTAGTCCTGCTACTGTGTCATTATTAGGTCAATTTGGAGCCTTCTCTGGCTATAAACTGAACTTTCAAAAGAGCAAATGCTTTCCCATTAATAACTTGGCCCTACAGATCCGACAGGAATCCTTTCCCTTTCCTTTATCTCAAGATGGTTTTGTATATCTAGGAATACATATTACTCGCTCCTTTACATCTCTGTTTGAAGCTAATTACAGGCCTCAGGTTAGCCAAATGAAGGCTGATTTCGAGAGATGGCGCAGTTTACCCCTTACTAGAGCTGGGAGAATTCAGTCAGTGAAAATGACTATACTTCCTTGATTTCTCTATTTGTTTCAGTGTTTGCCAGTTTTCTTATCTAAGTTATTTTTTAAATCAGTCGATCAAGCTATAACCTCCTTTATTTGGGAAAATAAGTTCCCAACGGTTAATAAACGCATTCTTCACGTAGGTGGAATGGGACTTCCCAGCTTTATTCATTATCACTGGGCATCGAACATTCAAAAAGTATTATTTTGGCTTCACCGGCCAGATACAATCTGGTGCCTGCTTGAGTCACGGTTTTGCCACTCCTCGTCTCTCCTAGATTTGGTGTATTCTTCCGTACCACTGAAATCCTCTCAATTCACATCTAACCCGGTCGTGCTCACCACCCTCAAAATTTTTAATCAATCTCGCTGCCACTATAAGTTCATACCAGCTTCAGTTTTGGGTCCCATTCATAAAAACCATTTATTTCCTCACTCCACATTCGATTCAGCTTTTAAGTAATGGGGTTTGAACGGTCTTATGCGCATTAAGGATTTGTATACTGATAACATATTTGTTAGGTTTGATAACCTGCGCGGTAAGTATGGCCTTCTGCATAATCATTTTTTTAAATACCTGCAGATTCGCCACTTTGACAAGGAAAAATTTCCCTCTTTTCCTGTCCTACCACCTGCTATGTTATGGGAAAAATTCACTCTTAGCTTTAACAATAAGGGGCTGATTTCTGAACTATATTCTCAGCTGATGTCTTTGGGAGTTCAAGATCTAAACAAAACCAAGAGTAGGTGGGAGGACGACCTCGGTATGGACCTTGCGGAGGAATATTGGGCAAGAGTATTGAATAGGGTTCATTTCTCATCATCATGTGCTAGACTGGGGCTCATACAATTCAAAGTTTTACACAGGGTACATTTAAGTAAAGCCAGACTGGCAGACATATACCCTGGGACAGACGCTGGCTGTGACAGGTGTTCCTTCTCTCCGGCTGGTTTAGTACATGAATTTTGGTCATGCCCTCGGCTTGATGACTATTGGGCACTGGGTTTTAAAATTATGTGAGGTTTTGGGGGTGACACTGAGACCTTGCCCGCTTATAGCTGTATTTGGTGTGGCAGATGATGATTTGGGTTTAAATGCAAGCCAGTCAGATATCATTGCATTTACATCGCTATTGGCCCTTAGGAGAATTTTGCTGGTTTGGAAATCTGCCACTCCCCCAATTGCTGCTGCTTGGTTAGAAGATGTAATGTTTTTTCTGAAATTAGAAAAGATTAAATTCATTTTGAGGGGGTCTGTGAAAAAGTTCTATTCAAAATGGGGACCTTTCTTATCATATTTTGGGAGTCTTAAGGAATTACCTACTAGTTGAGGGCATTTGGTTGTACTTAGGAAGTTGCCTCCCATTTAACACGCTTATAATTTACCTCACAGGGTGGTTGATGAATTGTAAATATGAGTGTATTTTGGATCATCTGACATGTTGCAGATGTGTATGAGCTGTCGTATTGAAGTAGTGTGGGGGTACGGTTGTGAAATGTCCGTACTTGTATTTGTGAATTGTTGTGTTGTAAGTATATTAGCTGCCATGATATGTTCGGGGAGGGCGGGAGGTTTGTTTTGGGAGTACGATACTAAAGCAAAATGGAGGAATGTAATCCATTATATATTCTGTATTGTGTCATTCCTTCAATAAAAATAAAATTTTTTTTAAAAAATGGCTCTTGGTCTTACTGGCATTGAGTTGAAGGTTGTTGCTGCGATACCACTCAACTACCACGTTTCCGTAGTGCATACTGAAGCAAACTATTGTCACCTACCCCGTGACGGGGATAAAGAAACTAGCAGAAATAAAAACCACTTCGGAGTCCTGTATTGCTATAAACTACTAATATTTATTAGTAACTACGCAATACAGTAATATCAATGTAAATAAATCACACAGGTTAGCAATGAAGATATATATAAGTACGTGAATCAGTAAATGTGGAAATATGTGTATGAAAACCAAGCTTCTTTACGTCTAGGGGTAAAAAGATACAGTCTTATGATGTTGAGTAAAGTTCAGTTCAGTTCGGTTCGTGGTATGTAGTTGAGTAGTGATGGAGAGAGAGAGAAAGAGAGAGATTTGAGTCTTCAGGTGAGCTGATGTCGTCGAGGTCCTCGTCGCCCTCCGAAATCCTTCACAAGTCACCGACTGTGACTTTAACCAGGGGGACCGGTTTTCCTATGGTGGAGCTCTCACCCCGGCAAGGGTGGACACATAGACAACTCCCCACCAGTCAACCCCTCCTCCTTCACTGGAATGGCAATTTGGATCAATCCTCCAAAAACCCACTTTCTCTGCGGTCACAACAATGCTCATTGAATATCCAGATCATGTGTCTGAGGTCTGTATCATCTGACCTCCTATTTATTTTTCTGTGCTGAGCATCACCTGTCCTTCAAAGAGTCCCTTCTTCCTTTGTCTGTAAAGAAATGCAAGCAGGCAACAAGTCCTTGAAAGTATCATCAACAACCTGCCTTCGGTCACCATAGCAACTTTCGAGCTGCTCGGTGCTGTCTCCAAACCCAACTCAGTAAAAATTCAAAGTTACTTCCAATGCCTTAAAGTGACTTTCCAACCGTTAATCTTGGTCTCTCTCTCCTTTCCAAACAGACCATCAATGATAAATGTCTCTCTCTGTCTCTCTTCAAACAGTTAATAGGAGCACTCCTGGATCCCCTCACACTATTCATAAATATCTCTGCTCCATACACACTTTTCCCTTATCGCATTTGATTGGTCCCATTCTCTCACATCTTATCCTCTCGCTCTTCACATACTTGTAGAATGCCTTGGGGTATTCCTTAATCCTGCTCGCCAAGGCCTTTTGGTCTTCTGGCTCTCTTCATTTCATTCTTTGGCTCCTTCCTGCTAGCCTTATAATCTTCTAGATCGCTATCAATACCTAGTTTTTTAGACCTTTCGTACGCTTTTCGTTTCTTCTTGACTAGATTTTCAACAGCCTTTGTATACCACGGTTCCAGTAAACTACCACCCTTTCCCTGTCTCATTAGCATTTACCTATGCAGAACGCCGATCAAAGTGACCCAGAAGTTAAAAACTCCCACCACGCCAACCCTGTTATTATTACACCTTTCCAGAATCTGTCTCCCTATCTGGTCCTTGTTGTCCCTGTTACTATTATGTGGTCTATAAAAAACATGCAGTAGAGTTATTAAGGGCTTCCTGTTTCTAACTTCCACCCACAGAGACTCAGTAGACAATCCTTCCATGACTTGCTCCATTCATGCAGCCGTCTCTGATTGGCAGTGCCACACCCTTACCAATTTTGCCTCTCTTCTTGCCCTTTTTGAAACATTCAAAGCCTGGCACTCTGTATCCATTCCTCCCCTGAGCTATCCAATTCTCTGTAATGGGCACAATATCATTGCTCCAAGTACTGATCAAGGCTCTATGCTTATCGGCTTTGTTCATGATGCATTTTGTATTAAAATAAACACTTCGCAAACCATGGGTCTGACTGCATTCCTTCTTTATCACCTGCCTATCCTTCCTCAGGCACTTTCTCCATCTTTTTCTATTTGTGAGCCAACAGTCCCTTCCCCCGTCTCTTCAGTTCGGTTCCCACCACACCCACCCCCAGCAATTCTGGTTTAAACTCTCCCCAATAGCCTTAGCAAACCTCCCTTCCAAGATGTTGATCACCCTCGGATTCGAGTGCAACCCGTTTGTTTAAACAGGTCACGCCTGCCCCAAAAGAAGTCCCATTGCTCCAGAAATCTGAATTCCTGCCCCCTGCTCCAATCCCTCATCCACTCTTTTATCCTGCACCTCGCTCTATTCCTATGCACACTGACGCGTGGCACAGACAGTAATCCCGAGATTATTACCTTTGAGGTCATGCTTCTCAGCATCCTTCCTAACTCCCTGTAGTCTGTTTTCAGGACCTCCTCCCATTGCTACCTATGTGTTCAGTACCAATACGTACCACGACCTCTGGCTGTTCACCATCTCACTTCAGGATATCGTGGAGACGATCAGAAACATGCTGGACACAGGCAATCTACATTTAGTGTTTCTTTCCTGCGTGCACAGAATTGTCTGTCTGACCCCCTGACTATAGAGTTCCCTATTACTGCTACCTTCTTCCTTTCCCCACCCTTCTGAGCCACCGGGCCAGACACTGTGCCAGAGGCGCCACAGTTGGTGGCATATTCAGTCAAATATTGTATTGTTGTAAAGGGCCGTCACTCTGACCTTTCTTTTCGAAGTCAGATGTGATTCCTTTCGATGGTAGGAGAATTTTTCTTTAGTGTAACATGTGTTCCACTGTAACTGACCTGGTAGGGTCGAAGAATCATAGAGCATGGGGACAGGCTATAAGACCTATTTCCTCCATATCCACTGAAGGGTAATCAAATGTCGGTAAAATGGCCGATATTATGCATTGATTGATTGTCAAATATGCGTTTGTAATTTGATGTGTAGAACTAAAAGGTGTGCAGATGTCTCTGGTTACATTTGATTCGGTGATCAGTGCCAGACCAAGTACGTATGTCATCACAAAAACAAAAAGTTAATTAACTCTCTTTAATGAGTTAATGGCCTACATTGATTTCAGAAACACACACACAGCATGCTAGAAGAACTGAGCAGGCCAGGCAACATCAATGGAAAAGAGTAAACATTCGACGTTTCGGGTAGGAAATTTTCATAAGGAGCCTTCATGAGTCCAGTCCTGATGAAGGGTCTCAGCCAGAAACGTCGAATCTTTGCTCTATTCCCTTGATGCTGCCTGGCCTGATGAGTTCCTCCAGTATTTTGTGTGTGTTTCTTCGATTTCCAGCATCTGAAAATTTTCTCTTGTTTCTCATTGATTTTACATGACATATCCCCCAACTCAGCACATAAGCAAATAGTACTTTCATCTCAAATTATAAAAGTTCACATACTCTATGAATTTACTAAAATTTTAACGTCTTCTGGGATTAACCAGATAGAAATTCTGGAATTATGCGGTCTCCTTACCACTACCAGAGGTTGATACCATCACGACCTGTTAAACATGTTGTGCATTTTCTGCGGAAAATAGCCTGTGCTGCTGTACACAAAGATTCCTCATGATTATCCAGAATGAGACACCGCCACAAATCACCCCAGTCAGAAGGCAATACAGTTGTCTTGAATGTGGATGAAGTTGCTACTGTGAAATTAGGTTGCAATGTGTGGGTTCAAGCTTCGCCAATGCGGATATTAAGCACTGTTAAACAATTACCTATAGTTCTACATTATGACGGCGTTCGATAACGGTGGAAATCACTACGTTAATTTGTTTCTTCAGCTCTTTATCACAATCACTTATCTTAGTGGAGTTAATTGTATATATATTCCGTGGATACTTTAAGCATGAGTTACATCAGATACGACAGGGCTCCTTGTTCCTTGCACATTGTTTGAAATGCACAATCCAGTCACCGGACCTGTATTTGCAACATATTATCCCATCGTCGCCGCGTTTGCGGTTCCAGGTAAGATCCAACAGTTGTAAATTATTCATTCATGTTTTACCAGATTTATCAATTGTACGAAAAAGAATTTATTTGCATGTATTTTCATTGTGATATTTTTATTTCCTTGAGGTATCAGTGCCGGGGATATAATGGAGATAAGCTCCCAATACCTATTAAATGCTCGCAAAAGCATGTGTCTCAAATAGCCGTTGACAACCCATTCAAACTCCTGTCCTTCACGTTTGGCTTAGCGAATATATAGCGGAACCGTTTCTACTGACAGGAGTAGGGACAAAGGCGCGTTATTGGCGCCTTAGAAACGTTAGTTTCGGGCAGATAGGATTCATTAGCAATGGTTGCCTGCTCATCTACGAGTAGGTAACCTCTAATCTCAGACCTCAGCTGCATTGCGGCTATACTCGCTCGTGATGGAATGCTTCGGGAGTAGGTACCGAGGAAAAGCCCGGAGCTGCATTACCTAAGGCTGTCCTGCGTTGGATTGAACAATGGCAGAAAGTTACTGCGAAGCTGCTGGTGCGAAACCGTGCTCTGCAGTTCATTTGGTATCATTACTGCGCGGAGAGGGGGAACCTGCATCATGAACAACAGCTTGTTATCCAATTAGTTCACGCATGGCTTTGGTACTGTCTTACATAGATAGCCGGAACGAAACATCCATGGTAAACCCTGATCAACATTGTGCCTGCTGTATTATCACTGTACTAACTGTGTCTTCTCTGCCTTACAGCTAATTTAGTGGCGATTGTAATTCTTTCCCGAGGAAGGAGCAGTCTTTCTAGATGCATTACATGGTACCTGGTGTCCATGGCTGTGGCGGATCTACTCGTCGTGATCACTGCGGTGATATTAAATCGCATTCGTGGTATTTACTTCCCAGGAAGTTTTTTTTTGACACATACGACAGTTTGCAGTGTTACTGCCGTCATAACGTATGCAGCTAGGGAATGTTCAGTCTGGTTGACTGTCGCTTTCACGTTAGATGGATACGTCGTGATTCGTTGCCCAAAACTGAAAGGCAAATACCGTAACGCGAAAACATCAGTTATGGTTATCGTGACCGGCTGTGTTTTTAGTTTGGTTAGAAACGTACCCTGTTATTTTATGTATGAACCATCGTATGTACTAAACGGTGTACCCTGGTTTTGCCGTATAAGATCCGAGTTTTATATTTCAGCTGGCTGGGCAGCATTTAATTGGCTGGATAAATTTTTCACCCCATGCGTATCCTTCATTCTAATCTTGCTGTTCAACTGTCTGACAGTCAGGCATATTTTAGCAGCCACCAAACTCGAAGGAGACTCCAAGTACGTAATAAAGGAACTGATCAAATTGACCCAGAAATAGAGAACCGGAGGAAGTCCATCGTTTTATTGCTATCCATAGCGGGGACTTTTATCTTATTGTGGATTACATATCTTATAAATCTTTTGTTTGTACTATTGACATAAAATAACTATTTTGAAGGATTGGATCTTAACTTCCCTAGATTCATACTGCAGGAAAGTGGATACATGCTTGAACTTTGGAGCTGTTGCACTAACACGTGCATCTGTGCAGGGACTCAGAGGAAGTTCAGAGAGGAACTGAAAGATGCAATGAAATAGCCGTTCCGCTTATTCTCGAAGTTAATGAGTTACTGAAATTGTTGGCTGTGGCGATAATCCTCCATACACTTGATCGTGTATCTTTTCGTTTCCTCGATCATATATTCTACATGAAGGTAACATTATAATGGGAGCACGACCACATATAAAACCGTGAAATTGTATTACTAAATGAGATAGGGTGAGTAAAAAACCGGGTAAATGAGTTAAAAGTTTAATATCTCATACTATTGAAGTTGCAACCACATATCCATGTGGAGAATATAAACTGAAAACAGAAAGCAAGATAGAAATTGGGCATTAAGCACTGATTGAACAACCGATTCGACACATGAACAAACGTTAAGTGACTGGTAACAAAGAGTGTTTCGGAACAAGAGCTGTCTCAGACTACAAATTACTCTTGCGATTTGTTGGCTCAATCAAATAGCTCGCTGGACCCGACGTTTTGTCTCGTACCAACTGTATTTGTGCAGCGGATCGAGCAGCTTGCGGAAAGCAAGCGTGGGATGGCTCTGGAATGTTATGGTGTTTTCATGGGAAACATGACAGAGATAGCTGCACAGATATATTTAAATAAAACGTTAGGAATTCAGGACGTTGTATCAACCAGGGCAAAATATTCCTTCAATATCTAACATGTCTTGGCGTGACATGACTTGCAATTAAAAATGTCAATAAATTCAAATGTATATCATATACACGCACATTAACAAACATAAAGAATGGGGTCAGAGATCTACTTAGGTCGTCCCGTCCAGTCCAACAGTATTGAGCGCTGCCCTTCCCCAGCAAGTCGAATTTCTGTCTCAGAACACCAGAGACTTAGGATCAATTCAGTTCTCCACTACTATTTGTATGGAGTCTGGAGGTCCTCTCTGTGCATTTATACGTCTCCTTTGGGTGCTCAAGTTCCCTGTAATATAACACATACTGCCAATTTGGCAGTTTACTTGGCATCATTAAACAGCCCCCAGAGTGCAGGTGAATGGTAGAATCTGGAGCAGTTGATCTGAATACGGGAGAATATTAAACGGGTTTAAAATTCTGCTGGATTATTGTAAATGGTTGGTTGTTGACCAGTGCAGACGAAGCGAAAGAAGCGGTGGTATTTGTGTTGTATCCCTCTATAAATGCTGCCCCTCATCAAATTCACCGCCTTTCCCTATTTACTCCTCGCATGGATCAGATACTGATATCGAATTCCTTGTTGAACTGATGGATTACACCTTCAACTTCCTTCTGTGGTGGATAACTAAGAGTTTACCACTTCCTGGGTGAAGTAATTTATTCAAACTCAGCCATGCATTGATTGCTCTGTAAGTATAAACATAATCTCTGTGCTTGGACTATCCTTGGTTTCTGGAGGGCCACACTGGCAGGTCAGTAATCCGAAGTTTCGGTGCTTTAGACGTAACAAAGAGGAAGGGATTAAAGAAGGAGGCATGTGCAGGAATTGCTGTGGCCCTGGCAGAGATTATTAACTCATCCTTAGTGACAGGTGAGGTACCATTAGATTGGGAGATAACCAATGTTCTCCGCTGTTGAAGAAAGGCTCAAAAAATAAACCGGAAAATGATAGGACAGTGAGCCTAACATCAGTAGTGGTAAGTTATTGGAAGATGTCCTAGGTGGACCGATAAATGAGTATTTGGGTATATTTGGACTGATTCAGGATAGTCAGAGTGGCTTTGTACATATTAGGTTGTGTCTGACTAATCATACAGAATTTGTAGACGTTGCGTAATGTACATTAGCAAGACATTTAATAAGGTCTCCCATGGGACGTTGATCAAGAAGGTTAATTCGCACGGAAGTCAAAACGAGATAGAAAATTGGATTAGATATTTGCTTTGTGTGAGAAACAAGAGAGTGTACTAGACGGTTACCTCTCTGACAGGAAACCTGTGAGGAGTGAAGTTCCGCACGGATTGGTGCTGGGACCTTTGTGGTTGGTCGTTTATATCGATGATATGGATAATAATCTG
Organism: Mobula hypostoma; assembly: GCF_963921235.1. Classification (NCBI taxonomy): domain Eukaryota; kingdom Metazoa; phylum Chordata; class Chondrichthyes; order Myliobatiformes; family Myliobatidae; genus Mobula; species Mobula hypostoma. The sequence goes on along the minus strand of NC_086106.1, from coordinate 35,734,971 downwards.
GTTAGCTGGATAACCATATTTAAATATGACAACAAGATTGGGGGTGCTGTGGAGAGAGAGAGAGACGGCTATCATAACTTGCAGCGGGTTCTGGACAAGTTGGAAAAATGACTGAAAAAAGGTAGATACAACTTAATGCAGACAGGTGGGAAGTATTGCACTTCGGTAGGATCAACCAGGATAAGTCTTGCACAGGTGTCGGCAGGGCACTGCGGTGTGCCACAGAACAAAGGGATACTGGTATATTATTCACTGAAAGTCATATCACGGGAAGATAGTGTTGTAAGGAAAGCCCTCGTAACTTAATACATTGAGAACAGACGATGGGATGTTCTGCTGAAATTGTAGAAAGCATTCGCGACGCCTAATTTGGAGTGTACGTTTGGTCTCGTAACTACCAAGAAGGTGTAAGTAAGGTTGAAGGAGTACACAGACAACTTACAAGGCTATTGTTGCGACTAGAGCAGCTGTCCCCAACCACCGGGCCGCAAAGCATGTGCTACCGGGCCGGGAGGAAACGGTATGAGTCAGCTGCACCTTTCCTGATTTACTGTCACGCACTGTTGAACTTGAACATGAGGTTGCCAACTGTCCCGTATTGGCTGGGACATCCCGTATACTGGGCTAAATTGGTTTGTCCCTTACGGGACCGCCCTTGTCCCGTATTTCCCCCGCTAAGGTAGAGCGTTCCTATGAAATCTTTCGTGCCGAAATGGCGTGAAGCGAAGAAGCAATTACCATTAATTTATATGGGAAAAATTTTGGAGCGTTCTCAGACCAAAAAAATAACCTACCAAATCATACCAAATAACACATAAAACCGAAAATAACACTAACATATAGTAAAAGCAGGAATGATATGATAAGTACACAGCCTGCATGAAGTAGAAATAATGCATGTACAGTGCAGTTGGGAAGCTGAAGGCAAAACCAACTAGTGGGGGGGGGGGGGGGAGGGAGAGATCGACATCCACGCGCATGCGCACATCACATGGCATGCGCAAAAAAAAAGGTGCCCGCGAAAGGCTTCATGGTCATGGTAGTCTTTTTGTGGTATGGTGTCCCGGGATTTGACTGCTACTTTTGTCCCTTATTTGGGAGTGAGAAAGTTGGCAAACCTAACCGTAAAAGACATGTTCAGGTGAGTTTAACCCTACTTGATCACCCACCTCCTCACCCCCCCCCCCCGGTCGGCCGGTCCGCAAGAATATTGTCAATACTAAACCGTTCCATGGTGCAAAAAGGTTGGGTCCCCTGGACTAGAGGAACTGAGTTACAAGGAGAGAATGAAAGGGTTAGCACTTTATTCCTTGGAACAAAATTATGAGGGGTATAATTTGATAAAAAGCAAGCAGGCATTTCTTTTTTCCCTTCTGGTTGGGTTGAACTACCAATAGAGGTTATTAGTGAACGGTGAAAGGTGAAATGTTTACGGGGTACATGGGGTGTAGCATTTTTACTCAGAGTGTCGTGAGAGTGTGCAGATAGATTCCATTGCACGCAGTGCATGTGCGCTCATTTCACCGTTTAAGAGAAGTTCGGAAAGGCACATGGATGTTAGGGATCTGCAGGGTGATGGTCGCAGTGCAGAGCGATGGGAGTAGGCATATTAATTGTCTCAGCACAGATTAGATAGCCCAAGGGCCCGTTTCTGTGCTGTACTGTTCTGTGTCTCTCTGACTATATGACAAAGGGAACAACTTTCCCAAAGGGAACACTGCTGACTCTCGTGCATTTCGCAACATCTCATAGAAACATGATCGATTACTAGGTTTTGCGGAGATTTCAGCATCTTCTTAAGCCAACGGTGATGTACTAAATGATCCGAGAATCTCTAATGGTACTCCCAGATCTGAAAAGGCAGTAAAGTTAAACCAGTAAAACACAGGGCTCTGGACCTGTCCGTGCTGGAGAAAATACCGAAGAGGGTAATTGCCCGATGGGTATTTTCTGATGGACGTCTACAACAAGGAATGTAGCACAGGGATTGGTGTTTGGACATTTGTTATTTATAGTACTTATAAATTACTTGGTTTACAAAGATAATGATCGTTACGTTTACGGATAGTTAAACAAGTGAGCCCACAATAAAACGGGGTAAAGATCCGATGGAAGGTTGGTTGGAGTGGTGACAGATAGTATTTAATTAGGACAAGTACGAAGTAAGGCGGTTGAAGAAGCTGCTTTCCGACAGGACAAATAGAGTAACTTGAACACTGTGACACTGAAATGCACGCTTACCGCTCTCAGAAAGAAGCAGCGCTGGTCAATAAAGTATAAGCGTAGAAACGTATAATAGAGAAACAGACTTTGTCAACCCACTTTATCTATTCCAGAGATGTGATACTACAGATTATTAAGGGTCTGCATTTTCTGCAAGACAAGGAATTTCAAGAATTTCTACGAGATGGTTTTTCGGATTATCTTGGTGGTCGAGCATCACTGAGGAAAAGAGGTTCTGGACTAGGTGTCGTGAAACGCATTTGATGAGAGAGATTTAGGGAAAGGAATGCTTAAGAGGCGGCGATCATATTGTAGGGCAATGAGACCTTAATACATAGGAGCAGATTGAGGACTTTTGGCCCATCGAGTCTGCTCCGCCATTCATCATTACTGATCCATTTTCCTCTCAGCCTCAATCTCCCCCTTCTCCAGGTTTCCGTTCATGCCCTCACCACTCAAGAATCTATCAGCCTCTTCCTCATATATACGTAAAGATTTCGTGTGCTCAGCCGCCTGTGGCAACGAATTCCACAGATTTACTGCCTTCTGGCTAAATAAATTCCTCCATATTTCTGTTCTAAAAAAACACCACTCTATTCTCGGAAACAACAGGAAATCTGCAGATGCTGGAAATTCAAGCAACACACATCAAAGTTGCTGGTGAACGCAGCAGGCCAAGCAGCATCTGTAGGAAGAGGTGCAGTCGACGTTTCAGGCCGAGACCCTTCATCAGGACTAACTGAAGGAAGAGTGAGTAAGAGATTTGAAAGTGGGAGGGGGAGGGGGAGGGGGAGATCCAAAATGATAGGAGAAGACAGGAGGGAGAGGGATAGAGGCAAGAGCTGGACAGGTGATAGGCAAAAGGGGATACGAGAGGATCATGGGACAGGAGGTCCGTGAAGAAAGACAAGGGGGGGGGGACCCAGAGGATGGGCAAGAGGTATATTCAGAGGGACAAAGGGAGAAAAAGGAGAGTGAGAGAAAGAATGTGTGTATAAAAATGAGTAACAGATGGGGTACGAGGGGGAGGTGGGGCCTTATCGGAAGTTAGAGAAGTCGATGTTCATGCCATCAGGTTGGAGGCTACCCAGACGGAATATAAGGTGTTGTTCCTCCAACCTGAGTGTGGGTTCATCTTTACAGTAGAGGAGGCCGTGGATAAACATGTCAGAATGGGAATGGGATGTGGAATTAAAATATGTGGCCACTGGGAGATCCTGCTTTCTCTGGCGGACAGAGCGTAGATGTTGAGCAAAGCGGTCTCCCAGTCTGCGTCGGGTCTCGCCAATATATAAAAGGCCACATCGGGAGCACCGGACGCAGTATATCACCCTAGTCGACTCACAGGTGAAGTGTTGACTCACGTGGAAGGACTGTTTGGGGCCCTGAATGGTGGTAAGGGAGGAAGTGTAAGGGCATGTGTAGCACTTGTTCCGCTTACACGGATAAGTGCCAGGAGGGAGATCAGTGGGGAGGGATGGGGGGACGAATGGACAAGGGAGTTGTGTAGGGAGCGATCCCTGTGGAATGCAGGGATCTACGCTTCTTTTTGGATTCCAGACCTAATCAGTTCCCCTCTACCACCACTCTGCTCCGTCTAGCGGAATTAGTCCTTACTCTTAATAATTTCTCCTTTGGCTCCTCCCACTTCCTCCAAACTAAAGGTGTAGCTATGGGCACCCGTATGGGCCTAGCTATGCCGGCCTTTTTGTTGGCTTTGTGGAATAATCTATGTTCCGTGCCTATTCTGGTATCTGTCCCCCACTTTTCCTTCGCTACATCGACGACTGCATTGGCGCTGCTTCCTGCACGCATGCAGAACACGTTGACTTTATTAACTTTGCCTCCAACTTTCACCCTGCCCTCAAGTTTGCCTGGTCCATTTCCGACACTTCCCTCCCCTTTCTAGATCTTTCTGTCTCTGTCTCTGGAGACAGCTTATCCACTGATGTCTACTATAAGCCTACTGAATCTCACAGCTATCTGGACTATTCCTCTTCTCACCCTGTCACTTGCAAAAACGCCATCCCCTTCTCGAAATTCCTCCGTCTCCGCCGCATCTGCTCTCAGGATGAGGCTTTTCATTCTAAGACGAGGGAGATGTCTTCCTTTTTTAAAGATAGGGGCTTCCCTTCTGCCACTATCAACTCTGCTCTTAAACGCATCTCCCCCATTTCACGTACATCTGCTCGCATCCCATCCTCCCGCCACCCCACTAGGAATAGCGTTCCCCTGGTCCTCACCTACCACCCCACCAGCCTCCGGGTCCAACATATTATTCTCCGTAACTTCCGCCACCTCCAACGGATCCCACCACGAAGCACATCTTTCCCTCCCCCCCCCCTGCATTCCGCAGGGATGGCTCCCTACACAACTCCCTTGTCCATTCGTCCCCCCCATCCCTCCCCACTGATCTCCCTCCTGGCACTTATCCGTGTAAGCGGAACAAGTGCTACACATGCCCTTACACTTCCTCCCTTACCACCATTCAGGGCCCCAAACAGCCCTTCCAGGTGAGGCAACACTTCACCTGTGAGTCGACTGGGGTGATATACTGCGTCCGGTGCTCCCGATGTGGCCTTTTATATATTGGCGAGACCCGACGCAGACTGGGAGACCGCTTTGCTGAACATCTACGCTCTGTCCGCCAGAGAAAACAGGATATCCCAGTGGCCACATATTTTACTTCCACATCCCATCCCCATTCTGACATGTCTATCCACGGCCTCCTCTACTGTAAAGATGAAGCCACACTCAGGTTGGAGGAACAACACCTTATATTCCGCCTGGCTAGCCTCCAACCTGATGGCATGAACGTCGACTTCTCTAACTTCCGCTAAGGCCCCACCTCCCCCTCGTACCCCATCTGTTACTCATTTTTATGCACACATTCTTTCTCTCACTCTCCTTTTTCTCCCTCTGTCCCTCTGAATATACCTCTTGCCCATCCTCTGGGTCACCCCCCCCTCCTTGTCTTTCTTCCCGGACCTCCTGTCCCATGATCCTCTCGTATCTCCTTTTGCCTATCACCTGTCCAGCTCTTGGCTCTATCGCTCCCCATCCTGTCTTCTCCTATCATTTTGGATCTCCCCCTCCCCCTCCAACTTTCAAATCCCTTACTCACTCTTCCTTCAGTTAGTCCTGACGAAGGGTCTCAGCCCGAAACGTCGACTGCACCTCTTCCTACAGATGCTGCTTGGCCTGCTGCGTTCAGCAGCAACTTTGATGTGTGTTATTCTATTCTCGGGCCGTCTTCTGGCCCTAGACTGTCCCATCATTGGAAACATATTCTCCACATCCAGTATATTGGGGCCTTTCAATATTCGATAGGTTTCAATTAGGTCACCTCTCATTCCTCTAAATTCCAGTGAATACAGGCCCAGAGCCATCAAAAGTTCTTCTAATGACAAGCCGTCCAATCCTGGAATAATCTTAGTGAAGTTCCTTTCAACCCTCTCTGGTGTCAGCACATGCTTCCAACGTAAGCAGTCAAAACCGCTGAAGAACAAGGAGTTTGAGAAGGGCTACGATGTGCACAGCCTTGGAGAAGCGATCAACCACGATGAGTACGGCAGCTTTCCCATGTGAAGGGGGTAGTCCCGTAACGAAATCCAGAACAAAGTGAGACCAAGGGCGGCTAGGGACAGTTAGGGTACGAAGCAATCCAGCAGGTTGTCCGTGGGAGGCTTTTCCGCGGGCACACACAGTACAGGCAGAGACAAAAGAACGGGTGTCAGCATCCATGGAGGGCCACCAGAAATGTGTCTTCAGAAGGGACAGATTTCGGTCGATCCCTGGATGGCAGGCGAAAAGAGAAGAATGCCCCCACTGGAAAACCTGAGACCGAACGAAGTCAGGCAGGAAGAGGCGATTGGAGGGTCCATTGCCTGGGTCAGGTTGAGTCCGTTGGGCCTCCTTGACTATGAATTCGATCTTCCAGGTGATGACAGCCACTACACAAGATGGAGGAAGGATGGTCTCTGGGTTGGGAAAGCCCTCCTCGGAGATGTATTGACGGGGGAGAACATCGGGCTTCCCGTTCTTGGACCCCGGACGATAGGTGAAGGTGAACCCGAAATGGCTAAAAAATAATGCCCAACGGGCTTCCCGGCAATTCAGGCGTTTGGCGGTTTGGTTGTATGCGAGATCCTTATGATCAGTTCAGACGATGGATGGATGTTCCGCTCTCTCCAGCCAGAGCCACCACTCCTCCAAAGCGAGTTTGACGGCCATTAACTCCCGGTTCCCTACGTCGTAGTTCCGTTTGGCGGGACCGCCGGTGAGAATAGAATGCGCGGTGATGGAGTTTTTGGTCTGGGCCGGAGCGTTGGAAGAGGACCGCTCCCACCCCAGAGTCGGAGGCGTCGACTTCCACAATGGGTGGGCGAGAGCACTCTGGTTGAGCCAGGATGGGAGCGGAGGCGAAACACCTCTTCAGCTCCGAGAAGGCTGAGTCCGCTTCGGGTATCCAGTGAAAAGGGGTCGCAGGAGAGCTGAGTCGAGTGAGCGCGCTGCTACCCAGCTGTAATCTCTGATGAAGTGACGATAAAAGTTTGCCAACCCCAGACATCGCTGGAGTTGTTTGAGTGTCGTGGGTTTTAGCCACTCCACCACCGACCGGATCTTTTCGGGATCCGCCCTCACTTGCCCGCTCTCGATAATCTATCCTAAGAAACTGACGGAAGGGACATAAAACTCGCACTTCTCAGCCTTCACGAATAGTTTGTTCTCCCAAACCCTCTGCAGAACCTAACGGACATGGTAGATGTGTTCCTGAGGACTGCGGGAGAAGACTAAGATGTCGGCCAAATAAACAAAAATGAAATGGTTAATAAATTACCTAAGGACATCGTTTATCAGGGCTTGGAAGACGGCGGGGGCGTTGATGAGACAGAATGGCATGACCAGGTATTCGAAGTGACCAAGAGGGCTGTTAAAAGCTGTTTTCCACTCATCTCCCTCCTTTATCCTGACCAGGTGGCAGGCACTTCGTAGGTCCAACCTAGAGAAGTTGGTAGCTCCATGAAGGGGTTGGAAAGCAGAGTTGATAAGGGGCACTGGATACTTATTCTTTCTGGTGTTGCTGATCACGCCACGGTAGTCAATGCAGTGGCGCAATGAGCCGTCTCTCTTCCCCCACAAAGAAGAAGCCCGCATCTACAGGGGAAGATGACAGTCGGATAATGCCGGCCGCGAGAAAGTCATTTAGGTAAGCCTCCATTGCTTCCCTTTCTGGCCGGGATTGTCATGGTCCGGATCAGGTTCCCTTTAAATTTACTTCGTTTGTGTTACGATCCGGACTGTTAACTCCCTGTTTCCCTTTGGTTCCCTGTTTTCACGCGTCCCTCGCGCTTGATGATTAGAGGCAATTTACTCTCGGCTGAACCGGCAGTTTCGAAGTCTCTAGCTTCCGGCCGTTTGGCGCAAGAGCGTTATCGAAGTCATCGACGCTAGGGCGAGCCGGAGCTAACTAAGTTTCTCGGCGCAGCAAGTCAAGTATCCTACCTTAGCAACTGCCAGCAAGCCGCCTTCTCTTGCCAGAGTGGGTCCGCCAAAGTTAACCCGCCGGGGTGAGTCAAGAGCTCGCTGCTGCTTGGAGCGTACTTGAGCCCAGTCATAGTACTGTCTATCGTTGTGTGGTCTCCGTATCCATGTCCTGCGTCTAAAGGGGCTCCCGGCCCTGTACCCTGGAAGGGTCCTGATCAAGAAGAGTCCCGACGCCGTCCTGTGTCTAAGGAGGAGTCCCGGCTCAGTGTTCTATGTGCTGTGTTTGAGTTTCAATTATCAAGTCCTGCCTCAGGCGGTTTCAAGTATCAAGTCCTGGCTCTGAGGTTTTCAAGTATCAAGTCCTGGCTCTGGGGATTGCAAGAATGAAGTCCTGGCTCCGGAGGTTTTTGGTATCAAGTCCTGGCTCCGAGGGTTTCAAGTATCAAGTACTGGCTCCGAGGTCCGTGTTCTGAGTCCTGGCTCCGAGGTTCGTATTCCGAGTCCTGGCTCCGAGGTCCGTATTCCGAGTCCTGGCTCCGAGGTCCGTGTTCCGAGTCCTGGCTCCGAGGTCCGTCCTCCGAGTCCTAGCCCAAACCCGTAGTCCCAGCCTAGTCCAGGGCCTGAATCCTTGTCCATTACGCTATTCCCGCTTCTGCTTTGTTCTCCTTGTAACGAGCAATAAACTCAATTTAGTTAACCTCACAAGACGTGTTTGTGTCTTGCATTTGGGTCCACTCCCAGCGCCCCCTTGTGACAGGGACAGGTTATACAGCCGACTGGTGGGTAGAGGGGCTCCGGGGAGCAGGTCAATTGCGCAATCATAAGGGCGGTGTGGAGGCAGGGAACGTTGGTTAAACCGGGGGTTTCAGCGGCAGACGAAGTCGCGGTGACTTTCACAAGGGAAAGGGCCGATTGTAGACAAGTGGAGCGACAGAACGGACTCCAGCTGACTACCTTCCCGGTGGCCTCTCAGGGGCCAAACAAAGCTGTTTAATTTTCTTTGTTATATATGTCTGCTGATTGATCGGAGTAGCCGCCTGGGTTGTCATGGAGGCGGACTGGGCTCGTAGGAGCTGCCCGGGCTGCAGATGGTGTGGCTGCCTGCTACTCGAAGGCACAGGTGTTGGTGTAGAGAGCCGGTGTGCAATGTAGTTCCGAGCGATTGTCTTGGATGTTTCAATTGTGATTGCAAGATCTGTTGGATATTGATATTGTAAGATGTTGTAGGCCTGTTTTCCTTATTAGATGGTGCACCTGGTGGCGTGAAAGCTACGTAGCTTCGATCGTTGCGATGAACACTGCTTGCTTCAGATGTATCCATGTACCGTGGAAAGATAATTAAACTTGTTTTGATTTGTCGATCATGGTTGTGTCATCTTGCCTTTAGAATACTTCGGCCTCCTTGCGATGTATATTTCCTTTGCCGTCCGAATCGCTCGCAGAAATTACAACAACTGCTCATTGGCCGTCATCTCTGCCAGTGTACTTTTCCAATCAATATGGGCCACCCCTCCTCTCATGCATCTGTAATTCCATTCACTCCACTGATACATCTGACTATAGCTTCTCATTCTCAAATTTCAGGGTAATTTCTATCATATTCTGTTACTTGGTGCTTTTATATTAAACTCTCGAATCAAATCTGCTTCATTGTGCAACAGCTAATCCAGAAAAGCTGATCACATAGTGGGTTGAATCACGCTTTAAAAAGCCATCAAGTAGACATTCTACAAATGCCCAGTCCTGGCATTCACCACCAACCAGACTTTTCCAATTTACCTGCATGTTGAAATCGCCACGACTATTGTAACATTGTCACTTTGGCATGTATTTTATTTCTCCCATAGTAATTTGTCGCATCCTTAAGTCAATATGGGTGTCTGTATATAAATCCCATCAGGATCGTTTTAGCCTTTTAGTTTCAGAAGGAGGTGAGTTATTAAGTTCAAACTTTCTGCATAATCACTCAAGAAGTTGAACTGCACATGCATGTAAAAAGAGCTGTATAACTCATCTCCTTCTACCTTAGGCCACAAACTTATCAATCACCCCTGCTGTGGACCACTTTCTGGAAGTCCAAGACGCCAAATTCTACAAAAAAGGGATCTGTATGCTCCACGACCGCTGGACTAAGTGTGTAAACGTAGGCAGGGACTATGTTGAAAAATAAATGTGCTAAGGTTTTTAAAATTGACCCCATTTAACTTAGGCCACGAACTTATCAATCACCCCTCGTAGTGCGGTGAAAACCACAATCAAGTTAGTAAGGAAAATAAAGGGAATGTCCGTAAAGCTTCGAAAGTTAGAATCAATCCGAACACATACAGGTTGCAAATAAGTCAGAAAAGAAGAAACGAACGGAATTAAAAAAGCCAGCAGGGGTCATGTAAAGCCCTTACCAAGTAGGATTAAGGTGAACCCCAAGATATTCTTCCCATATATTAGGTGCAAGAGGATAAGTAGGGAAAAGGTTGACATCTCAAGGATAAAAATGGTAACATTTGAGAGGCGAGGCAGGAGATTGTGAGCCTCTGGCGATGGTCCTTGCATCATCAATGCGGACAGGAGAGGTTTCGGAAGGTTGGAGGGTAGCGCATATTGCTCCATGATTCAAGAAAGGGAGTAGAGATAGCCCAGGAAATTATAGACTAGTTAATGTTACTTCAGTGATTGATAAGTTGATGGAGAAAATCCTGAGAGCCAGGATTTATGAACATTTGGAGAGGTATAATATGATTAGGAATAGTCAACATGGCTTTGCCAAAGGCAGGTCGTGCCCTACGAGCCTGATTGAACATTTTGAGGATGTGACTAAATACGTTGATGATGGTAGAGCAGTAGGTGTAGTGCATATGGATTTTAGTAAGGCATTTGACAAGGTACCCCATTCAAGGCTTATTGTGAAAGTAAGGAGGCAAGGGATCCAAGGGGAAATTTCTTTTTGATCCAGAATTGGCTTACCCACACAAGGCAAAGAGCGGTTGTAGACGGGTCAAATTCTGCATGGAGGTCGGTGACCAGTGGTGTACCTCAGGTATCTGTTCGGGTACCAATATTCTACGTGATTTTTATTAATGACCTGGATGAAGAAGTGGAAGCATGGGTTAGTAAATTTGCCAATGGCATAAAGGTTGGAGGTGTTGTGGATAGTGTGGAGGGCTGTCAGGCATTACAGCGGCACATTGATAGGATGCAAAACTGGGCTGAGAAGTGGCAGATGGATTTCAACCCGGATATGTGTGAAGTGGTTCATTTTGGAAATTCAAATATGATGACAGAATATAATACTCTTGGCAGTGTGGAAGATCAGAGTGATCCTAGTGTCCGAGTCCATAAGACACTCAAGTCTGCTGCGCAGGTTAACTCTGTGTTTAAGAAAGCATAAGGTGCATTGGCCTTCATCCATCGTGGGATTGAGTTTAGGAGCCGAGAGGTAATGTTACAGCTATATAGGACCCTGCTCAGACCCCACTTGCAGTATTGTGCTCAGTTTTGGTCGGCTCACTAAGGATGTGAAAACCACAGAAAGGGTGCAGAGGAGATTTCTTGGATTGGGGGTATGCCTTATGAAAATAGGTTGAGTGAATTCAGCCCTTTTTCGTTTAAGCTACGGAGGATGAGATGTGACCTGATAGAGGTGCATAAGATGATGAGAGGCATTGGTCGTGTGGATCGTCAGAGGCTTTTTCACAGGGCAGAAATGGCTAGCACGAGATGGCACAGTTTTACGGTGCTTGGAAATAGGTATAGAGGATATATCCGAGGTAAGTTTTCTTTTACGCAGAGAGTGCTGGGTGCTTGGAATGGCCAGCCGACGACGATGGCGGAGTCTCTTTAAAGAGACTCCTGGAAAGGTTGTACCGAGTTCGGATATGTCCCAAGTGCGGAGTGAAAGACACAGAAGCAGGTCAATAGTTCACAGTCTTTAATACGAATAGCGTTCAAGGGAAAATATAACAATAGACGCTCGGCCAAACAGTGCCATTAACTAAAACTCTCAAAAAGAAAACAAAGCCTACACTGCAGCAGGAAAGAACATACAAACATTAAACGAATACCGCTAGTCTTCAGAGTCAGTTGATTTGAAAGACCAAAGGAGCTTGAAGACTCATTCTGCCAGATTTGGGAACAGCTTCTTTCCAACTGTGATAAGACTACTGAACGGATTCTGACCCGGATCTGGGCCGTACCCTCCAAATATCCGGACCTGCCGCTCGTTTTTTTTTGCACTACCTCACTTTCCATTTTTCTATTTTCTATTTATGATTTTTAATTTATTTTTTTAATATTTACTATCTTTTACTATTTACAATATTTAATATTTGTAATCCAGGGAGTGGGAAGTGCAGAATCGTATATCGCTATGATTGTACGTTCTAGTACCAATTGTTTGGTGATAAAAAAGTATAAAGTATCTCAGAGAAGGCCGAATGCAAAGAGCAGCGAAGCATTGCTATGCTCTGTCCAAGTGTCGACAAGCACTATGGCAACAAGAATGAAGTTAAATACTATCACGAATAAATAATAATTACCTGACACGTGCAAATTCACAAGCGCAATTGCTGTATCTGCTGTGTTGTCGGATCCGTGGTTGTGATTCATGAAACAGCTGGAGGATGTCACCCTTGGATCGTTATTTGCTGGCGCCATCTTCCTCTGGAAGGGTGTTATCTAAGTTAATTGGTCATATGGGTGTAATAAGAAGCGGGCTCATTGCTCTGGAAGGATCTGCTCTGTCTCCAGATGAATTAAAAATACAAAACGCAGCAAGTTAGTGACACTGAATTGAGGTAATCCTGGATATTGAGGTATATTTTGAACCGGATAAAGAAAAATAAGTGTGCACATTTCATGTACAAATAACTGAAAATGGAGCAGGACTTTTAGGAATCTAAAACTATGAAATAAAGTTTGGAACCTGTAAATCGTGCATGAAATAACACAGATTGAAAATGTGAAATAAAATTTTATGCTTAGAACAAAATATAACCAGGGAAACCGTACAACCCATTAGACAGAGACCTTTCGTCAGGACTAACTGAAAGAAGAGATAGAAAGAGATTTGAAAGAGGGAGGGGGAGGGAGAGATCCGAAATGATAGGAAAAGCCAGGAGCGGGAGGGATGGAGCTAAGAGCCAGAAAGTTGATTGGCAAAAGGGATACGAGGCTGGAGAAGGGAGAAGATCATGGGACGGGAGAGCGAAAGGAGAGGGGAGCCCAGAGGATGGGCAAGGAGTTATTGTGAGAGGAACAGAGGGAGAAAAAAAAAGAAAGAAAAATAAATAATAATAATAATAAATAAGGGATGGGGTACGAAGGGGAGGTGGGGCATTAACAGAAGTTAGAGAAGTCAATGTTCATGCCATCAGGAATATATCCAGATGGAATATAAGGTGTTGTTCCTCCAGCCTGAGTGTGGCCTCATCTTGACAGCAGAGGAGGCCATAGATAGACATATCAGAATGAGACGTGGAATTAAAATGTGTTGCCACTGGGAGATCCAGCTTTCTCTGGCGGACAGAGCGTAGGTGTTCAGCAAAGCGGTCTCCCAGTCTGCGTCGGATCTCGCCAATATATAGAAGGCCACATTGGGACCACCGGTGCAGTATATCACCCCAGCTGACTCACAGGTGAAGTGTCACCTGACCTGGAAGAACTGTCTGGGGCCCTGAATGGTGGTGAGGGAGGAAGTGTAAGGGCATGTGTAGCACTTGTTCCCCTTACATGGATAAGTGCCGGAAGGGTTATCAGTTGGAAGGGATGGGGCTGTACGAATGGACAAGGGAGTCGTGTAGAGAGCGATCCCTGCGGAAAGCAGAAAGGTGTGGGGGAGATGTGCTTAGTGGTGGGATCCCGTTGGAGGTGGCGGATGTTACAGATGCTGAACGCGGAGGATGGTGGGGTGATAGGTGAGTACAAGGGGAACCCCATTCCTAGTGGGGTGGTAGGTGAGGACAAGGGGAACCGTATTACTAGTGGGGTGGTGGGAGGATGGGGTGAGAGCAGCTGTGTGCTTGAGAGCAGAGTTGATGGTGGAGGAAGGGAAGCCCCTTTAAATAAAAAAAAATGGAGGACTTCTCCGTCTTCCTGGAATGAAAATCCTCATGCTGAGGGCAGATGCGGCGGAGATGGAGGAATTGCGAGAAGGGAATGGCATTTTTGCAAGAAACAGGGTGGGAAGAGGAATAGTCCAGGTAGCTGTGAGAGTCCGTAGGCTTATAGTAGACATCAGTAGATAAGCTGTCTCCAGAGACAGAGAGAGAGAGAGAGAAAGATCAAGAAAGGGGAGGGAAGTGTTGCAAAAGGACCCGGTGAACTTGAGGGCAGGGAGAAAGTTGGAGGCAAAGTTAATAAAGTCAACGAGCTCAGCATCCGTTGAGGAAGCAGCGCCAATGCAGTCGTCGATGTAGCGAAGGAAAAGTGGGTGATAGATATCAGTATAGGCTTGGAACATGGATTGTTGCACAAAACCAACAAAAATGCAGGCATAGCTAGGACCCATACGGGTGCCCACGGCTGCACCTTTAGTTTGGAGGAAGTGGGAGTAGCCAAAGAGGAATTATTAAGAGTCAGGACTAATTCCGCTAGATGGAGGAGAGTGGTGGTATAGGGGAACTGGTTAGGTTTGGAATCCAAAAAGAAGCGGAGATCTTTGAAACCTTCCTGATGGGGGATGGAGGTATATAGGGACTGGACGTCCATGGTGAAAATAAAGCGGCGGGCGCAAGGGAACACGAACATAGGTGGGAAGGGATTGAACGAGGGGGGATAAAACAGTGTCGAGGTATGCAGAAATGAGTTCGGTGGGGCAGGAGTAAACTAAGACAATGGGTCTACCTGGACAGGCAGGTTTGTGGATCTTGGGTAGGAGGTAGAACCGGGAAGTGCGGGGTGTTAGAACTATGAAGTTGGTGGCAGTGGTTGGGAGATCCCCTGAGCTGATTAAGTTGGTGATGGTGTGGGAGACAATGGCCTGGTGCTCCTTAGTGGGGTCACGATCGAGGGGTAAATACGAGGAGGTAACCGCGAGTTGTCGCTGTGCCTCGGCAAGGTAGAGGTCAGTACGCCAGATTACAACAACACCCCCCTTATCGGCGGGTTTATATTAAGGTTCGGATAAGTGCGGAGGGAGTGGAGAGCAGAGCGTTCCGAAGGAGTGAGGTTGGAATGGGGACAAGGTGCGGTGAAGTCGAGACAGTTGATGTCCCGTCGGCAGTTAGCAATAAAGAGACCCAGAGAAGGCAGAAGACCAGAGCGGGGTGTCCATGAAGAGGAGGAGGGTTGAAGACAGGAGAAGGGTTCATCGGTGGGGTTGGGAGAGTCCTTTACGAAGAAGTAGGCTCGAAGACGGGGCCGGCGGAAGAAGAGTCCAGCGTCATGGCGCACGCGGAACTCGCTGAGGTGTGGGCGAAGGGTGACAAAGGTAAGACACAGAGAGTTGAAGGTCGGAGAGAATAGTAAAGAACCGGCACGGATGAGAAGTGGGATTAGATGAGGGAGATGGAGAGAGGCTGGTGGTGTCAGTGGAGAGGGGAGGGTTGGGGTGAGAGGAAGAAGGAGTCTCTGAGGCCCCAGAAGTTGATGATGGGATGTGAGGGAGACGAGGTTGCAGAGTGGTGGTGGGGGAAGGGCGACTGGAGGCACAATAGCAGCACGTGAAGACCCGGCCTGGAGTTCAAGGCTGGAGTCGCAGTTGGTGGTTACGCAATCGCTTTGAAGCTGTCCGTGGTCGTTGGAGCCCGCATTGCTGGTGCTGGAGTCCGGGTTTTGAATACGCCCTGGGTTGCTGGAGCCGCCGAGATCAATAGCGGGGGCCGCAATCCGAAGTTCATACCTGCTAGTGTCGGGGCCAGCAGGCTCTGGGGTCTGCAGATGTAAGATCTTGCGATCTTTGCGAAGATGACAAGATCAAAGAAACGGCGATTGTAGGCATGGATCCGACGGAGGATGAAATAACGGGCAGGTCCATTACAAACGGCGAAGTAAGTGTCCCTGAGGTGTGGAAGGGTCTGGGATAGGGACACCAAGTACCTCCTCATGGCGGAGAGTGTCGCCTTCAGAGCTTGACGGGAGAAGCGACGGGAGGCAGAGTCAATAAAATGTGAGTACCTGGGATCGTCAGAAGGTCCAAACTGAGAAGCTCGAAAACGAATCCTAAAGCCAACTGGAGTAAATTGGCGGCGGAGACACGGTCCAAGGAAGGATATATGGATGTAGTAGCGAGTCTGAGTCAAAATGTGGTCGAAAAGTTGAAGGGCCGAAGAAATTATAGATGCGGAGCAGTAAGAGAGGGTTTCACTAATCTCCCGTTGAACTTCTTCAGTGTAGGCAACACTGAAAGTGGCTTCGCAGTAGTTTTCTCTGGCTGTCTTTTTACGGCATATAGTGAATATTAATCCATAATCATATGAACAGATATTGAGTCAACTTAATATATTCTTTGGATAACACTCAATTACTTTAAGCAATCTGCAAAACTACTGTGGTTCGTGTTTTTTTATATATAAAACCACTGAAGTCAGTGTTCACCAAACTTAGTACCTAGTTCATGTTCAAATTTCAAAGTAATTTTATTTCGAAGTACACATGTGTCAGTATATAGATCCGTGAGATTAATTTTCTTGTGGACATACTCGATAAATACAATAACCCGTACAAGATCAATGAAACACAAAAAGGGAGGAGAAATAATAATAATAATAATAATAATACTATGGCGGGTTTTCTGTCCCCCACGGGGCATATCACCAGGTGGCGGATTGTGGAAAACACTGCAGATATGCATGACATATGGGTAATAAAATGCTACCAGCGAACCAAACCAGAAACAAACCAGGCACGCCTTTACCCAGATTAGTTAGCTTTCTGGTCAGCATCTGTTCTCAATGTCAGCGGCAACTGAGACAAAAAATAAGCTGTAGGTATAAAAAGCAATGCATTTTCACTTCAGAAATGGAGATATGTCTACGGAAAAGAGTAATTTGATCCCTGCCTGGTGTTCGCCGGGGAATGTCTGGAGCTGACGCTGGTCATGACAGTAAGCGAACCGCTATTGATTGTACTGCTGAATAGCCGGGCAGACACTAGGGAAACAGAACAAGATACAAACCAAGTACAAAGTAGTCCATCAACACCATGGGCTGCAACTCCGGCAGGTGTTTCTCTGGGGAGCCGTCCACTTACAACTGAGACGACTCAAACAATTAAATGAATAAAGACCCGCATGAAATGGCCATTAAAACTGAAACTTTCATGACGCGTGGATAGAAGCGAATAACGAAATTTAAGACAAATATGACAGCGTACAGGGACAAACTTCATCAGCAGTGTATTGCTCAATATCCCTCCTTGCAAGTAAATGCACAAAGACTCGTGGATCAACGTAGAGTGATAGTAAAAGAATAATGTATTAAACCAAATAAAACATGCAATTGACAAGAACTATAAAGAAATCAACCTAAAGACTACAGCAATGCTGTGCAAGAAAATAATGAAGATGAAATCCACCAAAGCACTGATAAAATCGCTACTTTTTTCAACAGCTTCACAACTGGACGGTAACAGCAACAACACAGTCGTAGGCGCTTTGCAAACTGATGACGACGAACCTGAGATTACAGACAAAATTATCTTAATAATTGACACCAGACCACAGAATGTACGAGAATTGTCCCAGCAAAGAGACGCTACGTATCAAAGCAAAATACATCATCACCACAGAGTTCTGAAAGAGGTGGTTGAAGGGATGATGGCGTAATTAGTAATGATCTTTCAAGAATCACGAGATCCGGTATGGTTCCAGAAGGTCTGAAACTTGCATACGGTAGTCCACTTCCTAAGAAGGGAGAGAAACAGAAGAAAGTAAATTATAGGCCAGTTAATGTAATCTCAGTGGTTGGGAAGATGTTGGAGTTGATTAATAAGAATGTGGTTTCGGTGCACGTAGAAGCACTTGATGATATAAATCGTAGTCAGCCCGGTTTCCTCCAGGGAAATTACTGCTGACAAGTATGTTGGAATTATTTGAAGACATAACAAACGGGATAGCCAAAAGAGAATCAGTGTATGCTGTCTACATGGAGTTTCAGAACACCTTCGACAAAGTGGCAGATATAAGGCTGCTGAACAAGCTATGAAGCCATGGTATTATTGAAAATATGCTAGCATGGATAAAGCATAGGCTCACTGACAGAAACCAAAGAATGGGAATAAAAGGAACTTTTTCTGGTTGCCTGCAGCTGACGAGTGGTGATCCACAGGAGTCTCTGTTGGGGACAACGCTTTTACGATATATATCAGTAATGTGGATGATGGAATTTTGTAGATGGTACAAAGTTAGGTGGAGTGACACGCAGTTTTGAAGAAGTGCAGAGGCTGCAGAAGGACTGAGACAGACTTTGAGAATGTATAATGAGATGGCAGATGAATACAGTGTCGGGAAGTTTATGGTAATGCACTTTGGCAGAAGAAATAAAAAGGTTGTCTATCTTCTAAATGGAGAGAAGTGTCATGGTCCGGTCCGTGAAGTCCGTATTCTGGTTCACAGTCCGGTCCATCAACCCTTGCTCCAGGTTTCCCTGTTTGCCGTGTTTCTGTTTTTGTTTAGCTCTAATTGAGGCAGCTGATGCTCGTTGGGGCTGGCTGCATAAATACCTCCAGAGACCAGGGTGTGGTTACTGGATTGTTCTTGTCCTTACTCCTTGTATCCGTTACTCTGCCTTCTGTTTCCTCGCCTGAAGCCCTGCCTTGTCTTGCCGGTAACTGTCGCCTCACCTGAAGTTCTCGTCTCGCCTTGCATTGCCTGAAGCCTTGCCTTGTCTTGATGGTAACTGTCGCCTCGTCTCGCCTGCTGTCTTGTCCTGGAGCCACCCTCTACCAATCTCCCTTCCTGACCCTTGCCTCCGTCGGGTAAACCAGGCCGTCTCGCCGTTACCTGCGGTTGGTTCTGTCCCTTCCTGTCCCTTGTCTCCGTCGGGTGCTGAACCGCGCCCTGCCCAGGTGAACTGCACCCTGCCCCAGAGGAGCCTGCCTAGCCTCAAGCCTAAGACTCCAGCCCAGCTTCGCCTCAATTCTCCTGCCTCCAGCCTCCAGCCCAGCCTCGCCTCAAGTCTCCTGCCTCCAGCCTCCAGCCCCGCCTCGCCTCAAGTCTCCGGCCTCCGGCCTCCAGCCTCCAGCCTCGCCTCGCCTCAAGACTCCAGTCTCCTGCCTAACCTCAAGTCTGACGACTCCATCCTCCTGCTTAGCCTCAAGCCTGAAGACTCCAGCTTCTAGCCTCTAGCCTCTTGCCAAGCCAAACCAAGTCTCTAGCCTCTAGCCTCAAGCCTCAAGTCTGAAGACTCCAGCCTCGTCCTGCCTGCCTGCCAAGCCTCGTCCTTCCTAGTTCTGGAGTCCGAGCCAGAGGCAAGACCCAGGTACTGGGTCCTTGTCCAGTCTCTCGCTCGGAGTCCAAGCCCGGGCTCCTAGCTCCCTTTTTCAGTCCTATTCCAGGTTCCTGGTTTTTGTGTCCAAGTCCTCGCTATCGCCCTGTATCCTAGTCCTGTTCCTAGTACTTCAGTGTCTGTGTCTTGCACTTGGGTCAGTTCCCAGCCACCTCCTTATGACAAGAAGATACAAAATTGGAAATGTTACTCTACTCTTTAAGAAAGGAGGAGGCAGCAGGAATGAAATTATAATCCACTTAGCCTGACCTCTGTGGTTGGGAAGATGTTAGAGTAAATTGTTAAGGATGAGTGATAGAGTACTTGGTGACTCTGGAAAAGATAATACAAAACATGCTTTCCTTGAGAGTAAATGCAGCCTGACGAACTGTTGGAATTCTTTGAGTAGGATAGATAAAGAGGATGCAGTGAATGTTGTATATTTGGACTTTTAGACGCTTTGACAAGGTGTCACATATGAGGCTGCTTACCAAGTTAAGAACCCACGGTATTACAGGAATACTACTAATATGGTTAGTAATTACTAATATGGCTGATTGGTAAGAGGGAGAGAGTGGGAATCAATGCATGGTCATGCACTTTGTTAGTGGATATAAATGTGCGGACTATTTTCTAAACGGGGAGAAAATCCAGGAATAAGAGATGCATAGGGACTTGGGAGTCCTTCTGCTGAACACCCTGATGGTTAACTTGCAGGTTGAGTCGGTGATGAGGAAGGCAAATGCCATGTTAGGATCCATATCACGAGATTTAGAGTACAATAACAGCGATGTGATGCATAAGTTTTTAGAAGGCACTGGTGCGGCCTTATCTTGAGAATTGTGAACAGTTTTCGGCCCCTTATCTTAGAATAGATGTGCTGATATTGGCGAGGTACAGAGGAGATTCACAAAGTGATTCCAGGAATGAAAGAGTTGTCATACCAGAAACATTTGATGGCTCTGGGTCAGTCCTCGCTGGAGTTCAGAAGGATGAGAGGGATCTCATTGAAACCTTTCGAAAATTGAAAGGCCTAGACAGGGCAGATGTGCAAAGGACTTCCCCATGGTGACAGAGTCTAGGACAAGAGGGCACAGCCTCAGGATAAAGGGGCGCACTTTCAAAACGGAGATGCAGAGAAATTTCTTTAGCTAAAGAGTGGCAATTTTGTGGAAATTGTTGCCACGTGCAGCTGTAGAAGCCTGGTCGTTGGGTGTATTTAAGAGATTGATAGGATCTTGATTAGACATGGCATCAAAGGTTACAGGGCGAAGGTCGGTAATTGGAGTTGAGGAGGAGATTAAAGAAAAGGGTCGGCCGTGAATGGCGGAGCAGACTCTATGGACCACATGACCTAATTCTTCTCCTATGATTTAGGAACTTATGGTCATATATCTTCAGGTCGTCTGCAAACTTTGCAACTAAGCCATCAATTCCATCATCCAAATCACTGACATAGAACTGAACAGATTCGGTCACAACACTGACCCTTGTGGAACACCACTATTTGCCGGCAAACAGCCAGAAAAGGCTCTTTTTATTCCCACGTTTTGCCACCTGCCAATCAGCAACTGCTTTATTCCTGTTAGAAAATTTCCTGTCATACCAATGGATAGTAGATGTTAAGCAGCCTCACCTGCGGCACCTTGTCAAAGTCCTTATTAAAATCGAGTACACAATATCAAACAATCCTCTCTTGTCTATACTGCTTGTTACTTCTTTAAAGAATTCCGAATGTTTTGTCAGAGGAGATTTTCCTTGAGAGAGTCATGCTGACTACTGCCTATATTATCCTGTGCTTCCAAGTACGTTGAGACCACATCCTTACTAATGTGCTCTAACTATTGCATGGTCGACTAAATGGCCGATAGTTTCCTTTATCTTTGAAGAGTGGAGTGATATTTGCAATTTTCCTGTCTTCTGGAACAAAACCAGAATCCTGTGGTTATTGAAGTATCATTACTAATGCTTCCACGCTCTCTTCAGCCATGTCCTTTAGATCCTGGAGTATAACCTATCTGATCCAGGTTACTCATCTTCCTTTAGATCTTTCAGTTTCACAAGATATTTCTCTCTAGGTATGGTGGCTCACACCCACGGTGCTTGGAACTTCCACCATACTGATAGTGTCTTCCACAGTGAAGACTGACGAAATATACTTCTTCAAATTGTCTGCCATTTCCTTTTCCCACATTACCTATCCAGCATCTTTTTCCAGAAATCCCAGCGACTCTCGCCTCCCGTTTTCACTTTATGTATTTGAGGAAATTTCGGAGATCCTCTTTAATATTATTGGCTAACTTACTTTCATACTTCATCTTTACATTCTTTATGATTTTAGTTGCCTCCTGTTGCTATTTGAAAGCTTCCCAATTCCCGAAGCTCCCATGACGTCTTGCTCGATTATATGCCAGCTCTTTGGCTTTTATATTGGCTTTGACTTCTCTTGTTAG
The DNA here is from genome assembly GCF_963921235.1 of Mobula hypostoma. NCBI lineage: Eukaryota > Metazoa > Chordata > Chondrichthyes > Myliobatiformes > Myliobatidae > Mobula > Mobula hypostoma. The sequence goes on along the minus strand of NC_086106.1, from coordinate 35,713,391 downwards.
CAATGGTTGTATAGTTTTCCATTTGGATTACTTTTTTGGGAGATATATATCCTGCGCCTTCAGAATTTCTTCCAGAAATTCCAGACATTGCTGCTCTGTTGTTATCACTGCCAATGTACTTTTCCGAACATGTCTGGCCAACTTCTCTCTCATGCTTCTGTAACTTCCTTATCTCCACTGTGGTAATGATATATCTCAATTTAGATTATCCTTCTAAAAAAATTCTGGTGAATTCGATCATTTTATGATAATTTTTCCCAAATCTCTCTAATTAGTTCTGGTTCATTGCATAACAGCTAATCCAGAATATCTGATCCTGTAGTGGACTCAACCAGGAGCTGCTCAAAAAAGCCATCTCATAGACACTCCAGACATCCTCTCTCCTGTAACTCAGCACCTACCTGATTTTCTCCATTTACCTGAAGTAGTGGATACTTCAGCAGTTTAACTCAATCTGATTGTTTACACAGGCACAATCAAGTTGCAAAGATCATTCACAAAAAACTTGCTTTGGTGAGTCGGGGATCGTTGCTTGCTACCGCTTAGGAGCGGGAGGTGGGAACTGAGGGGGGGGGGACTTTGGGGTTCACACATTCATCTGTCGTTCATTCTCTGAGGCACTTATCTGTTTTCGTGGATGTTTGCGTAGAAAAAGCATTTCAGGATGTATATTGTTTACATTTCTCTGACATTAATTTCGACCTTTGTACCTTTAAACGTTTAACATACTAACTCGTAAAAAGCCCCAATATCTTAGATACATAGATATACTGTAATACAATACAATAGATATAACCATTCAAAACACACACAACAAACAGATATTGATAGATGAAAAATACCAGAAATACACGGAATTAAAAGAGAAAGTTGAAAGGGTGTGGAACATGAACAGGGTAGTAGTAATATCTACAATCGGCATCTCCAAAGTATTAAATAGCGTTAAAATTAGCCCTGCACGCAATAGTTATGTAAATCTTCAGAAAGCCTCAATATGAAACACTATTTGCCGTGCCTCAAGTTTCACTAGCGTTAAGTTCAGAAAAAGTACAAATACAATAATAATCGTAATAAATACAATAAATATAAATACATGGATTAATTGTATGTCCATAAAGTGATGCTAAGGTTTACATAAGGTGATTGATGGAAATAAGTAAAATAGTGGTCGAGTTAGTGGGTTGATGGTCCTGGCATGGAAACTACATAGCCTCCTCCCTGACGTGAGTGAGACAAACCGTCCATGAATACGAAGTATGGGATATATTATGATGTTACGAGCCATTTTCCCTCATTTTTCTGTACACGTGTCCTTGATGGTGGGTACGCTGGTGTGAGTCATGCGTTGGGCAGTGTTTACTACCCATTGTAGAGCTCTCCTATCTGTCGCAGTGCAGTTTCCGTACCAAGCAGTGATGTAACCAATTAGAATGCCTACTACTCCTCTGTGAAATGACGTGAGTATGGGTCTGAAAAATGCCGCCCTCTTTATTCTCCTCAGAACGTGGAGGTGTTGGTGAGCTTTCCGTACTGAGTAGGATGTGTTCTGGGACAGCAAGAGGTTATGCGTGATATGCACCCCCAGGAGGTTGAAACTGATTGCAATTTCCAACACGCTTCTGCCGATGTAAAGGGGAGTGTGAATGATATGATTTCTCCTGAACATGACAGCTATCTCCTTTGTCTTGTTTACATTAAAGAAGAGGTTATTTGATGGAGCTCCTTCACCTCCTCTTTGTAGGCCGTCTCATCATTGTTGGTGATGTGTCTCACCACTGTCGTGTTATGGGTGAATTTGACGATGAGATTGCTCAGGCCGTGCAGTCATGTCTGAGCAGAGTGCACACCGATGGGCTCAGCGCACTGTGCTGGGGTGGGGGTGCAGCATGTTGAGGCTAACAGAGAGGATGGAATGATTATGCAGCCTGACTGTCTGAGGTCTTCTCGTTAGGAAGTCCAACTTCCTGTTGCAGAGTGTGGATTTATACCGCAGTGTAGCAGCATTTTTACAAAGATGTCGGACGATAGTGTTGAATGCTGAACTGGAATCCAGAAATAACATTCTGACACAATTGCTCTTGTATTTTAGGTATGTCAAGGGTAAGGAGATGCTATGGCATCTGTCGTAAAACAGTTTTGTTGGTGAGCATATTGGTAAGAGCCCAAATTTTCAGGAACCGTGAGGTAATGTTACAGCTGTATAAGACCTTCGTTAGAGCCCATTTGGAGTCTTGTGTTCAGCTCTAGTCACCTCATTACTGGAAGGATGTGGATAGAATGCTGCGAATGCAGAGGAGATTTACAATCATGTTGTCCGGATTGGAGAGATTGCCTTCTGAGAATAGGTTGAGTAAACTTGGCCTTCTGTCTTTGGAGCGACGGAGAATCAGAGGTGATCTGATTGAGGTATGTAAGATGATGAGAGCATTGATCGTGTGGATAACAAGAAGCATTTCCCCAGAGCTGAAATGGCTAACAAAAGTGATCATAGATTTAAGGTGATTGGAAGTAGGTAGAAGGGAGGTGTCGGAGCTATTTTTTCACACAGAGAGTGGTGGGAGCGTGGAATTCACTGCCAGTGAATGTGGAAGAGGCGTATAGAATAGAGATGTTTAAGATACTCTTAGATAGGTACATGGAGCTTAGAAAATGAGAGGGCTATGTGGTAGGGAAATTCTAGGCAGTTTCTACATTAGGTTACCTGGTCGGCACGACAATGTGGGCCGAAGGGCCTGATATTGCTGTAGATTTCTATGTTTCTCTGTTTCTATCAATGGAGTTCTTGAATTGTGAAAGCATTAGCCATTCGAAGCAGCTTATGATGATCGGCATCAGTACCATTTGGGTGGTAGTCATTTAGGTTTGAACATGTAGCGTTCTTGGGTACAGTGATGATGGAGGCAGGTTTGAAGCGTGTGGTAACTGGAACCTGGACAGGTGAAATGTTGTAAATGGTTGGAAGTCGTCAGTAAGCAGCCTTACACACACCCTGAGCACTTACCCTGGGCTGTTGTATGGTCCACTCATCTTAAGAGGGTTAACCTTCTGCAGATTCTTTCTCACATCTGCTTACAGACAGTGACTGCTCACAATGGAAGTGTTAGCATACGTGGCGGAACAGAGTAAGACTCAAACATATTCACAGCAAAAAGGAAAGGTAATCGAATAATAAGCGATTTTAATCATCACATAAAATAAAACATCTTATCTGGGATTCGTAATATTGTGCGTTTAGTACAGTACATTGAGAAACCCATGGGGAGCAGGGTAATTTGAAAATGTTATTGTGTAATAAGATATGATTAACAAATGATCTCATAATATAAGTCCCGGGGGAAAGGCTCATCATTAGTTCATAGCATGGTAGAGTTTCAAACTCAGTTTAAAGATTAGAAAACAGGGTTTGAAATCAATATCTTAAATTTAAGTAAAGGTATGAGTATGGAGTTAGCTACAGGCCCTCTGCTGGTCGGGTGTCGACCATGGATTTTGGATCCTAGCTGTTCATGTTGCATACGCACGCCAGGAAGTACGATATGCAGAGCAAATGGTAGCCCATGCAGCAGCTGATGAATCTAAAGGAACGGCAAAGACCGATACAGTTTGGCATCAGCGACATCGCAGGAGTTGGCAGCCGAAGTTTTCTCACTGTAAGACTGCCTTGGGAAGTCCAGCTTTGGCATTTTTCCTCGGGTTTACTAGGTTTACTTCAGAAGGCTTCCCCATAAGAGGCTGTACCCGTAAGAAAGCAGAGGCTTGAAATTAGAGTTTTCCTTCTCCTCGATAAGCCGCCAACCAAGGCTGACAAGCCCCATCTGCCCAAAGTGACTGGTTTTAAAGTACTACTGAATACCTTTTCTTTCTTCTCCTGTCAGTACAAATGTTTTGTACACAGCACTGGGAATACTGGAAAGAAAGTGGGGGCTTAGCCGCTCCATCAACGTCCCCCTCCCCACCAACCAGCAATAACAACCTTAAGGAACCAAGAGCTGGCTAAAGTCAAAGTATATTAAAGAACAAAATATTATATAATTTTAGTACAAAACGTTTTAGTAGATATTCTGTAAAATATCAACAGTGGCATTCCAATGAGAAAGAAATGATTAGAGAAGGATGCATTCAATGTGCCTAATACAGGAAGTGATGGATAGAATGAAATTAAAAGTAATAGCATGCAATGTTACAAACAGTAATAGTCGTCAGATTATCACATTGTAAGCATCTTGAAAAGCATGATCAAATCTTCTATTTCTCAACTCTTAAGGAGATAATTCTGTCAATGTAAAGTCATAACTAACACAGAGACAGCCAATAAAAGCTTTTAGAGTTAATATAAATGAAGAAAGTAGATGAAGTTAATGTTAGCTCCGTTGAGGATCAGACTTGAATCCATTTCAGTACCTATAAATATAGCATCGAATTGGACAGTACCCTTCAGCCAAGCTAATTAGTCTTTCGATATCGAACGAAACGAATTCCTTCTGCCTACACAATGCGCAAATAACCATATTCTCTGCTCATTCTTGTGCCCGTCTCAAAGCCTCTCTGAATTTTCTATCATATTTGCCTTTGCTGCTATTCGTTGCAGCATACTTCAGGTACCACCATACACTGTATGAAATATAAACTTGCCCTGCACATCTCTATGAAACCATAAAACACAGGAGTAGGATTAGGCCATTCTGCCCTTCAAGTCTGCTGCGCCATTCAAACATGACAGATCCTTTTACTTCCCCTTTTCAGTCCCACTCCCCGGTCTTCTCCCCGTATCTTTTGATACCGTATCCAATCAAGAACCTAGAAAGCATTGTCTTAAATATACCCAACGACCTGGCTTCCACAGTTCCTTGTAGTTAAGAACTCGACAAAATCACCACCCTCTGACTAAAGAAATTTCTGTTTTAAATAGATTTCCCTCTATCCTGAGTCCGTGCCCTGTTGTCCTAGACTTATCCCGTCCCTCCCCCCACCATTGGATATAGCCTTTCCACGTCTTCCCTGTCCAGGCCTTTCAACATTGGAAAGGTTTTAGTAAGATCCACCCCCCGATCCTTCTAAAGTCCAGAAAGTACAGACCCAGAGCTATCAAATGCTTCTCATATGATAATTCTTTCATTCCCAGAATCATCCTTGTGAATCTCCTCTGAAGCCTTTCTAACATCAGCCGGTCTTTTCTTAGGTGCCCAGAGTAGCACTCAAGGTGAGGCCTTACCGGTGACTTATAAAGCCTTGGCATCATATCCCTGCTCTTATGTTCTAAACCTCTTCAAGTGGATGCTAACATTGCATTTGCCTTCCTCACCATCAACTCGACCTAGAAGTCAACTTTTAGAATAGTCTGCGCAAGGACGACAAGGTCCCTTTGCATCTCGGAATTTTGGATTTTCCCCCCATTTAGAAAATAGTCTGCACATGTATTTCGACTACCAGAGTGCACAACCTTACATTTTCCAACATTATATTTCATTTGCCACTTTCTTGCCCATTCTCCTTAACTGTCTAAGCCTTTCTGCAGTCTACATGTTTCCTCAACACCACCTGCCCCTCCACTAATCTTTATAAGATCTGCAAACTTGGCAAAAACATATTTCCATCATCTATATCATTGATATAAAACATAAAAAGAAGTGAACCTAACACCGACCCCTGCGGAACACCACTGGTAACTGGCAGCCAACCAGAATAGGATCCATTTTTTTCCCACGACTTGCCTCTTACCAGTCAGACAATGCTCTAACCATGCCATTAGCGTTCCTATAATACCATGTGCTCGTCACTTGGTAAGCAGACTCATGTGTGGCACCTTGTCCAAGGCCTTCTGAAAGTCCAAATATACAATATTCAATGCATCCCATTCATCGATCCTACTTGTAATCTCCTGAAAGAATTCCAACAGATTCGTCATTCAAGACTGTCCCTGAAGGAAAACCATACTGACTTTGTCCAATCTTGTTCTGTTTCACCAAGTACTTGATCCTGTTTCGGTTCTGCTGCCTTCCTCCTTTCTTAAATAGTCGAGTGACAATTGCAATTTGCCAGTCCTCTGGCACTTTGGTAGAGTCAAATGATTTTTGAACGATCATTCCTAATGCCTCCACAATATCTAAAACTACCTTCTTCCGAAAACTAGGGTGCAGTTCATCGGGTCCGGAAGCCTTAGGTACCCTTAGGTATTTCACCTTTTTGAGCACCTTCTTCCATCTATTCGTAACTGAACCCACTTCTCTTTCCTCACACCCTTCAATATCTGGCACACTGGCATATATCTGGAATCTGGCATCTGGTTTTCACTTAACTTCTTTCAGCTGGAATGTCTATGGTCTGGTATTAGACACTGCAATCCCAGAAATTATATACAAGCTGACTATGCCCGTCTGGAAATTTCATTGAGATTATTGTAGGTACGACCATGAATATTGGCATGGGCTTTAGCGAGCCTCTTGACAAATACAAGCGTGGTAAGGTGGTCAGGTAGGTCACATGGGATTCTAGGTGATCAGGCCAAATAGATGCACATTTATCTTAGTGATAGGAGTCAGCGGGTACAAGTGGACGCTTTTCAATGTGAAAGTGTGTGACCAGAGCTATGCGCTTGGAATTAGTCTCCTGCTAATTGACATTCACTGTATTTGAGTGATATGGAGGAGAATTAACGTGGCATATCTAATAAATCTGTGATGAAACTATAGATTAAATAGCAGAAAAGACTCACAATGCTGCTTCCAGAACTGGAAGACTTGATTTTTAAGAAAAGGCTAGGTAAGCAGCGGCTGTTTTTCCCCCTCTAAAATAAATGAGCTGACAGATTACCTTAGAGTTTCATCAAATCTTGAGTGGCATCGATAAATTCTATCATGTCTTTCCTTCGCCCCTTTGTTGGATAACAAGCAAAGGTTGTATATCAGATCCTTGTATCAAATACATTCCAGTTTAAGCAATATCATTGTGAACCTCTTCTGCCAAACCTTTAATCACTCCATATCATTCCTGTAATGCAGCATCTCGAACTGCACACCATGCCCCAGAAATGACCTAACCATTGGTTCACACAGCTAGCTGTATGTCTTCTCAACTTTTGTTCTCAATGCCCCAACCAATGAAGTCAAGAATGCTACATCAGTCTTTTACTGCGAAATTTACACAGGAAGCAATTGACGTACCCCATGATCCATCTGTATTCCATTGCTCATAAGGATCCTGCTATTTATTTCCTTTTCAAATCTTTTATTATTATTATTATTATTATTATCCAAAATTAACACAGTACATCGAAGTAAGCAACACTTACAATGTCTCAAGAAAAAAAAAACTTAATTTCAAAGATTGAAAAAAATTTGGTGATATAAAACCCTACTAAGCAAGAAAAGGTGGGAAAAACCCCATTAAGTGTTCAACACCGGAACCATGCGTTATACAGAAAGCTTCTAAAGATAAACATCAAACAGCCAGCAACAAAAAAAAGTGTACCAAAAATTTACAATTAGATCGTGGAGGAAATCTATCAATTAACTCAAATGATAATAACGAGCAAATGAACCCCATCTTTTCTCAAAATCAAACATAGGTTCAAAGGCTTGACTTCTAATTTTCTCCAAACTAAGACATAGCATCACTTGAGAGAACCATTGTGACAAAGTGGGGGCCGATGTATCCTTCCACTTCAACAAAATGGCCCTCCTAGCCATCAATGTAACAAATGCATAATTCCTCAAAATATCCGTGGTATCTCTGTGTCTGATCCTGCTATTTCTATTGATGTATGACTTACGAAGGTGCAGCAACTCATATTTTTCCGCAGTCAACTCAACCTGCTATTTTTCTACCCATATTTACAACTGATCCACAGTATATAATGCTGTATTCTTTCACAATCCCCTTCATAATCCACTACTTCTCTAGTTTTGTGCCATGAGTAAACTTCCTAATCAAGCGGCCTAACCCATTTTTATATGTATAAGGTCAGTTAATTTTGGATATGGATAACTACATGGATAAGGGAAGGGTCGGAGAGATAGATTAATGTTACAGGATACAGGTGCTAAAAGAGATAGAGAACTGTGGGGAATGGAGGGAGGATTTTTTAAGAAAAAATTTGATTAAGGGCAATGTCATGCCATTAGTCGGAGATGATATTATTGGAAGATCCTCTGGCGAGGCTAGATCTGCGCAATAAGAAGGGGATGATCACTTCATTTGGATTGTACCGATGATCAGCACAGTCCTCATGAGTGAGAGTATTATATGTGCAGAGAGATGAGAGAGAATTGTAAGAATAGTAGAGTTGTTATAACAGCAGATTTTAAATTGCTAAGATTGACTGGGATTACCATTGTGATAAACGTCCAGATGGAGTGGAATTTATTTAGTGTGTTAACAAAAATTTCCTTCATCATGAGCCGCCAAATCATCATGAGCCTCTACTGAGGTACCATTGAGACCATCCTGACTAGCTGTATCACAGACTGGGACAGGAACAGAAACAAACTTGATCGTAGGGCACGGCAGAGTGTGGTAAGGATAGCCCAGCGCATTTGTGGACGCGCAATTCCTCCATTAAGGGCAGTTGCAGCAGCAGGTGCATTAACGAGACCTAGCAGACCATTGGTGACACCAGTCAGCACAACCCAAACTGCTTCAGCTGCTTCTGTCTGGCCAATGGATTCTACAAGCTATTAGATTAGATTATGAGAACACGCAGTCCTCTTTTATTGTTATTTAGTAATGCACGCATTAAGGAATGATACAATGTTTTCCCAGAATATCACAGAAACACATGACAAACCGACTGAAAAACTGACAAAAACCACAGAATTATAACATATAGTTACAACAGTGCAAAGCAATACTGTAATTTGTTAAGAACAGACCATGGGAACAGTAAAAGTCTCAAAGTCTCTCGAAATTCCCATCATCTCAAGCAGACGGTGAACCTCCAGGGCCGCAAACTTGCCGATGCAGCATCCTGGAGGCATCCGACAACAGTCCGACTCCAAGTCCGTCCAAAAACTCCGAGCCTCCGACCAGCTCTCCGACACTGAGCACCGAGTACCGAGCACCATCTCTGCCGAGCACTTCGACTCCGGCCCCGGCAACAGGCAATAGGCAAAGCCAAGGATTTGGGGCCTTTCCTTCCGGAGATTCTCGATCGCACGGTAGCAACGGCAGCGAAGCGGGCTTTTCAGAAGTTTCTCCAGGTGTTCCTCCATGCTTCCCACGGCTGTTTTCATCAAATCAGGATGGTGTATGGCCCCCTAGTTAACACATATCCATAGACTTACAAATACGCGTGTCTGTACATCACAATGGAGTGATAACGTAGAGATTTTTTACTCCTTCATATTGTCGGATGCATGTAAGAATTAAATAAATCCATTCATTATTTCAGGCAGTATACAAAGGGTCCTAACTGTGAGGCAACCAAAATTTATCTACTACTTGGAAATAAGGAAGGGCAAGTGATTAGATTTACAGTAGGGGAGCAGTGTGAAGCCGGTGACGGTAGTTCTGCCTATTTTAAAATAGTTAATGAAAAGGAGAGATCTGAGTTCTGAATTTGGTCACGGTGAGTTGTAATGGTATTAGACGGGAGCTGGATGGTTGAGCGAGGGATTCCTACTGACACCACAAATTCTTACTGCAATGCCCTGACGCGTAGATAATGATAACAATAACCATAATCATGTTCCAGGGTAAGATACCGCTATTGACGCAGCACTCTCCCTCTTGATTCTCTTTGGCTTCTCGTGGACTGGGCCGCTTGATGCCATTCTCAGACAATAACTGTATTCTGATCAAGGGCTGTCACTCTTACATTCCTTCTGGAAGTCAGATGTGACTTATTTCGGCGGTAGGAGAATTTGTCTTTAGTATAACATAGGTTCTTCTGCAACTGACATAAAGCAAGGAGATGGGGCATTAGGCCCACAACACCGATGTCCTTTAGGGGTTCGTCAAATGTCGGAGTATTGGCGGATGAACTCGATTGTGCATTGATAAGTTGTCAAGTATGCATTTTATGTTTGGTGTGCAAAACTAAAAGATGTACAAATATTTGATGTTACGTTTCAGTCGCTGAGCAGTGCCAGACCATATCTTTACAAGAAAAAAAAGTTATTTGCTTCTCTTTAAATATAGTCTGCATTGAATTCAGCAACACACACAAAATGCTGGAAGAATTGAACAGGCCAGGCAGCATCTATGGAAAAAAAATAAAGAATCGACGTTTCAGGCCGAGACCCTTCATCACGACTGGAATCCTAATGAAAGGTCTCGGCCCGAAACGTCAACTGATTACCCTTTTCCTTCGATGCTGCCTGCCCTGCTGTGTTACCTCCAAAATTTTCTGTGTGTTGCTTGGAATTCCAGCATCTGACGATTTTCTGATGTTTCTCACTGATTTAAAATGAGTCGGTGTCATATTTCCCAATTTGGACATAGACGAATAGTGCCGGATAGAAGATTGACACTAGTCCGACTACCTTCGCCCTGAAGAATGAAAGTAAACACACCTACTGACTTTATTCAATATTGAACGTTTTCGAGAAACAACCTGAAAGAAGTTCTAGAATAATGCTGCCTCCTTGTGAATATTCCCCTGCCAGAAGCTGATACCATCGCGACCTGTGAAACATGTGGTATATCTTCCCTGGAATATAGCCATAAATCCTGTACACAGAGGTTCCTCATGATTTCGACCGCTCTGACAATGTCCGATGACGGTCGAAAGTACTGCGTTAATTTGTTTCATTAGCTCATTGTGACGATCACTTGTCTCAGTGAAGTTAATATATAAATACTGCGGATCCTCTGGGCGTCAGCCAGATCAGCTAGGACTGGGCTCCTCGTCCCTTGCGCATCTCTTGAAATGCACAACCCTGTCACCGGACCTGTATTTGCAATATACTATCCTCTCTTCGCTGCGTTTGCGGTTCCGGGTAAGATACTGATTTATCCAAGGGTTTAAAATTATTCATTCATGGTTTACGGGATGTATCAATTGTACGAGTTTCATCTGCATGTATAATCACGGAGGTTTTGTGATTTCCTTGGGGTGTCAGAGCCGTGATGTCCTGCGTTAAGCTCCCACTACCTATTAAATGCTCCCAAAAATGTGCGTGTCCAAAAGCCTCTGGCAACCAAGTTAAGCTCCTGTCTTTGATGTGTACTTAGCTACTAAACTCGGCGGAACCGTTTCTAAGGACAGGAGCAGGGGAAGTGGCGCATTATTGGCGCCTTAAGACCAATGATTTCGGGCAGGTGGGGCATGTTAGCCATATTTGGCTGCTCATCTACCAGAAGGAAACCTGTGATCTCAGACCTCCGCTACCTTTGGATTCATCCGCTGCGCGAAGCGGCGAACCTGCTGTACGAAAAACAGATGCTCTCCATATTATTATGCCATTTCTTGCGCAATGGCTTGCGTGGACAGCTAGAACGTAGCATCCACAGTCAGCCCCAATCAACGTCGTGCCTGCTGTATTATCACTGTACTAACTGTGTCTTCTCTGCCTTGCAGCTAATTTAGTGGCGATTGTGATTCTTTCCCGAGGAAGGTGCAGTCTGTCCAGATGCATTACTCGGTATCTGGTGTCCATGGCAGTGGCGGATCTGCTGGTCGTGATCACGGCGGTGATATTAAATCGCATTCGTGGTATTTACTTCCCGCTAAGTTTTCTGACCCATACTACCGGTTGTAGTGTTACTGCCATCATAACCTATGCAGCCAGGGACAGCTCCGTCTGGTTGACTGTCGCTTTCACGTTAGATCGATACATAGTCATTTGTTGCGCAAAACTGAAAAGCAAATACTGCAACGAGAAAACATCGGTTGTGGTGATCGTTACCGTCTGTGTCTTTAGTTTGGTTAGGAACGTTCCCTGTTACTTCATGTATGAACCATTGTATGTATTAAATGGTGTGCCCTGGTTTTGCAGCATAAGATCCGTGTTTTACACTTCTGTTGGCTGGGCAGCGTTTGACTGGCTGGATCGAACATTAACCCCATGTGTGCCCTTCGTTCTGATCCTGCTGCTCAACGGTCTCACAGTCAGGCATATCCTAGCGGCCAACAGAGCCCGGAGGAGGTTACAAGTGCGTAACAAAGGAACCGAACAGAGTGACCCAGAAATAGAGAACCGGAGGAAGTCCATCGTTTTATTGTTGTCCATTTCGGGGACTTTTATCCTTTTGTGGCTGACTTATGTTATAAATCTGTTGTATGTGCGATTTGCAAGCAGTAGCTATTTTGCAGGATCAGATTTTAACGACCCTAGATTCATACTGCAGGAAAGTGGATATATGCTTCAGCTTTGGAGCTGTTGCACTAACACGTGCATCTATGCAGGCACTCAGAGGAAATTCAGAGAGGAGTTAAAAGATGCGACAAAATATCCTTTCCGATTAATCTGGAAATTAATAGATTACTGAAATTGTATTCAGTGGCGAAAATCCTTCAAAGTTTCTATCCTGTGTCTTTTTGTTTCATCAATCTGAAAGTTAATTCTCAACGTCTCGGCATTTGTAACATTCCGTTTAATCTAGTTCATTGTTTCTCACACTGGGTGCTGCACAATACATCATGTATCCATACGAAATAAATTGATAAAATCTGATATTCATTTGATCAGTATTTAAGAATAGATCTGTTCGTTTCATTGTCAATTATTGAAAGCTACTACTATTCGAATTTAACGGTAGTGTGAACGAGATTAGATTAAAGTAACAACTAAGCAAAGCAGACTGCTGTGGCTTTACGAATTACGGGATCTGTAGCACCAAATGGTACGGTTAACCATGTAAATGTAAATATCAGTTTAGATCGATATCGAAACTCGTAATCGGGTGCCTTTTAGATTTTAGTTCCATCTACGTCCTAATGTTGCAAATATAAACTGAAAACTGAAGAAAAATAGGAAAGAGGCATTAAGCGCAGATTAACAAATTCGATAGACGAACAAATGTAAAAAAAAAGGCTTTTCCGCACAGTAGGGAACAAGTGATGCGGTAGACTGAAAATCACTTCTGCCGTTCAATCGAATAGCTCGGTGGAGCTTAAGGTTCGTCTAGTAGCGACAGTATTTGTTGTTACGAGGTAAACATTCTGCAGCTCATCAAGCTATTTGATCGAGCAGCATGGGGAATGCAGGTGTGGGAGGGCTCTGAAATGTTCGGTATATTCTTTGGGAAACATGATACCGATAGCTGCACAGAGAACTAAAACATCGGAAATTGGGAACGTCGTATAGAACAGTGCAAAATATTCGTTCAATGTGTAGTTTCGGCGTGTATGACTTGGAATTTATAATGCTCATAATTTAACATGTAAATATTATATATGCTGTTACGATTTCGTAACGTACCAGCAGCAAGAGATGACAAATTGAGTCGGGTTATAATATTAAAATCACTATATTTAATTTCATCTACTCAAAAATATAGAAAATTAAATAAACTACTTTCTTAAACAGAAGTTAACAATGTTATGCGTCAATAGCTCACTTACAGTCAAACGTAGAACCCGTTCTTAATAAATCTTACTCAAGCATAGTCTTAAAGTGGCAGTCAGAGAGTCCCAGCAATTCACGAAATAGGTGAGAGGAGACACTTGTGGATTCACAGTGCAGCGAAGAGGCGATCACGACGAATTCCAAAGAATCCACGCCTAGCGAACGAAGAAAAGGCTGCCGAAGATCCCAGCCGAGGAATACTGTTCCGAAGTCCACGAAGAGCGATTTCACGAAGTGACTGTCACGAAATCCACACCCATGGATCATACGAAGGTCAGACACGTCTCCACAATGCACAGTGTGCCGCTAATTAACGCAATCCTTTGGGTATGGGTAAGCATTAGACTTTACCCTTCTCGATCGTGAGCTGTTCCCGGATAGCTCGAAGTCTGCAATCCTCACTCTCTTTCTCTTTCCTTCGACTCCTCCTCAACACTATGACCAGATTTCCTTTATACCGTCGGCATACGTCGTAAGGTAAGGCTACAAAAATGAAACTATGGACACCCAGGAAAACGAAACTGGGAACACGTGACAATGCACATTGATAAACAGAGAAAAGGGGTTCAGAAATGTATTTGGGCTGTCTAGTCCACTCTATCGCTATTTAGCGTTACCTTGCGCAGAAAGTCAAACTGCTGTGTCAGAACGTCAGAGACCTAGTGTCAATTCTGATCTCAGTTGCTGTCTGTATGGAGTTTTGATGTCCTGTCTGTGCATTTATGGGCGCGTCACGGGTAGATAGTGTTGTAAAGAAAGCCATTGGCACATTGCCCTCATAAATCAATGTATTGAGTACAGGAGGAAGGGTGATCTGTTGAAGTTATGCAAGGCATTGGTGAGGACTAAATTGGAGTATCGCGTGCATTACGCGATAGGAAGGAGGAGAAGATGGCAGCGCGACACAGCACGCGCGGCCGTTCCGAATGATATCGTATGTGTTAACTAAGATGCCGTGCACCATCCGGATTTGATGGAGACAGCCGTGAGAAGCATGCAGGAACACCTGGAGAAACTTCTGAAATGCCCGCTTCGCTGCCGCTGCTACTGTGCGATCGAGAATCTCCTGAGGGGAAGGCCCCAAATCTTAGGTTTTCCCTGTTGCCGGGGCCGGGTTCGAAGCGCTCGGCAGAGATGGTGCTCGGTGCTTGGTGTCGGAAAGCTAGTCGGAGGCTCGGAGTTTTCGGACGGACTCGGAGTCGGACTGTGGTCGGATGCTTCCAGGATGCTGCATCGGCAAGTTTGCGGCACTGGAGTTTCACCGTCTGCGTGAGATGATGGGACTTTCGAGAGACTTTGAGACTTTTTACCGCGCCCATGGTCTGCTCTTTATCAAATTATGGTATTGCTTTGCACCGTTGTAATTATATGTTATAGGTATGTGGTTTTTGTTAGTTTTTCTGTCGGTTTGTCATGTGTTTCCATGATATCATTCTGGAGAAACATTGTATCATTTCTTAATGCATGCATTACTAAATTGTAATAAAGGAGGACTGTGTGTCCTCATAATCTAATCTAATCTAATCTAATGTAATTTTTTTGTCGCCTAAGTATAGAAACGGTGCAAGTAAGGTTCAAGGAGTATAGAGAAAATTTACAAGGATTTTGACGGGGCTGGAGGACCTCAGTTATAAGGAGGGTTTGAATACTTTAGGACATTATGTCTCGGAACAACGGAGATTGAGGGGGGACTTCCTAGAGATGTACACAATTATGAGGGGTGTATTTTGGGTAAAAACAAGCAGGCTTTTTTCCCACTCCAGTTAGGTTGTACTGCAAATAGAGGTTAAGGGTGAAAGGTGAAAAGTTTAACGGAACATCATGGGAAATCTTTTCAGTTAGATGGCCATGAGAGTGTACAACGAGGTACCAGCGCACGTGGTGCATGCGCGCTAGATTTCACCATTTAAGGGAAGATCCGAAAGGTACATGGATCCTAGGGATATGGAGGAAGATGAGAGTAGAAAGTTTAAATTGCTCAGCATGGACTAAATGGGGTGTTGAGCCAGTTTCTGTGCTGTACCTTCCTGCACCTAACTGACCATATGTTCCAAAGGGAACACGGCCGAGTCTCGTTGCATATCGCTGCATTTCAAAGAAACGTGATCGATTAAAAGCAAGATCATAGCTAACGAACGAATAATTCCGTCATCGTCTGAGGAGTTAAACTAAGTTTAGATCCATGGGTATATGTTGAAGATCCTAAATTAATACTTCTTATCACTATTTATCAATTCCAGCTCTGGAAATGTTCCTCGGGTTTACTCCAGAAACCTTCCACATGAGTCGATATAGACACAAGAGAGCAGAGGTTTGAAATTAGAGTTTTCCTTCTCCTCGATGAGCAGACAACCATGGGTGACAAACCCCATCTGCACAAATTGACTGGTTTGAAGTTCCAAGTAATGCACCTTTATTTCATCTCCTGGCGAAAATCACTGTATCACTGCATACTGTATCACTGCAAAGATACTAAGCCTTAGTGTCCACTCTACCAAAGCCCCCTCCCCACAAGTAATGAGAACTTTAAGGAAACAAGAGTTGGCTAATGTCAAAATATATTACAGAAGAAAACATTATATAATTTTGGTAGACAAAGTTGTAGTAGACATTCTGTAAAATCTGAACAGCGGTGTATTCCAATGAGAAAGAAAAGATTAAAGTAGGATGCATTCAATATGCCTAATAACAGAAGTGATGGATAGGATGAAATTAAAAGTAATAGCATGCAATATTGCAAATATTAATAGTAGTCAGTGAATCACATTGTAAGAACCTTGCAGAGGATTACCAAATCTTCTATTTCTAAACTCTAAGGAGAGAAATCCATTAAAGTAAACTCATAAGTAACATAAAGATGGTCAATAAGAGCTTTTACAATAAATGAAGAAAGTAGATTAAATTAATCTTAGTTTCCTTGAGGATGAGGCTTGAATCAGTAGTGGGAGTAACATATAAATACAACATAGAATAGGAAGACACTCTTCATCGTATAATGTTGTGCCAAGGTAGTTAGTCATTGGATGTCCAACTAAACTAGTCCCTTCTGCCTACAAAATGTGCAAATCATCATATTCTCTGCTCATTCGTGTGCCCACTGACAGCTTCATAAACATTTCTATCATTTTTGTTTTGACTACTTATAACGGCAGCTCATTCCAGATACCACCACATACTGTATGAAATATGAATTTGCATGTTCCTAAAAGATTATAAAACATAGGAGTAGAATTAGGCCATTTTGGCTTATCGAGCCTGCTCCACAATTCAATCATTGCTGATCCTTTTTACACTCTCAAGCTCTGCCTTAAATACACCCAGCGACATGGCCTCCACAGCTCCCTCTGGTAACGAACTCGACAAGTTCTCCACCCTTTGGGTAAAGAAATTTCTCTGCATCTCTCTTTTAAATGGACACATCTCTATCCTGAAGCTGTTTCCTTTTGGTGTGGACTCACTAAACCTTTAATTCCCTGAATCATACTTGTAAACCTCCTCTGAATCTTCTCCAATGCCAGCATATCTTGAGTTAGATGAGGTGTCCTCAACTGGTCACAAAACTCAAGGTGAGGGCTCGCCAATGACTTATAAAGCTTTAGCATGTGAAGACAGACTCCAGCGGACTGAGTGGTTGAGACAAATGGAAGGTCCAACGGTCAAGAAGGCAGTCTCTGCAAGCGTCGTGGAACGTGTAGAGCAGGACAAGACACAGAAGACTTCCTGGTCATCCACTGCGCCTAGTCCCTTCTCCAGCTGTCTCGACTCTGTCTTGCCACTGGATCTAGATGGGAATTGGGAAGAGAGAGAGAGAGGCTGACGCTGCTCAACTCTCCCTGACTTATCACGCGCTAGTCTCGACACCATCATAATGGTGACAAGGTCCTTATCATCGTCGACGACAGACGAACAAAAAAAAAATAGCATCACATCCCTGCTCTTATGTTCTAGACATCTTGAAATGAATGCTAACATTGCATTTGCCTTCGTTACCACCGACTCCACGTGCACGTTAACCTTTAAGGTGTTCCAGTAACTTTCCTGTAACACCATGAGTTCTTAGCTTAGTAAGCAGACTCATGTGTGGCACGTTGTCAGAGGCCTTCTGAAAGTCCAAATGTACAACATCCACTGTATCCCCTTTATCTAGCATACCTTTAATCTCCTCAAAGAGCTCCAACAGGCTTGCCGGTCAAGATTTTCCTTTGAGGAAATCCATGCTGATGTTGCCCTATCTTGTCATGTGTCTCCAGATACCTCAGGCTAACTGGTCTATAGTTTCTCTCCTGCTGCGTTCCTCCTTTCTTTAGGAGTGGAGTGACATTTGAAATTTCACAGTCCTCTGGCACTCTGCCGGAGTCCAATGACTTTGAAAGGTCATTACGAATGGCTCCTGCTGCTCCTATGTATTATGTTCTTATGATGTACGAAAATGATAGTGAATAAGGCATACGGCATGTTGACTTTCATCAAATGGTGCATTCAATACAATAGATGGGAAGGAATGTTTCAGCTGCGCAAGAGGTTTGTGGGACTATATCTGAAATATTGTGTGAATTTCTCATTGCTATACTATGAGAAAAGATGTGGTTAAATAGACATGAAGTAGCAATAAAGACTCACAATACAGTTGCCAGAACTGGAAGACTTGATTTATAAGGAGAGGCTGGATAAGCTGGGACGTTTTTCCCTGGAATAAAGGAGCTGAAGGATGACCTGAAGAATTTTATAAAATGATCAGTGGTGTAATTAAATTCTATCGTTGCCCATCTTGCCGTGATATCAAATACTCTCCAGTTTATGCATTATCATTGTGAACCTCTTATGCTAGCACTATAATAATTCTATTTCATTCCTGCAATACAACATCTCGAACATCAAACAATGCCCCGAAAGTGGTCTTTACAAAGCTGTGGAACTGTCCTGATTTTGTACTCAGTGCCCTAACCCGTGAAGTCAAACATGCCATATCCAGTCTTTACGTAGGGAGCAATGGACATGCTCCCCATGATCCACCTGTATTTAAATGCCGCAAAGGACCCAGACATTAACAGTAATATTTCCTTAGATGTTTGACTTCCAAAAGTAAAGCGACTCATATTTGTCCGGAGTAAACTTCACCTATTATTCCTCTACCCGTATCTCATTCTGATCTACAGTATATCCTGTTGAATCCTTCAACAATCCTATTCATAATCCTCTACTACAATAGTTTTCTGCCATGTGTAAAACTTCCTAATCAATCCATCTATATTTTTGTCTAAAGTATTTTATGTGCATAAGATAGGTTAATTTAGGACATGGAGAGCTGCATGGCTAAGGGATGGTTAGGAGCAGCAGCTTAATCTTGCACAATAAGCGTGCTAAAAGAAATTTAGAGACGTGGAGAAAGGAGGAGGTGATGTTGTGTTTTTTTTATTAAGAGGAACATCATACTAGTAATTAGAGATGATATTATTGAAAGATAATCTGGTGAGGATTTCTGGATGGATCTGAGAAACAAGAAAGGGATGGTTACTTCATTTGCATTGTACCATAGGGTCTGAAAAAGTCCTCAGGAATTTGAGGAATACAACTTCAGGGAGATGGGGAGAATTTAAGACTGGTAGAGTTCTCACCATAGTTGATTTCTAGGATTGACTGGGGTTGCCATTGTGATAAATGTTTAGATGGAGTGGGAATTATTTAGTGTGTTTAAAAATGTTTCCTACGGTATGAGCCCCCAAATCCTCAAGACCTTCTATAGGGGCAGCATTTAGAGCATCCTGACTGGCTCTATCACCACCTGGTACGGGGACTGCAACAACCTCGTCTAGTGGGCGCTACAAAGAGTGGTACGGACTTCCCAGCGAATCTGTGAACTTGCACTTCCCTACGTTGACGACATTTACAGCGGCAGACGCATAGAAAATGCCTGGATGATCATCGGAGACACCAGTCACCACAACCATATTATTTTATCAGCTGCTTCTGTCTGGCAAACGGTACCACCGCATTAAAGCCAGGACGAAAAGGCCACGGGACATCATCTTTCTATAAGCCATTATAAAATTTACATCATCACACATAAAAGTTGCTGGTGAACGCAGCAGGCCAGGCAGCATCTCTAGGAAGAGGTACAGTCGACTTTTCGGGCCAAGATCCTTCGTCAGGACTCCGAAAAGTTGAAGAGTGGAAGAAATTACAGATGGGGAGCAGTGAGAGATGGTGTCACTGAACTCCCGTCGAACAGAAGTACAGATGGGGAGCAATGAGAGATGATTTTACAGATAGGGATAAAATTTACATGTCTGTGCGTTGCGACCGAGTCATAACGCAAAGATTTTTACTCCTTCAGGTTGTGGGATGGATGTAAGACTTAAATAAATTCATTCATTCATTCAGGCAGTATAAAAATAGAGCTGTGGCAGACAACATTGATCTACTCCTTGAAAATAAGGAAGGGCCAGTAACTAAATTCACAGTAGGGGGGCAGTTTGAATCAGTGACCATAGTTCTGTCATTGTTAAAATACTTAATGAAAAGGGGAGATCTCTTTTGTATATTAAAGTTATGAATTGGGGAAGGTGAATTTTGATGCTATTGGACAGGAGCTGGAAAGATTTAATCAGATTAAGCTGTTTTCAGTCACAGGGACCTCTGGTAAATTGTATGTTTTTAAACGCTAGATAGCAAGGCATAGATGTCCATGATAAAGTAAAATGTAAAGCTGATGGGAAATGGAACCCTGGATGGCAAGGGATATCGTAACACTAGTCGAGAAAAAAAGGAGCTTGGATCAGATACCAAACTTCCTGGATTGGGATCAAGTGAAACACAATAGACCTATGGAGGATAGATTAGATTGGATTATGAGTACACGCAGTCCTCTTTTATTGTCATTTAGTAATGCATGCATTAAGAACTGATACAATGTTTTTCCAAAATGATATCACAGAAACACATGACAAACCGACTTAAAAACTAACGAAAAACACATGATTGTAACACATAGTTACAACAGTGCAAAGCAATACCGCTCTAAAGTCCCATCATCTCACGCAGACGGTGAATCACCAGCACCGCCAACTTGCCGTTGCAGCATATCGGAAGCATCCGACCACAGTCCGACTCTGAGTCCGTCTGAAAACTGCGAGCCTCCGACCAGCTCTCCGACACCAAGCACCGAGCACCATCTCTGCCGAGCGCTTCGACCCCGGCCCCTGTCACAGGCAATAGGCAAAACACTTATTTCACTGTCCTCGAAGTCCTTCTCCTTGTTGAACCGTGATGCAAAATACGCATTTTTCTGCCCCGCAACACACTTCCTCTGTTTCCAGGCTTGCATTTAGACCTGCCCTTGTCACTGAGTAGTCCTGACCTCAAGTTATAATGTACTGTAAGCACAACATTCCTTGGCAATTTCCTTAATCCTGTTCACCTCGGATATTTCACAGCTACTGTTGGCTTCCTCAATCCCCGTTTCTCTTCTTTGGTGATTTCTTTATATTACTCAAGGACCATGTTTTATTTCTGATTCTTAAAACTTCCACAGGAGGGGCAGGGGATGGTGGTGGGGCAGTGAAGTGATAGGCAGGTGAGGAGATGAAAAGAGGTAAGATGGGGGCCAGAGTGGGGAACTGAAAAAAGAAAGAGGGGGTGGGGGAAATTACCAGACTTTGGAGAAATCGATGTATATATCATGAGGCTGGAGACAACCCAGATGAAAAATAAGGTATTGCTTCTCTAGACGGAGAGTGGTCTTCCTGAATTTTCTACAATTACGTTTTCCCTTCCTCACTGATGCATGCCGGTTCAGAATTCTAATCAGCTGGTCTTTCAACTCGCACCTGTCAGATTTCTCCCTCTTGTTTCTTATTGGCTTTGGTGGGCTGTGCAACTTGATGGCATACTCAGTCAAATATCATATTGTTATCAACGGCAGTCCAGGATTCATAGGGCATGGAGACAGGTTATTACGCCCTATACAATCATGGTCATTAGGGGTAGTCAAATATCGATATAATAGCGGATATTATGTTTAGATTAGTTATCAAATATGCATTTTAAACATGATGTGGAAAACTAAAAGATGCCCAGATGTTTGATGTTACGTTTGAATCGCTGACCTATGCCAAACCAGGTACGTATGGTATCACAATAAAGTTATTTAACTGTCTCTAAATGTAGCCTGCATTGATTTTAACAACACCCACAAAATTCTGGAAGAACTCAGCAGTCTAGGCAACATCATTAGAAAATAGTAAACAGTCGACCTTTCAGTTCGAGACTTTTCATCAGGACCGTTTATGAGTCTATTCCTATTCTAATCTCGGCCAAAACCGTCGACTGTTTATTCTTTTCCATTGAAGCTACCTGGCCTGCTGAGTTCCTCCAGTATTTTGTGTGTGGTACTTGGATTTCCGGCATCTGAAGATTTTCTTTTCCTTCTCATCGATTTTATGTAACGCTGGGACATATTACCAAATTCGGACATAAACAAATCGTACCAGAGAGAAGATTGACACCCAGCTGAAGTAGTTTCGTCCTTAAGGATGGAAGTTCACATATCCTCTGATTTTAATGAAATGTTGAAATTCTTCTGGGATTAACCAGATAGAAATTCTGGAATTATGCTGTATCCTTGTGAATAGTCCCTACTAAAGGCTGATATTTTCACGACCTGCGAAACATGTTAATATATTTTCGCACACAACAACCAGAAATCCTGTACACAAAGATTCATCATGATTCGCCAGCTACTGGACACTGCCACAAATCATCTTAGTCAGAAGGAAATATTATTTTCTCGAATTTGGATGAAGTCATCACTATGAAATTAGGTTGTAATGAATGGCTTCAAACTGCGCGAGTACGGATTTTAAGCCGTGTTTAACAATTATGTATAGTTGTACATTACGACAATATTCGATGACGGTGGAAATTACTGCATTAATTTGTTTCTTAATCTCATTGTCACGATCACTTGTCTCAGTGGAGTTAATATATATAGATACACCACAGATCAGTTTAACGTCAGCTACAACAGATAGAACTGGTCTCCTCGTCCTTTGCGCATTTTTTGAAATGCACAACCCAGTCACCGGACTTGCATTTGCAATATACTATCTCATCTTCGCCGCGTTTGCGGTTCCAGGTAAGACACTGGTTTACCCAAGGATTATAAATTAGTTTTTCATGTTTTACGGGTTTTATCAATTCTACGAGGAAGAATTTATCTGCGTGTATTATCATTGTCGCTTTGTGAGTTCACTGAAGTATCAGAGCCGGCGACGTAGTGTGGAAAGCTCCCACTACCTATTAAATGCTCCGAACAGCGTGTGTCCCAAATAGCCGGTGACAACCAAGTCAAGCCCCTGTCTTTCACTTGCGGCTTAGCTACTACCCAGCAAAACCGTTTCTGCTGACAGGAGTAGAGACAAAGACACGATTTTGGCGCCGTAAAACCGGTCGTTTCGGGCAGATGGTTAGCTGCACATCTATGAGAATGAAATGTCTAATCACAGACCTCCGCAGCCTTGCAGCTATACACACTCATATGGACACTTTCGGGCGTAAACCCCGAGGAAAATTCTAGAGTTGTATGACCTAAGCCTGTCCTCCGATGCGTTGAACACTGGCTGGCAGTTACCGTGAAGCTGCTGGTACCAAACCATACTCAGCAGTTCCTTAAGATTGATCAGCTACGTGATCAGGGGGAATCTGCTGCATGAACACCAGCTTGCCCTCCACGTAGTTCTGCCTTGGCTTGCGTAGACAGCGAGAACGCAACACTCATGCTCAATTTCGATCAACGGCGTTCCCACTTTATTATTACTTTACTAATTGTGTCTTCTTTGCCTTGCAGCTAACTTAGTGGCGATTGCGATTCTCTCCCGAGGAAGGTGCGGTCTGTCCAGATGCATTACTCGGTACCTGGTGTCCATGGCTGTGGCTCATCTACTAGTCGTGATCTCTGCGGTGATATTAAATCGCATTCGTGGTATTTACTTCCAACTAAGTTTTCTGACCCATACTACCGGTTGTAGTGTTACAGCGGTCATAACGTATGCAGCCAGGGACAGCTCCGTCTGCTTGACTGTCGCTTTCACGTTAG
Source organism: Mobula hypostoma (assembly GCF_963921235.1). Taxonomy (NCBI): domain Eukaryota; kingdom Metazoa; phylum Chordata; class Chondrichthyes; order Myliobatiformes; family Myliobatidae; genus Mobula; species Mobula hypostoma. The sequence goes on along the minus strand of NC_086106.1, from coordinate 35,689,793 downwards.
ATCGATACATAGTCATTTGTTGCGTAAAACTGAAAAACAAATATTGCAACGAGAAAACATCAGTTGTGGTGATCGTTACCGTCTGTGTCTTTAGTTTGGTTAGGAACGTTCCCTGTTACTTCATGTATGAACCATTGTATATATTAAACAGTGTAGCCTGGTTTTGCAGCATAAGATCCGTATTTTACACTTCAGTTGGATGGGCAGCATTTGACTGGCTAGATAAATTTTTAACCCCATGTCTGCCCTTCGTTCTGATCCTGCTGCTCAACGGTCTCACAGTCAGGCATATCCTAGCGGCCAACAGAGCCCGGAGGAGGTTACAAGTGCGTAACAAAGGAACCGAACAGAGTGACCCAGAAATAGAGAACCGGAGGAAGTCCATCGTTTTATTGTTGTCCATTTCGGGGACTTTTATCCTTTTATGGCTGACTTATGTTATAAATCTGTTGGATGTGCGACTTACAAACAGTAGCTATTTTGCAGGATCAGATTTTAACGACCCTAGATTCATACTGCAGGAAAGTGGATATATGCTTCAGCTTTGGAGTTGTTGCACTAACACGTGCATCTATGCAGGCACTCAGAGGAAATTCAGAGAGGAGTTAAAAGATGCGACAAAATATCCGTTCCGCTTAATCTGGAAGTTAATGGTTTACTGAAATTGTTGTTTCTGGTGATAATCCTTCATTGTTTCTATCCTGTATCTTTTTGTTCCTTCAAGCTCACAGTTGCTCGGTGTTTGCAGCATTTCACTTTTTCTATCGTACACTGGAAAAAGGAATGATACATCATGTATCCATACGCAATGGTCAAATGTGATCATCATTTGACCATTATTTAAGAACAGGTCTGTTCGTTGTATTCTCAACTATTGGAAGCTACTCCTATTCGATATTACGCCAGTGTGGATGCGATTAAATTAAACTAATAACTGAGCAAAGTGTAGCGTTATGGGTTTACGAGCTGTGCAATATGTAGCACCGAATGGTATGGTCAATCATGTGCATATAATTATCAGTCTAGATTAATATGAAAACTCGTAATTGGAAGCCTTTAGATTTCAAGACCTCATTGCTGCTTTTGGTTGAAAGCTGCTATATCTTTGCTGTATCTCATTAAAATTCCTTTTACACCACTGTCAAAGAGATTATGAGAGTGTCTCTGCGATATTTAACCAAACTTTCTGAAAATGCTTAATCTCTTTCCACTCGAGATCTATTGAAAGGGAAACAGAAATATAGAATCGGGACAATACTGTGTGATGGGTTGCTAGTCAAGGCCACAAAAGGAATAATTTGGTGTAGTGGTGTCCTGCAAGTATTGGCACTAAGGTTATTACTGTTCCTCATATGGCGATGATTTCATTGAAAAAATCATATACCTTGTTTGCACGTAACATTATAATGGGAACACGACGACATATAAAACGGTAAAATTGTATTACTAAATAAGTAGGGTGAGTCGAAAAACACGATAATCGAGTTACATGTTAAAATCTCATGTTCTTTAAGTTCCATCCACGACATAATGCTGCGAATATAAACTGAACATTGAAGAAAAAACAGAAAATAGGCCTTGTGCACTGATTAACCAACCGATCCGATTCGATACACGAAGGACTGTAACATGGCTGTTAAAAAAAATCCTTTCGGAGAGAAGGGAACAAGTGCTGCCTCAGACTACAAATCACTCCTGCGATTGGCCGTTCAGTCAAATAGCTCGTTGGAGCAGAAGTTTTGTCTCGTACTAACAGTATTTGTTGGTACGAGTCAAATCTTCTGCAACTAATCGAGCAGCTTGGGGAATGCAGGCGTGGGGTAGCGCTGGAATGTTATGTTGTATTCATGGGAAAAATTGATGCGGATAGCTGCACAGATATATTTATCTAAAATATTAGAAATTGGGGACGTTGTATAAAACACTGCAAAATATTATTTCAATATGGAACATTTCCGCGTGACATGACATGGAATTTAAAATGTCAATAATTCAACAGGTATATATTATATTCGCACACTGATAAACATACAAAATAGGATCAGAGATTTATTTGGGCCGGTAGTCCACTCCACGACTATAGTGCGTTACCTTTCCGCAGCAAGTCGAACTGTTGTCGCTAATCGCCAGCGACCTAAGGTCAATCCTGATCTTTACTGCTATCTGTCTGGAGATTGGCAGTCATCTCTATGCATTAATTGGTTTATTATGGGTGTTCAAACTTCCTCTTACATCGTACATTGATTGCTCTGATGCAGTTCTCTCCTTGGTTGCAGGAGAGCCACATTAGCAGCTCACTATTCCAATGTTCCGCTAGTTTAGACGCGAAGGAGAAGAAGGGATTAAAGGCGGAGGCATGTATAGAAATTGCCGGAGTCCTAGCAGAGATATTTAAATCATCCTGAGTGAAATGAGGGCTGGGGGATGGCTAATGTTATCTACTGCTCAAGCAAGACTCTAAAAATAAGTACATTTGAAAATGACAGGCCAGCAATCCTGACACCAGTAGTGGGTAAGCTATTGGCAGGTATTCTACGGGACCTGATAAATGAATATTTTGATACACAGGGACCGATACAGGATAGTCCGCATGGTATCGTGCGTGGTAGATCTTGTCTGACCAAGCGTAAAGAGATTTCAGTAGTTTTCAACAGTTTCAATAGGTACATTTAGTGTCAGCCAAATGTATACAATATACATCCTGAAATTCTTTTTCTTCGCAAAGATAAGTAAGTATAAGGGGTATCTTCTTTTATGTTATTGGTAAGGCTAATAAAATGGCTTCTCTGTAATGCTAACTGCTGAGACAGTGGTTCTCTAGCAGCTTGTTTGGGTTATATTTCTGACAATGAGAATTGTATTCATTTGCTAACCAATTGGGATAGATGTTATTCTTTCTTGTGTGTCTGTAAGCTATTGTTTTCGCGGGCTTTGGGGCACAAGACGCGGTGGGGACAGAGAGACGAGACGGGATGCTATAAGCTGGGCGACGGAACGGACCCCGAGCGGAAGTCCGAGGCCCAGGGTTTTTGGGAGGAGAACCGAAGAGGAAGGAAGTGCTGGACGCGCTCTGGTCGACCACCGTGGTTGGTCCCAAACGGTGGGTCGACAGGGTCCGAGGAGAACGCATGGTGGAAAGAAGACCCCGTTCATTGAGCTCCAAAGGTTGTGCACGAAGTGGTTGAACTCTGATAAGTTTGGCACCTTTTACTTTCCATAAAAAAAACAATTACAGCATGGAAACAGGTCATCTCTGCCCTTCTAGTCCGTGCCGAACTCTTACCCGATCCTAATCCCACCGACCTGCACTCAGCCCATAACCCTCTATTCCTTTCCTGTCCATATATCTATCCAATTTAAATTTAAACGACAACATCGAACCTGCCTCAACCACTTCTGCTGGAAGCTCGTTCCATACAGCTTCCACTCTCTGAGTAAAGAAGTTCCCCCTCTTGTTACCCCTAAACCTTTGTTCTTTTACTCTCAACTCATGTCCTCCTGTTTGAATCTCCCCTATTCTCAATGGAAAAAGCCTATTCACGTCAACTCTATCAAGCCCCTCATAATTTTAAACACCTCTATCAAGTCTCCCCTCAACCTTCTACGCTCCAAAGAATAAAGACCTAACCTGTCAACCTTTCTCTGTAACTTAGGAGATGAAACCCAGGCAACATTTTATTAAACCTCCTCTGCACTCTCTCAATTTTATTGACATCTTTCTTATAATTCGGTGACCAGAACTGTACACAATACTCCAGATTTGGCCTTACAAATGCCTTATACAAATTCAACATTACGTCCCAACTCCTATACTCAATGCTCTGATTAATAAAGGCCAGCAAAGCAAAAGCTTTCTTCACCGCTCTATCCACATGAGATTCCATCTTCAGGGAACTATGCACCATTATTCCTAGATCCCTCTGTTCTAAAGCATTCTTTAATACCCTATCATTTACCATGAAGTCCTATTTTTATTAGTTCTACCAAAATATAGCACCTCACATTTTTCAGCATTAAACTCCATCTGCCATCTTTCAGCCCACTCTTCAAACTGTCCTAAATCTCTCTGCAAGTTTTGAAAACCTACCTCATCATCCACAGCACTACCTATCCTCATCATCCAGATCATTAATATATATTACAAACAACATTGGAGTCAGTACAGATCCCTGAGGCACACTGCTACACACCGTCCTCCAATCTGACACACAGTTATCCACCACTACTCTCTGTCGTCTCCCATCTATCCACTGCTGAATTCATTTTACTACTTCCATATTAATGCCTAACGATTGAACCTTCCTAACTAACCTCCCGTGTGGAACCTTATCAAAGGCCTTAGTGAAGTCCATATAGACAACATCTACCGTTTTACCCCCGTCAACTTTCTTAGTAACCTCTTCAAAAAATTCAATGAGATTTGTCAAACATGACCTTCCACGCACAAATCCATGTTGACTGTTCCTAATCACACCCTGTCTATCCAGAAAATTATATATACCATCTCTAAGAATATTTTCCATCCATTTACCCATCACTGACGTCAAACTCACAGGCCGATAATTGCCAGGTTTGCTCTTAGAACCCTTTTTAAACAATGGAACCACATGAGCAATAGGCCAATCCTCCGGCACCATCACCGTTTCTAATGACATTTGAAATATTTCTATCAGAGCCCCTGCTGTTTCTACACTAACTTCCCTCAAAGTCCTAGGGAATATCTTGTCCGGACCCGGAGACTTATCCACTTTTATATCCCTTAAAAGTGCCAGTACTTCCTCTTCTTTAATTGTCATACTTTCCATAACTACTCTTCTTGTTTCCTTTACCTTACACAGTTCAATATCCTTCTCCTTAGTGAATACTGAAGAAAAGAAATTGTTCAAAATCTCCCCCGTCTCTTTTTGCTCCGCACATAGCCGTCCACTCTGATTCTCCAAGGGACTAATTTTATCCCTCACTATCCTTTTGCCACTAACATAACTGTAGAAACCCTTTGGATTTATTTTCACCTTACTTGCCAAAGCAGCCTCGTATCTTCTTTTAGCTTTTCTAATTTCTTTCTTAAGATTCTTCTTACATTCTTTATATTCCTCGAGTACCTCACTAACCCCAAGCTGCCTATATTTCTTGAAGATCCCTCTCTTTTTCTGAACCAAGTTTCTAATATCTCTTGACAACTATGGCTCTCTCAAACTTTTAACCTTTCCCTTCAACCTAACAGGAGCATAAAGATTCTGAACCCTCAAAATTTCATCTTTCAACGACCTCCATTTCTCTGTTACATCCTTCCCATAAAACAAATTTTCCCAATCCACTCCTTCTAAATCCTTTCGCATCTCCTCAAAGTTACCCTTTCTCCAATCAAATATCTCAATCCTAGGTCCAGTCCTATCCTCCATAATTACACTGAAACTAATGGTATTGTGATCACTGGACCCGAAGTGCTCCCCAACACATACCTCCGTCACCTGCCCTATCTCATTCCCTAACAGGAGATCCAACACTGCCCCTTCTCTAGTCGGTACCCCTATGTATTGCTTCAAAAAACTATCCTGCACACATTTTACAAACTCCAAGCCATTCAGCCCTTTTACAGAATGGGCTTCCCAGTCTATGTGTGGAAAATTAAATCTCCCACAATCTCAACCTTGTGCTTACTACAAATATCTGCTATCTCCTTACAAATTTGCTCCTCCAGTTCTCGATCCCCATTAGGTGGTCTAAATTCACCCTTATAAGCGTCACAACACCTTTCCTATTTCTCAATTCCACCCAATTGGGAGAAAGAAGACTGAGATTCGGAGCGGGCGTGTGGAGGAAGCCTTTTTCAAATTTTTCGGTTTTTGTCATCGGCGTCGAGAGAGGCAGGACTGCGCAGGCGTGACCTTTTATATTGTATCTCTATTAATTATATAGTTCCAGTAAGATCTATAAATTGTATTGTGTAAATTGAATAAGGTGTACTGTCTGTTATTGGGCGTGGTGGGGTACATCACACTGAATCTACACAAACTCGATTACAGAGTTTGGCGGGGCCGAAGGCTGCTCCCCCGAGAAGGAAGCGAGCTGAGCGAGCCTCTGGCTTACCAGGGGGCTACATAACTTTAACGGAAACATAGAAAATTTACAAGGGTATTGACGGGACTGGAAGAGCTGAGTTTTAGGGAAGATTGAAGGGGTTAGGACTTGATTCATGGACGAAGAATATTGAAGGGAGATTTTATAGAGGTATACAAAATTATGAAGAGTAGAGCTTGGATAAATTGAAGAAGGTTTTATTCCCAGTCTGGTTGGGTTGGACTACAAATAGTAGTCTTTTGTAAAGGGTGAAAATTGAAAAACTTAAGGGGAACCTGAAGTGAAATATTTTCACTCAGAGGGCCTTGAGAGTGTGGAACGAGATGCATACAATCTCGATTTCACAGTTTAACAGAAGGTCGCAAAGGTACATGGATTCTAGGGATATGGAGGGTGTTGGTCCCGACAGTTCGATGGGTGCAGGCACGGACTAGATCGGACGAAAGGCCCTTTTCCGTGTTGTACTTTATGTGATTTTCAGCCTACATGCTTAAGGGAACGACTTTCCCAAAAGAAACACTGCCTAGTTATGTTACATTTCGCTGAACTTCAATGAAACGTGATCGATTAAAAATAAGAGCATAGCTAAAGAGTAGGTAGTTCCGTCCTGGACTGAACGGTTAAGCTATGTTTAAAGCCATGGTGCATACTGAAGATCCTAAATTAATACTTCTCATCGCTATTCATTAAGGAGAAAGAAATTAAGGCAGGTAAATTAAGCCGGCGGTCCCCAACCACCGGGCCGCGAGGAAGCGATATGATTTGGCTATATGAGTCAGCTGCACCTTTCCTCATTCCCTGTCACGCCCCCTGTTGAGTTATTAAGCATGTAAGCTCATTACCCGCGCGTCATCCATTTCAGCGCGGGAAGAAGATCAACTCCTGGAGCTTGCAAATGACGGCGGGCTGAAAAGTATGTTTGACATAACATCTCTGCCGGCATTATGGATAAAAGTCAAGGCTAAATATCCTGAGACAGCCACGAAAGCACTGAAAACTTTGGTTCCATTTCCAACGCATCTCTGCAATGAATGCAACGAAAACTAAATTGCGGAATAGACTGGACATTAGGAACCCCGTTCGAGTATCGCTGTCTCTCGTCACCCTTCGATAGGACCGTCTTGTTGCAGGAAAACAATCCCAGGGCTCCCATTGATTCAGCGATATTGGTGTGTTGCAATGGTGTGTTGTATGTTCATACGGGGAAAATATGTGCTGCGTGTTTAATATCCAAAGGATACTTAAAATGTTATGATGCTATTGACTTATATAACCATAAAACAATTACAGCGCGGAAACAGGCCATCTCTGCCCTTATGGTCCGTGCTGAACGCTACTCTCACCTAGTCCCACCGACCTGCACTCAGCCCATAACCCTCCATTCCTCTCCTGTCCATATACCTATCCAATTTTTCTTTAAATGACAATATCGAACCTGCCTCTACCACTTCCACTGGAAGTTCGTTCAACATTTACTTCGTTCCCCTGTCCTCCCCTAATAATTGACTTATCACTATATTCATGCGAGGAAAATATGCGCTGTGTGTTTAATATTAAATTCGTTAGATAAACCCTTTTAGAAACGAAATTGAGTGTATTAGCTAATTATCATCTGTATTCCGGTCGTGATTAACATCCCCCCACCCCCCGGAACAGAATCGCCAAAAACGGTAAGAAAAAGTTACGCATGCGCACTGGTGACCGCGCAAGGTTTCATGGTCATTGTAGTCTATCATGGGAAAACCCAGCGTATTTGACTGCAACTCTTGTTCGTTGACAACCGTTACCCCACCAGCCCCCCCCCCCGCTCCCCCTCCACCCCGTTCGGCCGGTCCGCAAGAATATTGACAATATGAAACCTGTCCGCAGTGCGAAAAAGGTTGGGGACCCCTGCTCTAAAAATGTGAATGGGGAGTATAATAAATTAAAAGAGCTGATTTTGCTGGAAGAATTTAAAAGAAGTATTCTTGTTGAAGTGAGTGCATACTTAAATGAACGGGACACTGCTGCATTGCAGGAGATTAATAAATTGGCTGATACGTAGAAACATAGAAAATAGGTGCAGGAGTTGGCCATTCGGCCCTTCGAGCTTGCCCCGCCATTTATTATGATCATGGCTGATCATCCAACTCAGAACCCTGCACCAGCCTTCCCTCCATACCCCCTGATCCCCGTAGCCACAAGGGCCATATCTAACTCCCTCTTAAATATAGCCAATGAACTGGCCTCAACTGTTTCCTGTGGCAGAGAATTCCACAGATTCACCACTCTCTGTGTGAAGAAGTTTTTCCTAATCTCGGTGCTAAAAGGCTTCCCCTTTATCCTCAAACTGTGACCCCTCGTTCTGGACTTCCCCAACATCGGGAACAATCTTCCTGCATCTAGCCTGTCCAATCCCTTTAGGATCTTATACGTTTCAATCAGATCCCCCCTCAATCTTCTAAATTCCAACGAGTACAAGCCCAGTTCATCCAGTCTTTCTTCAGATGAAAGTCCTGCCATCCCAGGAATCAATCTGGTGAACCTTCTTTGTACTCCCTCTATGGCAAGGATGCCTTTCCTCAGATTAGGGGACCAAAATTGCACACAATACTCCATGTGTGGTCGCACCAAGGACTTGTACAACTGCAGTAGTGCCTCCCTGCTCCTGTACTCGAATCCTCTCGCAATAAATGCCAGCATACCATTCGCCTTTTTCACCGCCTGCTGTACCTGCATGCCCACTTTCAATGACTGGTGTATAATGACACCCAGGTCTCGTTGCACCTCCCCTTTTCCTAATCGGCCACCATTCAGATAATAATCTGTTTTCCTATTTTTGCCACCAAAGTGGATAACTTCACATTTATCCACATTAAATTGCATCTGCCATGAATTTGCCCACTCACCCAACCTATCCAAGTCACCCTGCATCCTCTTAGCATCCTCCTCACAGCTAACACTGCTGCCCAGCTTCGTGTCATCCGCAAACTTGGAGATGCTGCATTTAATTCCCTCATCAAAGTCATTAATATATATTGTAAACAACTGGGTTCCCAGCACTGAGCCTTGCGGTACCCCACCAGTCACTGCCTGCCATTCTGAAAAGGTCCCGTTTATTCCCACTCTTTACTTCCTGTCTTCTAACCAATTCTCTACCCACATCAATACCTTACCCCCAATACCGTGTGCTTTAAGTTTGCACACTAATCTCCTGTGTGGGACCTTGTCAAAATCCTTTTGAAAATCCAAATGTACCACATGCACTGGTTCTCCCCTATCCACTCTACTAGTTACATCCTCAAAAAATTCTATGAGATTCGTCAGACATGATTTTCCTTTCACAAATCCATGCTGACTTTGTCCGATGATTTCACCGCTTTCGCTCAGTTCCTCCATCTCACTGGACCCTCTGTCCCCTACTACTTCATTTTAATTTACATTTAAAGTACATTTTAGTTCACAAGAATAAATTTTCTCCAGGTAAAAGTTTTAAAAGGAAAACTAGCACAGAGAGTGAAGGTAAATCAGACATTAAATCTGAAGTTAGTGAGAAAAGTAAGGATGAAGGAAAGACATTTTTGGTATTATTTGTAATTCCTGTAAGAAACCTGGACGTGTAGTGGCTAATTGCTTCCGACTGAAACGGAAAGAGAAATAAGTGGTCGCAGATGCTTGTGTGCAGCATATTGGAAAACCTGTAAAACCACAGGGGTTAGAAAATATTAATGAAGTTGTGTCAGAGTCTGACCAAGTTAAGAAGGGATATGAAGCTTTTATAACAGAAGGATTTGTATCCTTGAAAGAAGGATCCAATGCAGTACCAATCAGGATAGTTAGAGATACGGGAGCTTCGCAGTCACTAACATTAGTCAGTGTGTTATAGTTTAGTGTTGAGTCTGACATTAGTGAGGTAAATTATATAAGAGGAGTAGGGAGTGCCCTTATGCCAGTACATTTACATAGAGTATATTTAAGGTCAGGATTAGTTACAGGGGTTGTTAAAGTAGGATTACAATCCAGGTTATCTGTGAATGATGTTTCTCTTTTGTTAGGGAACGATTTAGCAGGTGGACAAGTTTTTCCTGAAGTGCATTAGACAATCAATTCAAATTCTGAGGAACCACAGAGGAATTCTAGCACAGATTCTTCCCGAGTTGTAACAAGTGCTATAGCTAAAAAGACTGATGTAAAGGATGAGGTTGTTTCCCATGACAGTTCAAATCAAGATTCGAATTTTGAGGACGTATCAGAAACTTTCTTAGCTACCTTATTTGATCAGGATTTTGATGGTAAGTCTAATCAGGAAGTTTTGTCTTTATCTCGGAAGGAGATAATAGCAGAGCAGGGTAGGGATCCTGAGATATTTAAATTAAAAGAGCAAGCTCTTCCAGATAGTGAAATTGAAAAAGTACCAGTATTATTTTGAAAAGAGTGTCTTAATGACAAAGTGGAGATCGCTTACAATTCCTGCTAGTGAGGAATGGGAAGTTAATCATCAGGTTTGTTGTTCCTAAAATGTACTGAAATGAGATTTTGACTATGGCTCATAGTATTCTTTTGGTGGTCATTTAGGGGTAAAGAAAACTATGAACAAAGTTTCTAAACATTTTCATGGGCCTAGTTGAAGACAAGACGTGGCGACATTTTGTAGAACGTGTCATACATGTTAAGTTGTTGGTAAACCTAATCAGGTTACTCCAGTGGCTCAACTGCAACCAATTCCTGTATTTGGTGAGCCGTTTTCAAAAATCATTGTAGGTCCTTTGCCAAAAACTAAAACTGGACATCAATATTTATTAACTATTATGTGCACAGCATCTAGGTTTCCAGAGGCAGTACCTCTTGGGAATATAACAACTAAAACTGTGACAAAAGCTCTTATAAAATTCTTCACTTATTTTGGGTTTCCGAAGGAAATACAATCAGATCAAGGTAGTAATTTTATGTCTGGGTTGTTTCCGCAGACAGTTTATAAGCTGGGATCAAAGCAGATTATTTCCTCAGCCTATGATCCAGAATTACAAGGAGCCTTGGAGAGGTTTCATTCTACACTAAAAACTATGATTAGGACATATTGTGTAGAAAATGAAAAGGATTGGGATGAAGGTATACATTTACTACTTTTTGCAGTAAGGGAGGCAGTACAGGATTCATTAGGTTTTAGTCCTTTTGAACTTGTGTTCGGACATAGAGTTCGAGGACCTTTGGCTTTGTTGAAGGTACAGTGGATTAATAAAGAAGTACACACTAGTTTGTTAGATTATGTTTTGAAATTTAATGAGAGATTGTGCAAAGCTTGTAGTTTGGCCAAGGAAAATTTAAAGTTAGCTCAAGAGAAGAAACGTGGTATGATAAGGAAGTTAGGATGAGGCCATTTGAGTCTGGAGATAAAGTGTTGGTTCTTTTCCCAGTGCAAACAACGCCATTACAAGCCAAATTCCACGGTCCCTATGAGATTAAATTGAAGGTAAATGATGTGGATTATAGAAACATAGAAACATAGAAAATAGGTGCAGGAGTAGGCCATTCGGCCCTTCGAGCCTGCACCGCCATTTATTATGATCATGGCTGATCCTCCAACTCAGAACCCCGCCCCAGCCTTCCCTCCATACCCCCTGATCCCCGTAGCCACAAGGGCCATATCTAACTCCCTCTTAAATATAGCCAATGAACTGGCCTCAACTGTTTCCTGTGGCAGAGAATTCCACAGATTCACCACTCTCTGTGTGAAGAAGTTTTTCCTAATCTCGGTGCTAAAAGGCTTCCCCTATATCCTCAAACTGTGGCCCCTCGTTCTGGACTTCCCCAACATCGGGAACAATCTTCCTGCATCTAGCCTGTCCAATCCCTTTAGGATCTTATACGTTTCAATCAGATCCCCCCTCAATCTTCTAAATTCCAACGAGTACAAGCCCAGTTCATCCAGTATTTCTTCATATGAAAGTCCTGCTATCCCAGGAATCAATCTGGTGAACCTTCTTTGTACTCCCTCTATGGCAAGGATGTCTTTCCTCAGATTAAGGGACCAAAACTGCACACAATACTCCAGGTGTGGTCTCACCAACGCCTTGTACAACTGCAGTAGTACCTCCCTGCTCCTGTACTCGAATCCTCTCGCTATAAATGCCAGCATACCATTCGGCTTTTTCACCGCCTGCTGTACCTGCATGCCCACTTTCAATGACTGGTGTATAATGACACCCAGGTCTCGTTGCACCTCCCCTTTTCCTAATCGGCCACCATTCAGATAATAATCTGTTTTCCTATTTTTGCCACCAAAGTGGATAACTTCACATTTATCCACATTAAATTGCATCTGCCATGAATTTGCCCACTCACCCAACCTATCCAAATCACCCTGCATCCTCTTAGCATCCTCCTCACAGCTAACACTGCCACCCAGCTTCGTGTCATCCGCAAACTTGGAGATGCTGCATTTAATTCCCTCATCCAAGTCATTAATATATATTGTAAACAACTGGGGTCCCAGCACTGAGCCTTGCGGTACCCCACTAGTCACCGCCTGCCATTCTGAAAAGGTCCCGTTTATTCCCACTCTTTGCTTCCTGTCTGCTAACCAATTCTCCACCCACACCAATACCTTACCCCCAATACCGTGTGCTTTAAGTTTGCACACTAATCTCCTGTGTGGGACCTTGTCAAAAGCCTTTTGAAAATCCAAATATACCACATCCACTGGTTCTCCCCTATCCACTCTACTAGTTACATCCTCAAAAAATTCTATGAGATTCGTCAGACATGATTTTCCTTTCACAAATCCATGCTGACTTTGTCCGATAATTTCACCGCTTTCCAAATGTGCTGTTATCACATCCTTGATAACTGACTCCAGCAGTTTCTCCACCACCGACGTTAGGCTAACCGGTCTATAATTCCCCGGTTTCTCTCTCCCTCCTTTTTTAAAAAGTGGAGTTACATTAGCCACCCTCCAATCCTCAGGAACTAGTCCAGAATCTAACGAGTTTTGAAAAATTATCACTAATGCATCCACTATTTCTTGGGCTACTTCATTAAGCACTCTAGGATGCAGACCATCTGGCCCTGGGGATTTATCTGCCTTCAATCCCTTCAATTTACCTAACACCACTTCCCTACTAACATGTATTTCGCTCAGTTCCTCCATCCCACTGGACCCTCTGTCCCCTACTATTTCTGGAAGATTCTTTATGTCCTCCTTAGTGAAGACAGAACCAAAGTAATTATTCAATTGGTCTGCCATGTCCTTGCTCCCCATAATCAATTCACCTGTTTCTGTCTGCAGGGGACCTACATTTGTCTTTACCAGTCTTTTCGTTTTTACATATCTATAAAAGCTTTTACAGTCCGTTTTTATGTTCCCTGCCAGTTTTCTCTCATAATCTTTTTTCCCCTTCCTAATTAAGCCCTTTGTCCTCCTTTGCTGAACTCTGAATTTCTCCCAGTCCTCAGGTGAGCCACTTTCTCTGGCTAATTTGTATGCTTCTTCTTTGGAATTGATACTATCCCTAATATCTCTTGTCAGCCACGGGTGCACTACCTTCCTTGATTTATTCTTTTGCCAAACTGGGATGAACAATTGTTGTAGTTCATCCATGCAACCTTTAAATGCTTGCCATTGCATATCCACCATCAATCCTTTAAGTGTCATTTGCCAGTCTATCTTAGCTAATTCACGTCTCATACCTTCAAAGTTACCCCCCTTTAAGTTCAGAACCTTTGTTTCTGAATTAACTGTGTCACTCTCCATCTTAATGAAGAATTCCACCATATTATGGTCACTCTTACCCAAGGGGCCTCTCACGACAAGATCGCTAATTAACCCTTCCTCATTGCTCAAAACCCAGTCCAGAATAGTCTGCTCTCCAGTTGGTTCCTCAACATGTTGGTTCAAAAAACCATCCCGCATACCTTCCAAGAAATCCTCTTCCTCAGCACCTTTACCAATTTGGTTCACCCAGTCTACATGTAGATTGAAGTCACCCATTATAACTGCTGTTCCTTTATTCCACACATTTCTAATTTCCTGTTTAATACCATCTCCGACATCACTACTACTGTTAAGTGGCCTGTACACAACTCCCACCAGGGTCTTCTGCCCCTTAGTGTTACGCAGCTCTACCCATATCGATTCCACATCTTCCCGGCTTATGTCCTTCCTTTCTATTGCATTAATCTCTTCTTTAACCAGCAACGCTACCCCACCTCCCCTTCCTTCATGTCTATCCCTCCTGAATATTGAATATCCCTGAACGTTGAGCTCCCATCCCTGGTCACCCTAGAGCCATGTCTCTGTGATCCCAACTATATCATTGTCATTAATAACAATCTGCAGTTTCAATTCATCCACCTTATTACGAATGCTCCTTGCATTGACACATAAAGCCTTCAGGCGCTCTTTTACAACTCTCTTAGACCTTATACAATTATGTTGAAAAGTGGCCCTTTTTAAATCTTGCCCTGGATTTGTCGGCCTGCCACTTTTACTTTTCTCCTTTGTACTTTTTGCTTCTACCCTCACTTTACACCCCTCTGTCTCTCTGCACTGGTTCCCATCCCTCTGTTGTGAACTAACCTCCTCACGCCTAGCCTCTTTAATTTGATTCCCACCCCCCAACCATTCTAGTTTAAAGTCACCTCAGTAGCCCCCGCTAATCTCCCTGCCAGGATAAAAACCCCAGATCGGAGAAAGACAACACAGCTGTGTCATATAAATATGATAAAACCGTATTATGTGAAAGAACTTGCTACTATGACTGTTGTGATCAATAATGACTATGATCTTGATGGGAACTTAATAGAGGATTCATCCGAAACTCATTTTAAACCCAACATTATTTGTTACCAAATTCAAAAATTCTGGAAAATATTGATGGAAAATTAGCTCATTTACAGCCGGAGCAGTAAGAGCAGATGAAACAGTTAATTTTTAAGTACAGAGATTTATTTCCAGACGTCCCTAGAAGAACCATTGTAGCTACCCATGATGTAGATGTTGGAGATGCAAAACCCATAAAACAACATCCATAGCGAATGAACAGGGAAAAATGTGAACTTACTGAGCAAGAAATTAAGTACATGTTAGAGAATGATATTATTAGACATTCTAATTCGAATTGGAGTTCACCCTGTGTTATAGTGCCTAAACCAGACAATAGTATTAGGTTTCATTCGGAATATAGGAAGGTGAATGCTGTGACAAAAACTGATGCATATCCAATCCCCAGGGTAGATGATTGTGTGGATAAAGTTGGACAGGGCAAATTCCTTACAAAATTTGATTTGTTAAAAGGATATTGATGTGTTCCATTGATGAATAGAGATAGAGATATTTCAGCATTTGTAAGCCCATCTGGGTTGTATAAATATAATGTTCTTCCATTGGGATAAAGAATGCACGAAGTACTTTTCAGAGGATGACTAATAGCGTGATTCAGCGATTAAAATATACAGATGCTTATATTGATGATCTGTTTACTGGAAATAATACGTGGAAGGCACATATTGCGGCGGTGGAGAAATTATTTGAGAGACTTTCGAAAGCTAACTTAACTATTAACTTAGCTAAGAGTGAATTTGGGCATGCCACAGTGACTTACCTTGGTTATGTTGTGGGTCAGGGGAAATTAGCACCTGTTCAAGCAAAAGTTCAGGCAATTTTAGAAGTACCCACTCCCACTGGTAGAAAAGCTCTGAGAAGATTCTTGGGCATGGTAGGATATTACAGAAAATTCTGTAAGGATTTTGCAAATATTGCTCTTCCATTAACTAATCTCTTGAAGAAAAATGAGAAGTTTGTTTGGACAGAGTCTTGTCAGGAGGCATTTGATAAATTGAAAACTATAACATGTAGTCAACCTGTACTTTAATCTCCTGAGTTTGAAAAACCATTTTTGTTAGCTGTAGATGCTAGTGATGAAGCTGCAGGAGCAGTGTTACTTCAAAAAGATGATGGTGATGAAGTTCATCGTCCGGTAGTTTATTTTTCTAAGAAATTTAACGCCCATCAAAGAAATTATTCAACAATAGAAAAAGAATTGTTATCTCTTGTTTCAGCTTTGCAACATTTTGAAGTGTATGTTGGTTCTACGCATAAACCACTCACAGTTTCCACCGATCACAATCCATTAGTGTTTTTAAGTAAGATGAAAAACAAAAATAGAAGATTATTAAATTGGAGTTTAATGTTACAGGAGTACAATATTTTGATCACTCATATTAAGGATAAAGACAATGTGATCGCTGATTGCTTGTCTAGATGTTAAATGTACAAGGAAAATTTGGTTTTTTTTGGAGTGATAGTTTTAACATTTGTAACACTCCTACCATACATTAGTTTGTAAAAGGCTGAAAGATAAAATTGTATATATTGTGTATTTTGTAAATTTTATACCTTTGTATTTTTTTGTATAAATTGTTAGAATTTTGTTCTTCAAGAGATTTTTTTTAGGAGGGAGGTGTTACATGCTCAACGAGATCTGTTTTTTTGTGAGAATGATGTAATGGTCTTTTGGAGGTCAGATGTGATTTTCCCGCCGATGCGAACTGTTTTCACATTTAATGCTTTAAGAACCAGAGCCGAGTGGAGTTGGTGAACGGCTGCATATCAGTTAAATTCCGGTTAAAGTTTTCCTTTGTTTTTTTTCCCTTATCGTTTATACGTGTTTAATAAATGTTTGGTTGTTTTTATGTAACCTGTCTCGATTAATATTCATTATTTCCGGTTACGTAACATAATTTGTGGGGGGGGGGCGGGGGGGGGGAGTCGGCCAGGATATGTTCCGATTTTGAGTTTAAGTGCTGGTAATTGCCATTTTGATTTGGAAAATGGGAATACCCGATTTTTTTTTTTGGTTTGATTGGTGTGTGTGTTGTATTCGGCAACAATGGATATTGACGATTTTTTGAAGGCGCCTGACTCGGGATCTTTAGAGAATGCGGGAAAACCTGTGGTATTGGAGATTGCTAAGAAGTTGGATATTAAAGGGATTACGAGAAATTCCACCAAGGCTTTCATACAAAGAAAAATTGCTGAACATTATATTAATTTGGAATTGTTTGATCAGGAGGTGTTAGATAAGTTTCCACTGAGTAATCTGGAAATGCAGTTGCATCTTGAACAGTTAAAGTTTGAAACATTTAAAGCGGAAATGGCCAAAAGAGACGCTAATAAAAAAAGGGAATTTGAAGAAAAGGATGCCCTTAGAGAAAGGCAGTTTGCGGAAAGAGATGCTGATAACCAGAGGAAATTCGAGTTAGAGATGCAGAAAGTAAAGTTCGGGAGTCAGCCTTCTGGTTCTACAAAACAGTTTATTGCTAGTCGTGAGGTTGTTTTGGCTCCTCCATTTAATAAAGCTGATGTGTACGCATATTTCCAACATTTCGAAATAGTTGCTCTGAGTTTAAAGTGGCCGAAAGACCAATGGCCAATGATGTTCCAAAGTGTAATTAAAGGCAAGGCACAACAAGTTTATACAGCTTTAAATGCTGAACAAGCACTGCATTATGATATTGTTAAGCAGAATATATTAAAGGCATACGAGATGGTTCCGGAAGCGTATAGAGAAAGATTTAGAAGTTTAAAGAAATCGGTGGAAAAAACATATGTGGAATTTGCCTATGAGAACTCTGTGTGTTTTGAGATTTGGGTTTCCGCTAAAAATGTGAATGAGGAGTATAATAAATTAAAAGAACTGATATTGCAGGAGAAATTTAAAAGAAGCATTCCTGTTGAAGTGAGAGCATACCTAAATGAACGGAACATTGCTACATTGCAGGAGATTGCTAACTTGGCTGATGAGTATGTTTTAATTCACAAGAATAAATTTTCTCCAGGTAAAATTTTTAAAAGGAAAACTAGCACAGAGAGTCAGGTAAATCAGACATTAAATCTGAAGTTGATGAGAAAAGTAAGGATGAAGGAAAGACATTTTTGGTATTATTTGTAATTCTTGTAAGAAACCTGCACATGTAGTGGCTAATTGCTTCCAGTTGAAGCGGAAAGAGAAATAAGTGGTCGCAGATGCTTGTGTGCAGCATATTGGAAAACCTGTAAAACCACAGGGGTTAGAAAATATTAATAAAGATGTGTCAGAGTCTGACCAAGTTAAGAAGGGATATGAAGCTTTTATAACAGAAGGATTTGTAGCCTTGAAAGAAGGATCCAATGCAGTACCAATCAGGATACTTGGAGATACCGGAGCTTCGCAATCACTAATATTAGACAGTGTGTTAAGGTTTAGTGTTGAGTCTGTCATTGGTGATGTAAATTAAATAAGAGGAGTAGGGAGTGCCCTTATGCCAGTATATTTACATAGAGTAAATTTAAGGTCAGGATTAGTTACAGGGTTTGTTAAAGTAGGATTACAATCCCGTTTACCTGTGAATGATGTCTGTCTTTTGTTAGGGAATGATTTAGCAGGTAGACAAGTTTTTCCTGAAGTGCATTTGACAATAAGTTCAAATTCTGAGGAACCACAGAGGGATTCTAACACAGATTCTTCCTGTGTTGTAACAAGAGCTGTAGCTAAAAAGGCTGATGTAAAGGATGACGTTTTACCCATGACAGTTCAAATCAAGATTCGAATTTTGAGGATGTATCAGAAACTTCCTTACCTACCTTATTTGATTAGGATTTTGATGGTAAGTCTGATCAGGAAGATTTGTCTTTATCTCGGAAGGAGATAATAGCAGAGCAGGGTGGGGATCCTGAGATAGTTAAATTAAAAGAACAAGCTCCTCCAGATAGTGAAATTGAAAAAAAATACCAGTTAGTAATTATTTTGAAAGGTGGGTATTAATGAGAAAGTGGAGATCGCCTACAATTCCTGCTAGTGAGGAATGGGAAGTTAATCATCAGGTTGTCGTTCCTGAAATTTACCGAAATGAGATTTTGACTATGGCTCATAGTATTCCTTTGCGTGGTCATTTAGGGGTAAAGAAAACTATGAACAAAGATTCGAAACATTTTTATTGGCCTAGTTGAAGTCAAGATGTGGCGACATTTTGCAGAACGTGTCATGCATGTCAAATTGTTGGTAAACCTAATCAGGTTACTCCAGTGGCTCCACTGCAACCAATTCCTGTATTTGGTGAGCCGTTTTCAAAATCATTGTAGACTGTGTATGTCCTTTGCCAAAAACTAAAACTGGACATCAATATTTATTAACTATTATGTGCACAGCATCTAGGTTTCCAGAAGCGGTCCATCTTAGGAATATAACAGCTAAGACTGTGACAAAAGCTCTTATAAACTTCTTCACTTATTTTGGGCTGCCTAAGGAAATACAATCAGATGAAACCACTGAGTCCACAGACAGTTTCTATGACCACATTTGCTGTTTTGTCGGTACAATACTTTGACTTCAGCTTCTGGAAACAACTACAAAACGGTCAAAAGTAAAAGCGACCGTTAACCAATCAGAACTGACCCTGGCTGCATAGGTTATTGCAATAATGGCACTACACACTGGGGTGATGGAGAGGAAACTTCCTGGGAAATAAATACCACAAATGCGGTTGATAATCACTGCGGTAATAATGAGGAGCAAATCCGTTACTGCCATGGAGACCAAGTAGCGAGTGATGCATTTAGAGAGGCCACACTTCCCGCGGGAGAGAATCAGAATCACCACTAAATTAGCTTGAGGGAGGAGAAAGGAAGACAGAAAGTTTATGAAATAGACTGTCGACAGCAGCAATACATAGACAGGAAATACATATATTTCAGAACTCTGACACGAGAAACGTTCATGATAATATGATACCCCACAAGTTTAAGTGAAATTGGTTAGGTTAGAGAACGCGTATACATAAATCAACGATCTCATTGGAAAAATCATAAGTAATATAAGCCGCTTCAACCCTTGAGTCTTTGCAGTCGAAATCAGAGCTTATGATCTAACTTTTCGTCATTTTCCTGCTTGCCTCTATTACTAATATACAGAAACATATCGATATATGTTTCAGACGATTCAGTGACAGAGTCTGCATGTTCAACGAAGTTAATTGAACATTTTTATTTCCATATCAGTTATAAATGGTCTCATGATTTTTGAGACAAACTCTTTGGTTCGAAACTCCTCGACCTACCCGGCTGAACTCAATAGCATACTACACCTTAAAACCTCAGAGAGACAGCCTTATTCTGTTAGCCTAGGTTTACGCGTTATGCTCCACTTCCTTTTTGGAGCTATTGTTTTATTAGGCAGGGGAGCCAAAACTCTGAACATCACTCTCGTTAAGGTTACAGGGCGGCCCTGCATAATTTGAACAAAACACCGTTCGCACTGCACTCAAACCACCTTATAATGTACGCTAACACATTCGTCGCCTTTCAACCTGATGGGTCGACATGGCTTGAATTCTATGATAACAAAGTTCCAATTAACAGTAAAACATGCCAAACCTCGGGACGATAAAACAAACGTGCTTTGTTTTTAAGGTTTTATTTTGCACCGAAATAGATCTCTCCAAATTTATCTAGATTATATTTTACTTTCTGTTTACCTTTTGAATCGGTCAGAGATGTCATTTACAGACATATAAGTTTATCTTGAAAGCTTTTGAAGAATCGGAGTTAGAAGTTGAGCAGTGAAAATTCAATTAGGAATTACACAAATCTGAGATCCTAGTATAGTTTTCCACAGGATTTTACGTCAGTAAAAAAAAAAAATCCCTTTTATTTCATCTGACTGATAGGTATCCTCGTCGTTAGGACAGTTTAATTATCTGCCTATAATTTTTCGTGAAATGTGAAATTCAGAGAGAGCAAGGAAGGCACGCTTACATCGCCCGTTATCCGGTAGCATCATCTGAGCAAGCTGAGACATAACCTTCATTTTAAAGGTGCGATTTGTTTTAAAACGATGGGCAGTATTTCAGCGCCATATTTCGCCAAATGCAGTTTGACACTTGTCTTGCTGCCGCTGAAAAGGCGCAGCTCAGTTGAATTGTTGCCGGTTGTAAAAATCTCGTCCTTGTGATGGAAGTGTTAACAAATGATATTTCCTCGAAAGCTTTCACTCATATTCCTTACAGTTAAATTCATATAATATTCCACTAGTTTCCATTCACTTTCCTAAAACCCACTCATTTCTAAGCCGACGAAATCCGGCATCATTCAGAAAGATTTGAGCGGGTTCACCCCCGAGAGCACAAAATTTGAGGTGAACGATGTATTTCAGGTGATGTCTGAGCAAAAGAAATTCGATAACGGATAACATGCAATTAGATAAGAAAATCTACTGGTACAGCGACAACAACAAGGGTAGTGTAGTATATTGAATACACTAGGCCTTGGGGTGGAGAGTGCATTTTGTCCTGAATAGAAGCGCCGTTATTGGTTACCCTACCAACAGTCTTCACATTTGCATTTTATAGGTGGTACTTTTATCTCCTGATGCTGAAGTATATTTTTAGTTACAGACAAAGAAAAACACATGCTCATTGAAAGCGTCATTTACATTAGTTCGTTTCATTAAACAAACAAGTTAATAAATGTGCTTCACCCTTTTCTTCGTGTGCAGTATGATGCCTGCAAAATAAAGCAGAAAAAAATTCTCCTCAGGGAATGTAAGTCGGTCCAATTTCAGTTTATCTTTTTGTTTTGACTGCCCTCATGAGACAATCAAATAAGAACTAATCAAATGCAGTGTAAGGAAACGATCAAATAAAATATGCAAGTTGATCCACGGAGCTGAAGTCTGGACACTAAATCGGGAAAAAGCTGCAGTCTAAAGAAATGCAGAAGCGCCTCTCCAATTATGGAACCATATCACATTTCAATACATTTCATGAATTGGTTGAAATCCATTGGTTAATTTCCGTCCATGTCTCACATTTCATGACTGTTAATGTTCTGTCTGTTTAGCCTCACCATACAGTGAGCACATGCACAGTTATTTACTCAGAGCTGCTACTTCCGAAACTCGGATTCATGGCAACTCATAAATCCTCATTGTAAGCAAATTATTTTCTTGTTGATTGCCATTAAGCACTCTCTGCTCATGCTCCGTACTGGTGCAGTATCAGAATTATTAACTCTGGCGTATGTCGTAAAAAGTATTGTTTTGGGGCAGCAGTATATCGACAGAAATAAAAATCACAATAAGTCGCAAAACTAAGTCAATATTTCAAAAAAAGAATAACAATGTGGCGCTCGTGGGTCCAAGAACCGTTCATAAATCTCAGTGTGGTGGGGAAGATGTGTTCTTAACATAGTGTCTGGGTCTTCATGCTCCTGGACCTCTCTCCTAGAAGCCTTATCGACAACCAACTGGCTTGTCCCCGATGGTGAGGATACTCAACAGTAGATGCCGGTTCCTGAGGCACTACCTCATGAAGATCTTCTCAATGTGGGGAACGTTATGTCCGAGATGGAATTGCCTGAGTCAAAAAGCTTTGAGTTTTTGCAATCATGTTCACCGGAAGCTCCATACGAGGCAGTGATGCAACTATTTAAAATGCTCTCCACAGTAGAGAGCTGGTAAGAGATTTGTAAGTGTCTTTTTTAACATTCTAAATATCCTAAAATTTCCTCGAAATTCTAACGAAGTCGAGAAATCGTTTATTGGTAGCAGTGGAGAGTCAGAATGCATATAATGTGTTCTAGCTGCCAAATTTCAGAGCAGTCTCTGGTGCACTGAATTCTGAACTAGATAGGCAACTGAGGAGTGTACGTGATCCACTGAAAATATCGGTCTGCACAATGTGGCTTAATCGAACCCAGCCTTAATGCCAAACATGGCAAGAGAGAGAACTGCACCGGAGATCTGGATGTCATTTCTCAATTCACAATATTAAAAATAAAATACATTATGCCAAGTTTTCCGAAGCACGCTATTATGCAGAAACAAGCCTTTCAGGTCATCTAGTCTGTGCCGAACAATTAATCTGTCTTGGACGATCAATGTGCACCCGATCCATACCTTCCACATACACCTCAGATCCATGTATCCAAACTTCTCTGCAGTGTGAAATTCAGCCCAGCCACCCATCACGTGCGTAGACAGCTCGATACAAGCTCTCACACCGTCTGAGTGAATCCATTCCCCTCCACTTTTCACCCTGAACCCATGAATGCTAAGTTTCAGTTTCACCAAACTCAGTGGGAAAAAGACTGCTGACATTTACGCCAACTACACATGTCATACTTTAGTGTCCCTCTACCAAATTTCCCTTCAAGCGTTTACGTTCTAGGGAATAAAAGCTTTACCTATTCAATCTTCACCTATAACTCATTTCCTCGGGTTCCAGTAACATCCTTGTAAAATCACGCTGCACTCTCTCAGATGTATTTGCATTTTTCCTGGAAGCAGGTGACCAACACTGGACGAAGTACTCCAAAATAGGTTTCAATAATTCAATACTCCATTTAGTATCATAGAAGTATATGCAATATTCTTGTTCTTTGCATACATCCACGAAAACAGAAGAATACCGCAAAAATGAATGATATTGAAAGAGTTCTCCCTACTCTCCCTCCCACGCATAAGCAGCAGCAAAGCAACGACCCTTCCACATCTTCACCCACTTCCGCAAAAAAACATCAGAAACCTCCATCCACCAAGCAACAGCAGGACCTCCAAGAAGGACCATGATCTGCAGTACAACAAAAACAAATTGCTCACTCGCTATTTCGACATACCACAGGCTTTTTCTCCCTCGGATAAAGAGACAGAGGTGTCTTCTTTGACAGCAAGACGGGAGGCATGACAAAAAAATCTTGCGGATTTGCAATCCGAATGCCTCTGTCGTCGCTATTTCCGACTTGTGAATACACAACAAACTCTCCTCCACCAACGAGAGAGAGAGAGCAACAGCCCGATTCGCGGATCCGCTGCTCCCGTGACGTTTCAGTTGGTGGCACCGACGTAGAATCAGCCGTCCACAGGGCCGGAAAGCCTTCGAACACTGAAAGAGCGCTGGTCTTCTAGGCCATGTCCTTGGGATTTCGTAAAGCTGTGAGACTCCGGGAGTAGTTTCCACCGCCACAAAGAATCAAAGTCAGGGTGTAACTGTAACGGAATCCCAGCCACCCTGAAAAGGTAAAAGAGAGACATCAAAGGCAGATGTTAAGCTGTTTCCGTAAAGGAGCTCGAAGAATTTGCTGTTAAGCGCCATCATAGCTCCGATCCAGAAACAAGGTCATATACAAAGAAACATAGAAAACCTACAGCACAATACAGGCCCTTCGGCCCACAAAGTTGTGCCGAACATGTCCCTACCTTAGAAATTATTAGACTTCCCCATAGCCCTCTATTTTCTAAGCTCAATTTCCCTATACAAAAGTCTTTTAAAAGACACGATGATATCCGCCTCCACCACCATTGCCAGCAGTCCATTCCACGCTCTCACCACTCTCTGAGTAAAAAATCACCCCTGACATCTCCTCTGTACCTACTTCCCAGCTCCTTAAACCTGTGTCCTCTTTTGGCAACTATTTCAGCCCTGAGAAACAGCCACTGACTATCCACACGATCAAAGTCTCTCATCATCTTATACACCTCTATCAGTTTACCTCTCATCCTCCGTTGCTCCAAGGAGAAAAGGCATAGTTCACTCATAGGTTTTCATAAGTTTTCAATAAGTTTATAAATCTCCTCTGCATCCTTTCTACAGCTTCTACATCCTTCCTTTGGTGAGGCGAACAGAACTGAGCACAGTACTCCATGTGGGTTTTAACCAGGGTCCCGTATAGCTGCAACATTACTTCTCGGTTCCTAACTTCACCTTCACGGTTAATGAAGGCCAATACACCGTATGCCTTCTTAACCACAGCGTCAACCTGCGCAGCTGCTTTAAGCGTCCCATGGGCTCGGACCCCAAGAACCCTGTGATCCTCCACACTCCCAAGAGTCTTACCATTAACATCATATTCTGCCATCATATTTGACCTACCAAGATGAACCACTTCACACCTATCTGGGTTGAACTCCATCTGCCACTTCTCAGCCCAGTTTTGCATCCTATCAATGCCCCACTGTAACCTCTGACAGCCCTCCACACTATCCACCACACCTCCAATCTTTCTGTCATCAGCAAACTTACTAACCCATCCCTCCACTTCCTCTTACAGGTTATTTATAAAAATCACGAATAGTAAGGGTCCCTAAACAGATCCCTGAGGCACACCACTGATTACTGACCTCCATGCAGAATATGACCCGTCTACAACCTCTCTTTGCCTTCTGTGGGCAAGCCAGTTCTGGGTCCACAAAGCAATGTCCCCTTGGATCCCATGCCTCATTACTTTCTCAATAACCCTTGCATGGGGTACCTTATCAAATGCCTTGCTGAAATCCATAAACATTACATCTACTGCTCTTCCTTTATCAATGTGTTTAGTGAATCAAGCTCGTAAGGCACAACCTGCCCTCAAAAAATTCAATCAAGCTCGTAAGGCACGACCTGCCCTTGACAAAGCCACGCTGAGTATTCCTAATCATATTGTACCTTTCCAAATGTTCATAAATCCTGCCTCTCAGGATCTTTTCCATCAACATACCAAACACTGAAGTCAGACTCACTGGCCTATAATTTCCTGGGCTATCTCTACTCCCTTTCTTGAATAAAGGAACACCATCCGCAACCCTCCAATCCTCCTGAACCTCTCCCGTCCCCATTGATGATTCAAGGATCATCGCCAGAGGCTCAGCAATCTCTTCGCTCGCCTCCCACAGTAGACCGGGGTACCTCTCATCCGGTCCCGACGACTTATCTAACTTGATGCTTTCCAAAAGCTCCATCACATCTTCTTTCTTAATATCTACATGCTGAATCTCTTCAAGTCTGCACGACAATCACCAAAATCCTATTCCATAATGAATACTGAAGTGAAGTATTCATTAAGTACCCTGCTGTTTCCTCCGATTCCATGCACTCTTCCCCACTGTCACACTTGATAAGTCTTATTCTTTCATGTCTTATCCTCTTGCTCTTCACATACTTGTAGAATGCCTTGGGGTTTTACTTAATCCTGCCCGTCAAGGCCTTCTCATGGCCCCTTCTGGTTCTCCGAATTTCCTTTTTAAGCTCCATCCTGTTAGCCTTATAATCTTCTAGATACCTACATTACCTAACTCTCTGAACCTTATGTAAGCTTTTCTTTTCTTCTTGACTAGGTTTATTACTGCGTTTGTACACCACGGTTCCTGTACCCTGCCATAACTTCCCTGTCTCATTGGAAGCTTCCTGTGCATAACTCGACACAAATATCCCCTGAACATTTGTCACATTTTTGCGTACTTTTCCCTGAGAACTTCTTTTCCCAATTTAACCTTCCAATTTCCTGCCTGGTAGCCTCATAATTCCCCTTACTCCAATTAAACGTTTTTTTAACTTGTCTGTTCGTATCTCTTTCCAATGCCATTGTAAAGGAGATAGAATTGCGATCATTATCTCCAAAATGCTCTCCCACTGTGTCACCTGACCAGGTTCAATTCCCAATACCAAATCAAGTACAGTCTCTCCTCTTGTAGGCTTATCTATATATTGAAACCTTCCAGAACATACATAACAAACTCCATGCCATCTAAACCCCTTGCTCTAGGGAGACGCCAATCGATATTTGGGCAATTAAAATCCCCCATCACGACAACTCTGTTATTATTACACCTTTCCAGGATCTGTTTCCCTATCTGCTCCTCGATATCCCTGTTACTATTGGGCGGCCTATGAAAAGCACCCAGTAACGTTACTGACCCCTTCCTGTTCCTAACCTCCACTCACAGAGACTCAATAGACAATCTCTCCATGACGTCCGCCTTTTCAGCAGCCGTGACACTATCTCTGATCAACAGTGCCACGCCCCCACCTCTTTTGACTCCCTCCATATCCTTTTTGAAGCACCTAAAACCCGGCACTTGAAGTAACAATTCCTGTCCCTGAACCATCCAAGTCTCTCAACCACACCATAGCACCAAGTACTAATTTACGCTCTAAGCACATCCCCTTTGTTCACAACGCTCCTTGCCTTAAAATAGACCCATATCAAACCATCTGACCATCTGACCGCGCCCCTTCTCTATCAACTGCCTATCCTCCATCACACATTGTCTCCCAGCTTTATGTGAGCCAACTGCCTCTTCCGCAGTCTCTTCAGTTCGGTTCCCACCCCACAACAATTCTAGTTTAAACTCTCCCCAGTAGCCTTAGCAAACCTCTCCGCCAGGATATTGGTCCCTCCGGGATTCATGTGCAACCCGTCCTTTTTGTACAGGCCCCAAAGAGGTCCCAATGATCCAGAAATCTGAATCTCTGCCCCCTGCTCCAATCCCTCAGCCACGCATTTATCCTCCACCTCATTCTATTCCTATTCTCACTGTCGCGTGGTACAGGCAGTAATTCTGATATTAATACTTTTGTGGTTCTGCTTCTCAACTTCCTTCCTAACTCCCTGTAGTCCTTTTTTCAGGATTTCTTCCCTTTTCCTACCTATGTCGTTGGTACCAATATGTACCACGACCTCTGGCTCTTCTCCCTCCCACTGCAAGGTATCTTGGACGCGATCTGAAACATCCCGGACCCTGGCACCTGGGGGGCAAACTACCACCAGAGTTTCTTTGCTGCGTCCACAGAATTACCTGTCTGACCCTCTAACTATAGAGTTCCCTATCACTACTGCCCTTATCTTGCATTCCCTATCCTTCTGAGCCACAGGGCCGGACTCTGTGCCAGAGGCACGGCCACTGTTGCTTCACCCAGGTAGGCTGCCCCCCCCCCCCCCAACAGTACTCAAACAGGAGTACTTATTGTTCAGGGGTACAGCCACAGGGGTATTCTCCAGTACCTGACCCTTCACCTTCCCTCTCCTGACTCTGACCCACTTGCATGTTTCCCTTGGCCCCGGTGTGACCACCTGCCTATAACTCCTTTCTATCACCTCCTCGTTCTCCCTGACCAGACGAAGGTCATCGAGCTATATTTACAGTTCCCTAACTCGGTCCCTTAGGAGCTGCAGTTCGACGCACCATGTGCAGATATGGCAGTCCAGGAGGCTGGGAGACTCCAGGACCTCCCACATCTGACACTAAGCACAGAAAACCGGCCTCACACACATACTGCTTCCTTTCCGCAATTAACACAGGTAGACCTACCTCGTCTCGTTACTGCCTACGCCCGTTGAGCCAAAGCTATGGGCAAAACACGGCAACTCCCATACTCGGTACATTGACTTATGAAGGCCAAAGTGTTAAAAACTTTCTTTAGGAGCCAGATCTCTATTCCCAAATCCATCTGTACTACTGCCCCATTCTTATCGCTTTACTGTCCCACTGCTTAGAAGTGTAAGAGCTACGCAAGCTGATTCTCACAGACATCAACGCCTCAGATTTAGGGAGTAATAGAGAATCAGAAAAAAATACAGCACAGCCTCTTAGGCCCATCATGACGGCGCCGAACTAGTTAAACTGTTCCAGTACCATCGACCTGCAACGGAACAACAGCCCTCCATACTCCTACCACCCATGTGCATATCCAAGCCTCGTAAGCATTGAAATCGAGCTCGTATGCAGCACTTCCACTTTCAGCTCTTCAACTCCTCTACTCAGTAACTTGACTTATGCTGGCATATGTGCCAAAACTTACTTCAAGGCCAATTCTACATTTGATGCCGTACGTGTATTCATTTAATTTCATCTATCATTTGCAGCCCATATTTCTAACTGGTGCAGATCCCACTGCACACTCTAGCCGTCTTCCTGGCTGTCCACGACACTCCCAGTATTAACGTTATTCGCACGTTTGCTGCTCCGGATTACCACATTAGCCTGCTGATGCTGTAATGGCATCTTCACAGGCGCAGAGAGGAAGAACAGACAACCAGATTATCATCTAGATCGTTGATATGGATGACCAAAAACAACTGACCCATCACCGATTCCTGTGGCATACCACTATGCAGAGGCCTCCAGTCAGAGAGACAACCGTCTACAGACACTCCGTGGCTTCTCTCGTGAAGACATTGTCTTATCCTATTTACGACTTGATCTTGAATATCAAGCCAGTGAACACACTTGACTAACCTCCTATGCAGGGCATTGTCAAAGGTCTTGCTGAAGTCCATACGCACAACATCCACCGCCTTCCCATCAGTTGTTCACTATCCCCACTCTTATTCATAGGATAGTTCTTCGACAAAATATGACATTTTACACATGTCAATTCCTCACAGAACGCCCGACTGTCCCAGATTTCCGTTATTATCTGATAGCCACTTTAGAGTAGAGAAAACAATGATTCTTCATGGGAACCATCTGCATTTAAAGGCAATGACTGTATGGAGATCATCAACATGGTTTTGTGCTTGCGAATGTCATGTCTCATGAATTTGAAGACGTGTGTCGAAGGACGGAATTTGAGGAAAAAGATTGACAGACAAAGGGAAATGTCTATACAGTATCTAGTCAGACCCTGACAAGTACTGTATGGCAAGCAGGCCCAGAATAATACATAAGTGTGTTGCAGATTAGACATGGCCGATGGAGACAACCTTGATGTTGAAGAATTGTGTCTCTTCAGAAGTCAACGCTGGATCTACTGTGGTTTATGATTTATATAATTGATTTGGGTGAGACTATAGGTGGAATGTTTGTTAATTTACGGATTATACCAAAATGAGTAGACTAGTGGATAATAAAACAGTTGTTTGAAGGCAACAGGATCTAGGTCAGCTGAGAAAGGGGATGAACGAATGAACTGTGGAATTCAATTCGGACAAGTGTGAAGTGATCCAGGGCAAGACATCGATAGTTCCTGACAGGAGCCTCTGTAATGTTGTACATCAGATAGAACGAGGATAGAACGAGGACTATACCTTCGCCTCTAGCGAATGCGACATAAAATATAAGCTTACGGCACATATTACACAGAAAACAGAAATCCACGGGGTCCCTCTCCGACACAATGTGACATTTGCAACGATGAAGGATGCAGGTGTAAGATTTGAGTGGGCAAGATTTGAAGTGACAAAGGGGCAAAGTTTGGATAGTGAATGGTGAACAAACGGAACGATATTCTGGAAGTGGTGGAGGCAGGAGCAATTACAGCGTTTAAAAGTCGTTTGCTATCTATCTAAATCTTCACCACTGTTCTCTCCCTCTCTCTCCCTCCCCCTCTCTATACACATACATTTAGATAATTAACGAAGAACACTGAGCGTGAAAAACTACATGGAGTATTGTAACGCTCGGTGACCAACGCGTATTTACATCAGCAGAGAAATGAAGTAAGATTCATTTTGTTTTAAACCAGTTTGAAGCTGTTTAAGACGGTCTTTAAGCTCTACGTGCCAAAGTTCATGAACTGCAAATTTCCTACCAATATCAGCTGGTGAGTTGACTTGAACAACAATAAATTACGTCAGAAATGACAACTACGAGCCATCTATTGCATTAAGATCAGCATGTCGGTGATTGTTTCTTTTTCACAGCAAGGTCTTGGATTTGCCTATTTTCATCTCCATTGTCGTCTGTAATTCATACATGTTCTGCACTTGCCTTCCACAGGGTCCACGTGAAGACCTTCTCCACACTAATGTACCTCAAGGCAGCAAATAACTACTCCTCTGTATCAGGATCCATGATCGATGCTGCTTTACATCAATTCTGTATACTCTGGTTTCTCTCCTAAGTAAATTCAGATGCAAGGAACAATCAATTAAGATCTCCCCAGCTCTTCTGACACCACACACGGATTGTCATTCCGATCATCTGGAGGACCATTTTTCTCTTGCCCTAAACCTATCGCTTGAATTCCTTAGGATTCTCGTTCGGCTTGTCTGCTACGGCAACCTCATGCTTTCCTTTAGCTCTCCGGATTTTTGCTTAAGTGCTCCCTTGCATTTCCAATACTGTATAAGCACCACATTTCCCCTATTTCCCTCTACCTGTTATGCATCTCTTTTGTTTTCTGGTATCAATATCCATTGTATACCAATGTTCCCAAGACTTGTTGTCTTTGCCTTTTATTCGGACAGGCACTCATGAGTTTTACACTCTCAAAAGGTCAGTTTTGAAGGCCTTACACTTATCATTTACACTTGATAAATAATTACAGAAAACAGTCTGTCCTAATCCACGTTTTCCAGATCCTATCTGATACCATTAAAATTATCATTTTTCAATCCAATTTAGAATCGCAACCCCCGGACCACACCTACTTTTTCCATATTTACTCTGAAGCTAATGGCATTATAATAATTCAGTCAGAGTTTCCGATTATCTCTCAGTTTTTCTCACACAACTTAGCTCCCCAATCGCTTGAATCGTTCGATTTAAATAAAGTAATCGTAAGTACAGTATCAGTTACTGTATAAATGCCGACATGTCAGAGAGGACTGGAGAAGTCTTTCGTCCATTATGGCCTCCCGTTCGAATAGATAGCGATAAGTGATGGGATTTGGAGCGTAGGCTCATGCATGTGTTGTTGAGCATTCTTGGAGTCGAGAACTCGAGGACGACACCTTATCACCCTCAGGGTGATTCCTAGCCCGGGACATTCCTAGATATGCTCGGAACATAGAAATATTTAGCACGTTACAGACCTTTCGGCCGACAATGTTGTGCTGAGCATGTAACCTGCTCTATAAACTACAGAGAATAAACCCTGGAGATCAGCAAGAAGAGCAAATGGAGTCAGCATGTTGAGCATCTGGTCCACTGCTGCAACTGTACACAGAATTAAATGCAGGATATTCGACATATTATTTGACGTTTGGCGTGAAGCAAGGTTGCTTGTTCACCTCTGTTTTCGGACTGCTGGGGAAGATTTGCCACAGAAGACCTATCTGAAATGTGTGTCAATGGAGAGTCCTGTGAAACAGTTTGTCTGATCTAAATATGATTTCTACAAAATAGACGCGTTCACACCGGAAAGACTACTGAGTTCTTGAATAATAGCAGGGAATGAAGCAAAAGTTGTTGTATTCCTTTCTATGGAATCAATTGTTTGAGATGGAAAAGGAAAGTTCGGCCGAACAAAAACATTTGTACTTTTGCAAACCTAAACGAAGAGCGGACAATGTGTCAGATTGTGCAATCTTCTTGAAGTTGGAGAAAATAACAATTAGGACTCATTGAATGAGGAGGCTACTGATGTTGAAATACCCAACTGTTGCTCTGGCTGCGTATAGAAGGGATGTAAGCGAAAACGTGGGATAAAGGTCATCCATAACTAAACAAGACGTCTGATTATATTACCATCATTTAAAAAGTTGCAGATGGCAGATGTATAATAAAGTTGTTAGAATTAAGTATATAGAGAAAACCGGTTGGATGAAGCATTGCGGAGGGCGCTGCAGACCTATATGCCTCGCTGCTGAGATGGGGTGATAACTTCAATAAGAAGGGATTAGTTATATCATATACATGTGAGACCAGGTTAGAAATTAGATCCAAATCTTCTCATCATTTGTTGCATGAGAATGAACATACATATAAGCATGCCTTAAAAAATAACTAATTAAATTTAGGATCAGTTTTTGGCTTTTATTTTGGGCAAAAGTAACTCCCTAAAAGTTCAAACGTTTCCCCGTTTTGAGAAGTAAATCAACAGTGAAAATATTTCCGTAAGTAGAAATATGAACTAAAGTATGAGTCTATATCCAAATTATAGAAGCTGCGAAGCTACTGCATGGATTAAACTATGTACAATCTAAAATCAGATTAATCTTCCAGCACGAGTCTCGCAACAGGTTATGGATGGCCATAAATATGTTTACATTAAGACTGTCACGTTAGTTCTTTATTCGTAGGTGTTTATGCATTGGAGTTTTGTATATCTTGGTTGTTATTTTCAATAAGGAAAATCGTTCATGCCGACTAATTTCAGGAACATCTTTATTTTCTTTCAAATAAATACGCTAGCCGTTGATTTCTTTGCCATCATATTTGTTCTTGCGTTTACATCTACCATCATCACCTCACTGGTTGGCTCTGCTTCCGAAATTGACACCTGGTACTCTGATAGCTGTAGCATTCTGAAAGGAAAAAATGACATTTCCCAATGGTTTCTCCTATCTTCGTGGAACTCCAAGTGTAACCGATATCCCCATAAAACCAACTGCTATTTTAAGGAATACTGTTTCGTTTCTGTTGAAAATATCAACGACATATTTAGAACAATTTCGATGACACATCATAAACACAAGAGACCCCACCTGAGCTGCTAAGTTCCTGCAGCAATTTGTATGCGTTACGTTGACTTGTTGTCTTCGTTGTTTCTCACCTGCATTGTTTCCCCATCAGAGAAAAGTCTGCATTTTTCAATCCGCCCCTTCGTATGTAGTCCTCTCGAACGGTGCCATTACGTTTCATCTCTTCTTCGAGTACTTGAGCCAGAGTCGGCTCTATCTACTTCCGTTTATAATGATCAAATTAGAGAGTCAGGCAGGCCCATCGGCAACTCGCACCTGCTCAACAGCATTCCGATTAAATCAAGTACCATTTGACAGCTATTGATCCATATGTAGCATACAACAGGCTCTTCCATCCGCAATATTGAAATAGCAATGTTTAATGAAATTAATCTCTTCTTCCTACATAATGGCTTCATATATAACAACCTGTTAGACATATCACATTTGCCTATTTACCCCGGCTGCGCATTCCAGCCATCCCCTGCGTAAAAATACTATTTTCCCTATATTTCCTTTGGACTAATATATTATTTCCTTATATACAGTAGACATATAGCATTAAACAAATCTATCCTAGAAATATACACCACTGTCTGTTTTATCGATTCCGCAGATACTCTTATAAATTTCTATTAGTTCTCCCTTCAGCTTCCTGTGCTTCAGCGAAGCAGGCGTTACTTTATGCAACCCCACATTATATCCTACGCCCTCTAATCCAAGTAGCAACCTAATAACCATGTGATACACTATCATAAAAACTTTCACATCCTTTCACATGCATTATGGAACAACCAAATATGAATGCAATGCTCGAGATGGTATCCAATTAGAGCTTTATTAAGCGTCAACATAATATCCCGACCCTTGAAGTCAATGCCTGAACTGATAAAAGGAAAGGGAGGCATGGTATATGCCTTCTTTACCACTCTTTGAAACTGTGCAGTCATATTTCGGTGTGATGCGCCTGGACTCCACTATTCCTCTGAATATCAACACTGTTAAGGATCTCACCATTAGCGGTACACTGGTCTTTGCCACTTGATCTCTGCAAGTGCTCACATTTAGGCGGATTAATCTCCATCTACCATTGTTCAGCAACTGATCTATATTTCGCTGTATTCTTTGTAAATTTGCACAATCAGCAAAACCATAATTCTGTGTATCTGCTGAGACCTTAAGTACCAATCTATCGACATTTTAAGACAGTGGTGCACCGTTAAGGGCGATGAATTTACAGTATAGATCAGTACATGAAACTATGATGCTGTGCCCAATATAGAGACTCGTTTCAGTGGGACATTATTGCATGCTTACTGTTTCATGGTTTATATTTTTAGGCAAGATAGAGAAAGTGATAACGGGAAGAGTGGGGTGTTAATTCAGGGAAAATACGCAGCTGTACTCTGCGAGGAAATAATAGAGGGTTCATCCACTCAGGCTACAAGGCTGGAAATCAACATTAACGAAGTTGCAAACACCCTGATGGCTGTGTACTACACGCACCCTGATAGTGAACTAGATTTTGAGGAAATAGATGCTGAGAAATGTGAAGGTAAACCAGGGAAAGGTCTAACAACAACAGGGTTGTTGTTGTGAGTGGCTTCAGCTACCCCAATATAGACTGAGACATCTTGAGTGCAAGGCGGTCGCAAGTGGCAGCATTTATTAAATACATCCATTAGCGTTTTTTTTTATGAACATGCCGATATTCCAACGAAGCACTGGAGGGGGCAACAACTGGAGCTGCTGTAGAGAGATGAACTAGAACAGATGACTGAAAATTCAGTGGGAGAACTTATAGGGATCGCGGAACTCCCTAGTTAAAGCAACACACACATACATAACTCCAGAGAAACTGACAGCTGAGGCAGCATTAAAAATTGAAAATATACAATCGATGCTTAGGACTGGGATGAAACTGAACTGTCAGTGTCCAGGTCTAAACGGGCCTAGAACCGATCAATAGGGATTTCCATTATTCATGGACCACCAGTCCAAAATGTAAACTCAAACTTAAACACCATCGCCCTCACCCATCAGTCTAATTCTCAATCCAGCTAGCTAAGCTCTTCCTGGAAGTCGTTCAGTCTAATTTTCCATAACAGCTTTCAGGGCTTCACCACATCAAAGGCAGCAATGAAGTTAATTTACCCATAGATCAGCTCGCATCAACAACTCAAATCCCTGCCCCAAAACGTAAGTGGATTGCACAGATAGTGACATGTTTCACTAACATACACAATTAGAGTTGCTCAATCTGTTTTGAAAGCCGATTTGTATAATCGACCATTTTGTTGCCATGCCCAAAGTGATTACTCATACTTCTAAATGTTAGTGGTCCGTTAATAACGGGACTGTCTCGATGTTCTTATCTTTGTTACGGCTCCCAACGAATGGACAATTGGGGAAGAATTTGAATTGAATTGACTTTACCACTTATATCCTTCATGTTGTCACGTGGCCAAGTGGTTAAGGCGTTTGTCTAGTGATCTGAAGCTCGCTAGTTCGAGCCTCAGCTGTGGTAGCGTGCGTGTGTCCTTGAGCAAGGCACTTAACCACACATTGCTCTAGTGTCTGTGCGAGGAGTGGCGCCCCACACAGACTTCCAATCTGCACTTTGTAAGTCATGAAAATGCCCGATGCTGGCCTCTCATGGTCTGAGTCGACGTTCCCTCCCCTGCCTCCCTTCATGTACATGAGAAGTGAAAATCTTTACGTTACGTCTCTGTCTAAATTTCTCTTTGTTCCAACGAGGATATATAACGATATTTTATGATGGAAGAGGTAGTAATAGCAATTGCAAGCAGGACTGCGTGATACATTTGTACCGATTTGTAAGGAGCTGGGAAACGCGGACAGAGATGAATAGTTGCAGTGAGTTACTCCAGCTATTTCTTATCCCACAAAAAACGTTGACCACATGCTTTATGGCATTTACTGCCTTTTTATTCACTTCGCAGCTCCCTCCAGCCTTGAACTATCATTCACAGCTTCTGTGGTATGAAAGAGGTCATCTATTAGTAAAATGTAATATTCGTCCGACATATGTAGGGAAGTTTCCTGTCATTACATTGCTACATTTTGAAAGCCAACAGAGGTATATCCAACCTGCACATTTCACGACAATTCTGTTTTAAAATTTTTGTTGTCCCTGTATTTGCAGAACTGGTTTTGTCATCGAGGATAAATGTTTCTGGTTCACATTTAACACAAGACGAATTCTATTTAAAACAATGTTGCATATTCATGGTTGAATTTGCTCCATCCATTATTTCATACATTTCGCTATTAAGTTTACTGGATATTGTGCTGTGCTTCTTAACTGCTCCCTGAATTTGCTCTGAGTGACTGCATAGATAAATGTGTTTGTGCAGCAACTTAACAGTTGGAGCATGTTGGCCGTTTCGATAAAAATAAACTTTGGATCACTGTAACCGTTGACTTTATAGTCATTAGAAATTCTCTCATATAAGAACTGTAAAAGATACGTCATCCACAACAGTATAAAACTGCCTGAGACGGCGAAGAGTAAAATGATAGATTTCCTCCTGCTCTCCGTCTCAGCGTCACTATGATTGTTTCCACTTTTCTGGACCAGGAGTCTCTTCCGGGCTCTGCTAGCTTCTAAAATGTGTCTGACGGTGAGAACGTTGAGCAGAAGAATTAAAAGGAATGGGAAGCAAGGGGTTAAAAGGTGGTCGAACCAATCATAAGCACCCCACAATGGAGAAGTAAAACGGATATCCTTCAGTTTGCAATACCATGGTACATTGTTAATTATATAGCTGGGTTCATGAATGAAGTACCATGGAATATTAATAAAACAACTGAGTCCACAGACAGTTCCTATGACCACAGCTGCTGTTTTGTTGGTACAGTACTTCGACTTCAGCTTCTGGCAACAAATAACTACGAAACGGTCAAAGGTGAAAGCGACAGTTAACCAAACAGAACTGACCCTGGCTGCATAGGTTAGTGCGACGATGACACTACACACTGGGGTGATGGAGAGGAAACTTCCTGGGAAATAAATGCCACAAATGCGGTTGATAATCACAGCGGTAATAATGAGGAGCAAATCGGTCACTGCCATGGAGACCAAGTAGCGAGTGATGCATTTAGAGAGGCCACACTTCCCGCGGGACAGGATCACAATCGCCACTAAATTAGCTTTAGGGAAGAGAAAGGGAGACAGAAAGTTTATGAAAAAGACTGTCTGCAGCAGCAGTATATAGACAAAAAATACGAATGTTTTAGAACTCTAACAGGTGAAACGCTCGTGTTAATATGAAAACGCACAAAATTAAGTGAAATAGATTAGATAGAGAACACCTATGTCTAAACCAACGATCTGATAGGGAACTTCATATCTAATATGAGCCGCTTCAACCCTTGAGTCTACGCAGTCGAAATCATTGGTTATTACCTACATTTTTGTAATTTTCCTACTGGTCTCTGTATTCTTAATATACAGAAATACATCGATATATGTTTCATACGATTCAAAACGATGAACGACACTCCAGTTTAGGTCCTAGGGAAGTCCCGCATAATTTGAACAAGGTACCGTTAGTCCTGCACTCAAACCTCCTTCTAGTGTATGCTAACACGATCGTCACCTTTCCTTTTAATTGTGGGCTTGTAATCCAGGCAAATGAGGTTTCAGTTAACGGGAAAAATTGCCCGATCTTTGGGATACTAAATCAAACATCCTTTGTTTTTACGTTAATTTCATCGAGTTAGATCACTTCAAGTGATCTAGATTATACTTGATTTGCTATTTACTTTTTGAATCAGTCAGAGGTCTAATTTACCAACATATATTCGAGAGTTTATCTTGAAAGCTTTCGAAGAATCGGAGGTAGAGTCTGAGCAGTGAAGAATTCAATTAGGAATTGTACAAATCTGATATCTTACTATATATAGTTTTCTACTGAATGTTTACGTTATTTAAAAAACAGATCCCGTTTTATAAGATTTGATTGATGGATATGCTCGTCACTAGAACAATGTAATAATATCTTTCATTTTTCATGCTCTATGAAATTCCGAGACAGCCAGGGGGGCAGGATTACATCGCCCATTTTCTGGTATCATCATCTGAGCAGGCTGAAGAATAGTCTTCAAATTAACAGTGCGATTTGTTTTAAACTGATGGGCAGTATATCAGCGCCATATTTTGCCGAACGCAGCTTTGTGCTTGTCTTGCTGCCACTGAGAAGGCAGAGATCATTGGAATAATTGCCGGTTGTAAACATCTCGGCCCTGTGATGGAAGTGCGAAGAAATGATATTTCTTGGAGCCGTCTTATACACGTTCTTCACTGCTAAGTTCATTTAATGTTCCACCAACTTCGAGACACTTTCCTAAAACCTCTTCATGACGTAACCAACAAAATCAGACATAATTCGGAAATATTTGTGCGGCATCACCCCCGAAAGCACTAAATTTGAGGTAAACGAAATATTTCGACTGATGGCTGTGCTAAAGAAATTAGCTGAAGGTTAACATGCAATTAGATCAGAAAACTGACGACGATACCTGGTACAGCGACAACAGCAAGGGTAGTGTAGTATATTGAATACACTAGGCCTTGAGGTGGAAAGTGCATTTTCTCCTGAATAGAAGCGCAGATATTGGTTATGCTACCAGCAGTCTAGTTATTTGCGTCTTATAGATGTCAGTTTTATCTCCTGAGGCAGAAGTATATTTTTAGTTACAGGCAACGAAAAACATATGCTCATTGAAAGTGCTATTTACATAAGTTCGTGTCATTAAACAAACAAGTTAACAAATGCGCTCTCCTTATTCTTCGTGTGTCGTGTGACTATTGCAAAATGAAGCAGAAAAAAAAATCTCTGCTCAGGGAATGGAAGCCTGTCCGATTAAAGATCATCTTTTGGTTTGACCGCTTCGTGAAACAATCAAATACGAATTCATTACATTCAGCAAGAAGAAAGCACCAAATAAATAATGCAAGATAATCCATAGAGCTAAACCGAAACAACTGCAGTCTAAAGAAATCCAGAAGCGCCTCCCCAAGTATGGAAACATGTCACATTTCAATATATCTCATAAATTGTTTGACATCCGACTTTCCTAACCTAAGCACTTCCGTCTATGTTTAACATCCCACTATTATTAATGTTCTGTTTGTTTTGCCTCATCATACAGTGAGTATATATACAGTTATTTACTCAGCACTCTCGATCGGAAACTCAGATTCATGTCAACTCATAAATCCTCATTGTATGCAAATAATATTGTTGTTGATTGCCACTAAACACTGTCTCATGCATGCTCCACCCTAGTGTAGTATCGAAGTCACTATCGGGATTATTATCACTGACGTAGTGGTAAAATGCGAACAGGTTGTAGGGCATTTGAGTCCTGAACCATATAGGCAAACGGCGGGTGTACCAAATCTAGTGAAAACCTAGGTCTGTACAATCAGGTTTACACGAAACCCGGCCTTCACGGCAAACATGGCAAGTGAGAGAACTGCCCTAATGGCACGGATGCCGGTTCTCAAGTGTAAATCTCAAGATTAGAAATAAAATAATTTTACTGTCTTATCTAAAGTACAATTTTAAGAAGCCGTATTTTCCAATTGCTTGCTTTTGTCCACGTGCCTTTTTCATTATGTACTTGTTTAAATGATTGTAAACCTCGTAGCTGCACGCACCCTGGAGCTTCCGCTGATATCGCATTCCACGGAACCACCGTGATTTGTTTCAAAATTTGTCCCTATGTTGATTTTAAATCATGTAAATTTCATGTATATGAAAAATACGGAACCAATTGACCAAATGTCTAGCTTACCAAATATTTCCCGCACTTTAATTAATGCCCTTTCTTCTTATTCTCTCCTAAATTGGAGAACAATGAGGATTACCAATGCTCTTCATGATATTGCAATAATCTGCAAGTACAATAGTCGGTGTCCTAAACTCGAGGATTAAAGTAAAGTTATGAAATCAATTTAGAGTCGCTTTTAAAAACTTATTTTATTAAAGGTAACAATGGCACAAAAATATCTTTTGTAACTAACTAGTCTGCGGCTTCTGATTTCCTGATTTAAAATATTCATGACTTAAGTACTTACAACTGACGTCCAATTTCATAAAGTCAAAAATTTGTCTTCAAACTTGATCTGTTGCCTCCCTCAGTGTATTATGAGGTCTTAATTCTAAAAGCATTAATATTATTACCCTTTTTGCTTTAACTTGGACCAAAATATTCACAATTATCCCCTCTTGTTTGTCATTATTCCTTTGACCAATATTGCATCAGCCCATAAAGTTAACTTACTTTCCCCTTTCTTACCTTAATGGTATGTTAACACTTTATGCTGCTCTTTAACTAATTTTGGATTTTTTATAAAGGAGAGGTGGGAAACAAAAGCAATATGAGGAATGTTTTGTTACAATGAGCATTATTCAGTTAAACGAGGTCGATGAAGCAGAAAAAAAGTCTTATTTCATAAATCCAGACAGAATTTATAAATATGGAAGAGTAAGGTGTATGAGCAAATGGCATTTAACCCATATGTGGAGGTGGTGGTATGGAGAGTGTTCTGAATAAATACCATGGAGTCTTCATGATACAGCGGGGCATATTGATGTTGTAGTTAAAGAGACAGATATTGGGTTTTGGCCGTATCAATCCCAATAAATGCATTTAACAGTTCAGCAATTTCTAGAAATAGGTCACTGAGGAAATCTTAAAGAAATGTACATGATTCATAGAGCTGCAGAGTCATAGAGTCATACAGATATTCTCGTCTCGTCAGCCTGGTGCATCTTGCACATTTTACACGCTGATCCATGTTGAATGCATCCTGCACGTTTGCAAGGGCACTTTAACATAAACTTTCAATTTAGAATCTGCAGTCCAGCCATAGTTATAAATGAAACTATTATTTCTGAATGAATTCTACTGCTGTAATCTGACTTAACGACTGGTCCGTTGTCTATTTGATAAAAATCAACTTCCCCATTGGGACTGGCAGTTGCACCGATCAGAGACAACATCTCCTTCTGAATGTTAATTAACAAATGTGCAACTTCTGGATATGTATTAACCTACTGTTGGACTCACCACACACATGATTGTATAGCTACAGTTCAGACGACATTTATACATTCGCACTTATGCGTACACTTGTGTCTGAAACCTCAGTTACAGTCAATGAGGAACACAGAAATTAAGTTACAGCTCATTAAGTTATGTCACAACGTCATCCTGAATGACAAAATCAGCAAGAGCTACGAACTGATTGAAGATGCCAGGAAGGGGAAGAGAGGCGAACACGCAACAATCCCCATTGAGGTGTCAGCAGCAGAAATTGTAGGCTCAAACTCCTGAAAGTCAACATCTCAGAGGATCTAACCTGGGTCCAACATATTGATGAACTCACGAACAACGCACGAGAACGGACCTGATTTGTTCGGAATTTAAGAAGATATGGTATGTCATCAGAGGCTTTTTTAAAAAAAATTGTTAATCGACGGAGCAAATTCTGGTTGTTCCATAGCCTGGTATGGAGTATCCAATGCAATGGATTACAGTCTGCATCATGGACATAACCCTCGACATCATTTAGGATGTCTTCAGGAGGTGGTGAGTAAGAAGGCGTCATTCATGATTAAATCTCATCACTATCCAGCTCACCGGCATTTCTCCTTACTGCCATCAAGGGTGGGGTGGTGGTACTGGAGCCTGAACAAACACACCCAATAATTTGGCCTCTTTCCCTCCACTATCTGATTTCTGCGTGGTCCATAATCCTATGAATTTCTTTGTTGATCTATTTTTTAAATTTGTTATTTATATATACTAATGATTTGTCTTTGTTGCCTATGAATAATTTTGGCATATGTGTTCCATCTATGTTGTTGTTACAAACAGTGCCTTGTGTGACGATTTTGTTACCGTTCATGATTCATCTCTGCCATCGCATTTATTCATCAGAGAAATTTTAGGATCTTCTACTCATAACTTGTAATGTTTTGTATTCCTGAATCGAGGAAAGTGCGGTCTCTGCTCACTGGCTACATAGGTGCTAATATCTCAGTCATTTAACGGGATGTAATCGTGCCTACTCTCTTTACATTTCCTCTCCTCATTTCCCGATCGTCCGAAACAGTTGTTTGGAGACTTATATCTCGTTTCTAATTCGGAAGACCATAATTTATATTAATGCCCAATAAGACAAGGTGAGCTGTCTCGGCTATTTCCGACGGGTAGCCATAATATACACCGAAACGCAGTGCCTCAAGATGTTGATGGTGCCCAAAAGTAATATCAGCCTGACAAGGATATTACAAGGACAGTTCCCCTATCGTCGCAATAGGTGTACAGTAGAAAGAATCTCGCCGGCTATCCAATTGGCTGTGGAGGCTGGAGACAACAGTAATCCATAGGCAACACATTTTAATTCCACGTACCATTCCCATTCTGATATGTCTATCCACGGACTCCTCCACTGTAAAGATGAAGGCACACTCAGGTTGGAGGAACAACACTTTATATTTCTTCTGGGTAGCCTCCAACCTGATGGCATGAACATTGACTTCTCTAACTTCCGTTAATGCCCCTCCTCCCTCTCGGACCCCATCCGTTATTGCCCATCCTCTGGGCTTCCCCCCTCCCCCTTTCTTTCTCCCTAGGCCTCCCGTACCATGATCTTCTCATATCCCTTTTGCCAATCAGCTGTCCAGCTCTTGGATCCATCACCCCACACCCCGTCTTCTCCTATCATTTTGGATCTTCCCCTCCCCCTCCCACTTTCTAATCTCTTACTAGCTCTTCTTTCAGTTAGTCCTGACGAAGGGTCTCGGCCCGAAACGTCGACTGGAGTTCTTCCTGTAGATGCTGCCTGGCCTACTGCGTTCACCAGGAACTTTGATGTGTGTTGCTAGCAATCCATAGGCCTGACTTTTCTTCCCTATCAGGGAGTGGCATTGTAATCTCGGACCTCCGTACCTCCAACTGCAACTGCATGCTTGACTTCGTCATCGGGAGACCACAGCCTGTACGGATGAGTGACCATATATTCTACTCTCTGACAACCATGCACCACTTCGTCATGACATTACCGCTGTTTGTAAATCTCATATGGCGAAGAGGAACCCTACGGGAACAAGACGAATCGCTAGATGGGTGGTGTCACAATAGGAACTTTGTACTCAGTGTTGAACGATCAAGGAATTGATTGTAGATTTAGGGAAGAGAAAGCTGGCAGAACAAACAACAGTTCATCTTGAGAGGTCAGCAGTGGAAAGGACGAACAGTTCCTGGATGCCAACCTTTCAGGGGCTACACCATGGGATCAAAAGATTAGTGCAATGATGAAAAAGGCACTCCAGCAGACATACTTCACTATGAAACGGTGGCCATTTGCTATGTCACGAAGTCCCGTACGAATTTTACAGAAAGAAATTCTGTAGATTTGTGGAGATCATTCTGACTGGCTGCGTCACAGCGTCACAAGATCGCAAGAAAAGCAGAAGTTTGTAGACTCAACCATACTCCACTACAGGCACAAACATCCCTGCCATCGAGGGCATCTTAAGCGGCGGTGTCTAATGAAGGCTGTATTCATCGGTAAGGGCCGTCAACAGACAGTCTACATACGGGACATTTTCTCCTCTCTTTGCTACCTTCAAAGGAGTGGGGCGGGGTGGAAGAGGCAGAAGAATGCGCAAACCAAACCGCAACGATTTAAAAGCATAATGTCCGCTCCATTATCAGATTTTTGAGCTATATATAATCCGATTAATCCGCCTCTTTGCTTGTTTGTTTTTTTTTGCCCTGTTGATATACAGAGTAATTTCTAAAAACGTTATGCAGTTATAATATACTATTGTAAGTCAACAAATTAGTCATCATATTCGACAGAATAAACTGATTCTGAGGTCTAAACAAAACGTTACATACTTGTTTCTGTATCGGGAGCCCCAACTCAGCTTTAGAAAAACATATGAAGGACTTAGAACCCTTAGTTAAAAGGTGTCGCGAGAACAGCATCCCCCGAATATTAGTGCAAAATAGACCGTGTCCTTAACTTCCGAAGGGGTGGGTGCGTCATGGTTTGCGGTCTACCTGTCCCTGGCTGCATCAACAGTGTTGAAAATAAGCGGCTTCAAGTTCCTAAGGTGAACCTCAGCTGTGCTGGACCGGCAACACAGAGGTGGAGGTGAATCAAGCTCATCAACCCCTCCGCTTCCTCAGGAGGCTAAAGAAATGTGGAATGTTCCCTTCGATTTCAACCATTTCTTTTATCGATATCCCGATGTGAATGCACCATGTGATATGGCTACGCTCTACATATGATCACAAGAAAATGCAGTAGAGTGTAAGCACAGCCAGGCACATGGCGGAAACCAGCCTCTCCCCTCTCCAATCTGTGTATACCTTTCGCTGATTTGATCTGTATGAAGATCATTAAAACCATTCTTTTAACTGTATTCTTTTACATGTGACAATAATAAAGTATGTCCAATATACAAAGCCTTTTAGTTTTCCCTTTCATGGCGTCAGTTCTGAC
Source organism: Mobula hypostoma (assembly GCF_963921235.1). Taxonomy (NCBI): domain Eukaryota; kingdom Metazoa; phylum Chordata; class Chondrichthyes; order Myliobatiformes; family Myliobatidae; genus Mobula; species Mobula hypostoma. The sequence continues at coordinate 35,645,046 of NC_086106.1, read as the reverse complement.
TGATAAATCTGCAACTAAATTAATTATTAATCTGCAGTTCTACAAATATTAACGAATAAAGTGCGACCCGACATTTACCTTTCATCAAACTCCTCAAAATTAGTTGAAACAGTAACTTAGAGCCTAAGACCACGCTTTTCGATCGTGAGTCCATGGCTGATCTAGATTTCCAATATTCCTCCGTACCCACTGATCCCAAAACTGTCATCATATAATATCAGCAGCATTTTAGTTTCTGCCTTGGCACCATCAGTTGTAGCCGCAAAACATCAAAATATATTATTCCAAGCAAAACATAACGTGTGGTGCTTATGATGCCCAAGGTTGAAAGCTCTCAAGTTTGCAACATCGACGCCCAAGCTCTTACTATATATTTTTGTAACGTTGCACATTCTCCACACTACGTACGAGATCACCAACGTCTGTCTTCACCTAAGCGTTTGCTATATAGCTCTTGTATCATCATCAGATTCACGAATAGATGAAAAAGAATTGAATATAATTTAATCGAATTGAGTTTATTTCTTACATCCTTCACATCATTGATGAGTAAAAATCTTTACGCTACATCTCCATCTAAATGTGCAATGTACAATCACAGTAATTTATAATAATTTAAAATAAATAGAACAGTCAATGTAATGTGTAGTACACTCAAGTCATCGTAAGTTCATCAGTCTGGTGGCTTGGTGGAAGGAGCTGTCCCGGAGCCTGTTGGCCCTGGCTTTTATGCTGCGATGCGGCTTCCCAGAAGATGATATCGGCTGGAATAGATTGTGGTTGAGATGGCTTGGGTCCCCAATGATCCTACAGGCACGTTTCATACACACTTGTCCTTGTAAATGTCCTGAACTACAGATGCGCTGGGCTGTCCGCAACACTCTGCAGAGTCCTGGGAGGTACACTTCCCATGCCAGGCAGTGATGCAGCCAGTCAGGATGCTCTCAGTTGTGCCCCTGTAGAATGTTCTTAGGATATGGCGGCCTATACGAAATTTCTTCAACCGCCTGAGGTGAAAGAGTCGCTGTTGTGTCTTTTTCACCATAGAGCTGGTGTGCACAGACCATTTGAGATCCTCGGTGATGTGGATGCCGAGGAACTTGAAGCTATTTACCCGCTCAGCCCCAGATCATTGATGTCAATAGGGGTTATCCCATCTCTATTCCTCCTGTAATCCAAAACCAGGTCCCTTGTCTTTGCGACATGGATAGAGACGTTGTTTTCTTGACAGTACTTGTGTCAGAAAGATGTCTTCTTCCCTGTAGGCCATCTCGTTATTGTTTGAGATAATGGCAATCAATGCAGTGTCGTCGGCAAATTTAATTAGCAGATTAGAGCTGTGGGTGGTGATACAGTCATGGGTATACAGGGTGCAAAGGAGGGTAATCAATAAGCAGGCCTGAGGGGCTCCTGTATTGAGAGTCACAGGGTTGGAGGTGAGGGAGCCCACTCTAACAACCTGCTAGCTATCTGACAGGAATTCGAGGATCCAGCTGCACAAGGCACGGTCAAGGCCGAGGTCTCTGAGCTTCTTGTCCAGCCTGGATAGAACTATGGTGTCGAATGCTGAACTGTAGTCCAAGAACAGCGTTCTCACTTAAGGCTTTCTACTTCTCCAGATGTTTAAGGAAGGTATGCAACGCAGTGGCTATTGCGTCGTCTGTCGATCGGTTGTGTCGGTAAGCAATTAGTAGTGGTTCCAGTTTGGGTGGTAGCAAGCTGCAGATATAATCCTTGACCAGCTTCTCAAAGCACTTGATTTTTATTGAGGGGAGTGCGAAAAGACGCCAGTCGTTCAGGCACGTTACCTAGGACTTTTTGGTACAGGGACAATGGTGGATAATTTGAAGATGAGTGCACTCTATACCGGGACAGGCAGAGATTAAAAATGTCTGTAAACACAACAGCCAGTTGTGCTGCGCACATCCTAAGTACTCGATGGCGCCAATCTGCATTCTCCATTGCGGTTCAGTGTTAGTTTGTTTCTGTATTTCATTTAGGAACGCAGAGATGGCTATAGGGACAGATAAGGGAGTAAGGTGTCAGGTTAGTTCTGAGAGACGCGGATGTGGGATTTTAGAGTACACACTGGTCTCTAAATCTCCGCTCCATGTTCAGAGGCCAGAGCCGTGAGCTAACTGGTGTTCGGTGTGTTTGCTTTGTGGATCCCCTCATCTTCCATTCCTGCGCTCATGTGCCGATTTGGGCCCTGGGCTCTGAGTCCTGGGTTCGTACCGAAGATCGTAGCACGAAGGTCGGTCTGATCAAAGGCCGAAGAGCGATGAATACTCCGGATGGGAGCCGATGGTTGAAGCCTGAATCTGAGAAGCTCTGCGAGTCCGCGAGGGTATTTGAGGCCTAGTGAGTGCTTCTTATTCCGGAACTGAGGACGGTGTACCTGTGTTCGTACGTGGGAGGGAGGAATGAGGCTTGTTTGCTTTCGTTGCTTTGTTGCTTGTATGTCCTGTTATGTTGTTCTGCTCCGCATTATCAGCATGATATGTTGGCTCAGGAAAGTGTATTGTCCTTTGCAAGCTGCCTCAAGAACGTTTCTGGGTGGGTTGGTTATTAAGGCAAATGAGGCATTGCCTGTTTGTTTCGATGAGCATTTAATAAATATTTCAAACTCCGAATAAACCTGAGTATGATCAAATATATTTGGAAGCCCAGTGTGAGGCCTTGCGGGGAATCATTACATCAATTTTTCGAAGTCAGGGAATCATTGCACACTACAACACAGAACCAAGCCCTGCAGCTCTTCTAGTCCGCGCTGAACAATTAATCTGCCTAGACCTATCGATGTGCACCCGGACCGTACCTTCCACATACACCTGACATCCTTCTATCCATCCACATTTCTCTGAAATGTAAAAATCAAACACACAGCCATCACGCGTGCAGGCAGCTCGTTCGAAACTTTCACTATCCTCTGAGTAATGCAATTCTGCATCATGCTCCCCTTAAACTACACCTTTGACCCTTAACCATTCAACTCCAGTTCTAGTTTCACCAACCTCAGTGGGAAAAAGGCTGCTTGCATTTCTACGTTCTAGGGAGTAATAGCCTTACCTATTCGATCTTCCTCTATACTGTAACTCATTTCCTCAATCTCAGCAACATTCTTGTAATATCTCATTGCACCCTCTCAAACGTATTTACGTCTTTCCTGTAGGCTAGCGACCGAAACTGGACAAAGTACTCCAAATTAGGTCTCAATAGTTCAATACTTCCACTAAATATCGGAAAAGTGTATACAATATACATCCTGAAATGTTTGTTCTTTGCGGACATCCACAAAAACAGAAGAGTGTCCCAAAGTATGAACGATGTTAGAAGCGTTATAAATCCAAGGTCTTCCATACTCCCCCTCCCAGGCACAAGCAGCAGAAAAGCAACGACCCTCCCCCACCCCCACTAACTTCCGCAAAAAAGCATCAGCACCCTCCACCCATGAAGCAATAGTGAAGCCCCCGAGAAGGAAAGTGATAATTCGACATGCCCGGCTGTCTCTGTCCCTAATAAAGGGACACAACGGTTCCTCCTTTGACAGCGAGGGGGGAGACTTAAAAGAAAACTCGCTGATTGGCGATGAAAAAATCTTTCGTGTCGCTCCCCTCGAGTTGTCGAACTCGAGAATTGGCAACAAAATTTCCTGCGCGCCACTGGGGGTGGGGGGGGGGAGAGAGAGAGAGAGAGAGAGAGAGAGAGAGAGAGAGAGAGAGAGAGAGAGAGAGAGAGAGAGAGAGAGAGAGACAGAGACAGAGAGAGAGAGAACGAGCGAGCTATTCGCGGATCCGCTGTTCCCGATGTTCTGTTTACTCCGGGGACGCTTCAGTTGCCGGCACCAGCACAGAATAAGCCCGTCCGCAGGGCCGCAACGTCTCGGAACGCTGAAGGCGCACATGTCTTCTCGGCCACCTCATTGGGGTTTCGGAAAGCGGCTGGTCCTCCGGGAGCGATTCCCGCCCCAACAAAGAACCTAAGTCTGAGTGTAACTTCTACAGAATCCCATCCAACCTGAAAAAGTAAAAGAGAGACCTCAAAGTTAGAAATTAGGCTGTTTCTGCAGATGAGCTTGAAGGAGTCGTTGTTAAGTGCCATCGTAGCTCGAGCCCAGAAACAACGCTATATACAATTTCAACAGAACATCCCAACTCCTGTACCTAATACATTGATTGACGAAGACCAATATGCTAAAAGCTTTCTTTAGGAGCCGTATCTGTATCCCCAAATCCCTCTGTTCTACTGCACTCCTTACTGCCTCACTATGTTCAAGTATAAGACCTACGCGGCTGATTGTCCTAGACAGCAGCACTTCAGATTTAGAGATTAATAGGGAATCCCAAGAAAGTGGAGCACAGGTCCTTAGGCCCATCAGGACGGCGCTGCAACATTTAAAGTCTCGACTAGCATCGACTTGCGCCAGGACCACAACACTCTACACTCCATGTACATAAACAAACAGCTTAAACATTGAGATCGAACTCGTATGCAGCATTTCCACTGGCAACTCGTCATCTCCTATACTTAGTACTTTGATTTAAGATGTCCGATATGCCAAAGCATTGAACATCTATGCGTTAGAATATCTTCAAATAACTTTCCTCTGCTGATATCAGCCTACATGCCTATAATTTCCCGGGTTATTCCTGGAGACATTTTTAAACAACATACCACTTTACCTATTCTAAAATCGACCGGTACCTCACCTGTGCCGAAGGGTGTTTCAAATATGCCCGGTCGGGCCCCTGCAATCTCTGCGCTAGCTTCACACACATTCGGAGAAAACACTTTGTCAGGCTTTGGGGATTTATGTACCTGACGTTTCCTCCAAACAACAAATACATACTTCTCTGTAATCTATATAGGGTTCATGATATCGTTGCTTCTTTGCCTCATTACTATACTCTGCCCGACTCCTGAGTAAGTATAGATGCAAAAAAAAAATCATTTTAAGTTCTCCCCCATCTCTTTCGGTTCCACGCATAGATTACCATTCTTACCTTCCAGATGACTAATTTAGTCCCTTGCTATTCCTTTGCTCTTAATATATCTGTAGAAGCTCTTTGGGTTCTACTTCACCAAGACTGTTGAGCAATCTCATTTTTTTTCTTTTAGCTCTCCGGATTTCATTCTTCAGTCTTCTCTTGCATTTCTCATATGCCTCAAATCCTACCTGCCATGCACCTCCTTCTTTTACTTAACCAGACTCTCAATATCACTCGATATCCAATGTTCCTTAAACCCATTATCCTTAACTTTTATACTGACTGGAACATACAAGCACTGTACTCCGAAATTTGACTTTTGAAGGCATCCCACTTACCACGTAAAACTCTGCCAGAAATTCTTCCACTCCACACTTGCTGGATCATTTCTAATACAGTCAAAGTTGGTATTTCTCCTGTTTAGAATCTAAACTGAAGAACCAGTCCTATGCTTTTCCATAACAGCCTTGAAACTAATGGCATTGTATCATCAGATGCAGAGTGTTCCCCATACGGTATTCTGTCACTTGCCTTGACTTTACTCTAATAGAAGGGTTAATAGCGCACTGACTCTAAATGGACATTTATATAGTGTTTAAAGAAACTTGCCTGCACCTATTGGAGAAGTGTTTCCCATCCATCCGTATTACAGTATGGGAGATCCAATCAATATGTGGAAAGTTAAATGTTATGGACCAGCAAAAATAGATGTAGAATGGAGTCGGGGAATTGATGCAAAACAACTAAATTTATTCACATTTACGGAGAAATATAGAAAATTAAACAAACAACTAACTTAAACAAAAGTTAACGGCGTTATGCGTCCATAGCTCTCAAACAGTCAAACTGAGAAACAGTTCTTAACAAAGTCTTACTCAAGCACAGTCTTAGGGCGATAGTTTAGGAAGTACAGGTGATTCATGAAATAAATGAGTGGAGACTTATATATTCACGGTACGACGACGAGACGATCTTGGAGATTCAGAATACGGTGGAGAGGCGATTTTAAAGAAACAGTTACCGGACTTTGCAGCCGCGGAATACCTTTTTTGAAGAGTCCAAGAAGAGGGTGATATCACAGAGTAACTGACAAGGAATGTCCCTTTCGCCGAAATGGTCACCACACAACACCCGAGACCATGCAGGGGTTAACCAAAAGTGTGTGCCACAATCCACGTAGGGATTATAAGAAATGTCAGTCACTTTCCTAACCCGGCTAACCCAATACGTTGGGTTCGTTCGAAGCCTGCAGTCTTCACTCTCACTCTCTTCCCATCGATTTCTTAACGACTCTTTACCGAGCGACTCCGTAATGAGCGACTACCTACTCAACGACTGCGACTCTTTTCATAAAGCTGGGAATATGACATTACGTGACTCTCACAGAAACAAAGTCATGGATTCCCAGTAAACAACATGGCGCCCCTAGGAGTCGAAACTGCAAGCTTACAGCAAAACAGGACTGTAGATACAGTGGCATGCAAAACTTTGGGCACCCCTGTTCAAAATTTCTGTTACTGTGAATAGTTAAGTGAGCAGAAGATGAACTGATCTCCAGTAGTCATAATGTTAAAGAAGAAACATTCTTTTATACATTTTAAGCAAGATTACTGTATTATTTTTGTTTTGTGCAATTTTAGAGTGAAAAAAAGGAAAGGAGCAACATGCAAACATTTGGGCACCCCAAGAGATTTGAGCTCTCAGACAACTTTTGTCAAGGTCTCAGGCCTTAATTAGCTTCTTAGAGCTATGGCTTGTGCACAGTCATCGTTAGGAACGGCCAGGTGATGCAAATTTCAAATCTTTATAAATACTCTGACTCCTTAAACTTTATCCCAACAATCAGCAGCCATGGGCTACTCTACCTAGCACTTTGAAAATTAAAATAAACGATGCCCAGCGTTTTCAGGTACCTGTTTCCTCAGTTTGTAATGTAATTAAGAAATGGCAGTTAACAGGAACGGTGGAGGTCAAGTTGAGTCTAAAAGACCAAGAAAACTTTCCGAGAGAACTGCTCGTAGGATTGCTTGAAAGGCAAATCAAAACCCCCGTTTGACTGCAAAAGACCTTCAGGAAGATTTAGCAGACTCTGGAGTGGTGGTGCACTGTTCTACTGTGCAGCGAAACCTGCACAGATAGGACCTTCATGGAAGAGTCATCAGAAGAAAACCTTTCCTGCGTCCTCACCACAAAATTCAACATCATAAGTTTGCAAAGGAACATCTAAACAAGCCTGATGCATTTTTGGAAACAAATCCTGTGGACTGATGAAGTTAAAATCGAACTTTTGGCCCTAATGAGCAAAGGTATGTTTGGAGGGGGAAAAGTGTGCAGAATTTCATGAAAAGAACACCTCTCCAACTGTTAAGCACGGGGGTGGATCGATCATGCTTTGGGCTTGTGTTGCAGCCAGTGGCACGGGGAACATTTCACTGGTAGAGGGAAGAATGAATTCAATTAAATACCAGCAAATTCTTGACGCAAGTATCATACCGTCTGTAAAAAAGCTGAAGATGAAAAGAGAATGGCTTCTGCAACACGATAATGATCCTGAACACACCTCAAAATCCACAATAAACTTTGGAAACTGAGGGTTTTGCCATGGCCCTCACAGTCCCCCGACCGAAACATCATTGAAAATCTGTGGATAGACCTCAAAAGAGCAGTGCATGCAAGACAGCCCAAGAATCGCACAGAACTAGAAGCCCTTTGCAAGGAAGAATGGGCGAAAATCCACCAAACAAGAATTGAAAGACTCTTAAACACGAGGAATTCCGCAGATGCTGGAAATTCAAGCAACACACATCAAAGTTGCTGCTGAACGCAGCAGCCAGGCAGCATCTCTAGGAACAGGTACAGTAGGCGTTTCTGGCCGAAACGTCGACTGTACCTCTTCCTTGAAAGACTCTTAGCTGGCTCCAGAGAGCATTCAAAAGTGTCATGGTCCGGTTCGGGGTCCCTTTAAATTTACTTTATTTATGTTACGATCCGAACCGTTGACTCCTGTTTCCCTTAGGTTCCCTGTTTCCCCGTGTCCCTCGGGCTTGGTGATTGGAGGCAATTTACTCTCGGCTGTACCGGCAGTTTGTAAGTCTCTGGCTTTCAGCCGTTCGGTGCGAGAGCGTTTGCAAAGTCACGAAAGGTACTGCGAACCAATGACATCTGGCCGGAGCAAGCCGCTGTCTACTGTTCCCGGACCGAGTCTGGAGCTCGTCATTACCCGGAGGCTCCAAATACCACGTCCTGGCCCTGGCGGCTCCAAGTACCACTTCCTGGCCGTGGCGGCTCCAAGTACCACGTCCTGGCCCTGGCGGCATCCAAGTACCAAGTCAAATCCTGGCCCTGGCAGACCGTGATTCCGAGTCCAAGCCCAGACACTTAGTCCCAGCCTAGTCCCAGGTTGAGTCCTTGTCCAGTACGCTATTCCTGCTTTGCTCTCCTTGTATCGTGCAATAAACTCAATTAAGGTAACCTCACAAGATGTGTCTTGCACTTGGGTCCACCCTTGCTCTCAACGCCCACTCCTCACAATGTGACAAAAAGCTGTGATACTTGCCAAAGGGGGTGTTACTAAGTACTGACCATGCAGGGTGCCCAAACTTTTGCTTCGGGCCCTTCTACTTTTATGTTATTTTGAAACTGTAAAAGATGGAAATAAAAAAGTAATCTTGCTTAAAGTATTAAAGAAATGTGTCATCTTTTAGTTTATGCCTTTTGGAAATCAGGTCATCTTTTACTCGCTTAGCTATTCACAGTAACAGAAATTTAGACTAGGGGTGCGCAATCTTTGGCAAAGTAAATGAAACTAATATCACGTGACATCCACAGGAATTGAAACTGTGGACCCATAACATAAAATTACATAATATCGACGCCAACAGTTTTGTGTTACAATCTGAAATCTGTCAACAGATTTGCTCCTTTAGATGCCAAGGGCTGTTGGGGGGGGGGGGTCAAAAATATAATCCCATTAATGTGTTCATGCCTTTCTATTTCCTCACTTCGATGCTAAATCCTCACTCGATGAACTATCCTCTTTTTCCTGACTTAGCACTGATCCCCCTATGCTACTCCTGCCATTTTAATCCCTACCACTCTATCACCTCTAAAGCAATGGAATTCCGGAACATTCTGCTGCCAATTCCGCCCGTACTGCAGTCAGTGGCTATAATGTCATAGGTCCACGTGCTCATCCCTGTGCTAAATTCATCCGCCTTTCCTAAATACTCATTGTATTGAAGTATAGACAGATCAGAAATTTTATTACTCCATGCTAAATATTTTGATTCCTGACTTTTTTATGTAGGCTTACAAGATCTTTCTCTCCAGTCACACTACTAGCAGTACTGGCGCTCTGGTATCCATTGCACTAGCGACTCTAGTTTAAACACTCCCCTTGCAAACCGTCCCGCTAGAATATTAATCACCCTCTAGTTCAGGTAGAGACCTTTCCTTCGCTGGAACAGAGCCCGTTGTTATAGAAACCCGATGCCCTCCCTTCTGCAACAATTCACTGGCCACGTAATAGGCTGTCTGGTACGTGGCATAGGTAGCAATCCTGCGATCAGAACCCTTGAGGTCTTGGCCATTTCACCTAACTCTCTGTAGGCACTTTGCAGGAAGACGTCCACCTAACCATCTCATTGGTACGACGTGGACCACTACCTGCTCATCCTCTAACTTAAGAATGCTATGGACTTAATCCAAGTCGTCCGCGATCCTGACACTCGGGTGACAACATGCCGTTCGGAAATATCCTTCTATCGACAGAACATCATTCTATTTCTCTAACCAACTGATCCCCGATAACTACAAATCCCTCTTCTTCCCCATCCCTTTCTGCATCAGAGCAAAACCTAACTGCTGTGACTTTCTTCTGCTAAGTCAGACCACACCACTCCCCCTCCCAACAATATCCGAAGCGTTATTCCTGTTGTCCTGGGGATCGGCCACTAAAGTATTCTTCATAGGATACCTATCCAGATCCCTGTGGAAAACCATTTGCTACAGGTGGCCAACCAGAAAAGGTTCCCTTTCATCTCTTTGCTTCCTGCCAATAAGCCAACGCTTTATCCATGTTGTCTTTCCTGTAATACCATGAGTCTTAATTTGTTAAGCAGCCTTGTGTGTGGCACCTTGTCATAGGCCTTCCGAAAATTCAAGTGGACGATATCAACCGATTCTTCTTGTCTGTTCCATTTGTTATTCTTTCAAGGAATTCCAACATATTTGTCAGGCACGATTTCCCGTTGAGGAAAGCATGCTGAATACAGCCTATTTATTATGTGCCCACAAGGACCCTGAGAGAACGTTGTTAACAATTCACTCCAACATCTTCCATCCACGAAATTGACACCTATTGGCATATAACTCTCTTTTCTGCCCCTCTCTCTACTTGAAGAGTGGAACTGCATATGCAGTTTTCCAGTATGCTGCGCCCTTTGGTCCATGTGACGTATTTAACTTCAGAGCGTTCATTTTCCCAAGAACACTCCTCCGAGTAAAGACAAATTCATACGCTGCTGCACCATTCCACTCTCAAGCTACCACTTAAGCAGTAGGAAGAGTTTCGGCCTGAAACGTCGACTGCACCTCTTCCTAGAGATGCTGCCTGGCCTGCTGCGTTCACCAGCAACTTTTATGCGTGTTACTTAAGCAGTAGAGTTTTTTTTTTCAACCATCAAACTGCCAGTGTCTTCCATGGTGAATACTGCTACAAAATATTGTTTAGTTCGTTCCTTGTTTCCTTATCCCCCATTCCGACCTCCCTAGTATCATTTTTCGGCTGTCCGTTATCCACTCTCACCTCTGTTTTACAATTTACGTACCTGAACAAAACCTTTTGGTATGCCTTTGAATGTTAGTGGCCAACTTACTTTACCTTTTAATCGCCCTCCGTTGGTTTTTAAAAGCCTCACAATCCTCTGACTTCCCACTAATTTGTGATCTTTTATATGATCCCCCTTTGATCCGTATGTTACCGTTGACTTCTCTTGTTTGAAAGGTTGTGTCATCTTGCCTTTGGAACACTTCTTCCTGTTTTGTATGTATCTATCCTGCACCTTCTCAATTGCTTTTAGAAAATCCAGCTATTATCGCTCAACCGTCATCCCTGCCAGTGTCCTTTTCCCATCAATTTTAGCCAGCACATTTTCAATTCTCCCTATTTCTACCCGTCACTCAGCCATACATTCACCTGAAAATTCAGGTGTGGCACAGGCAGAAATCCAGAGAATACTACCCTGGGTGTCCTGTTTCTTGCCTTTCTACCTTACTTCCTAAATATCTCTTCAGGCCTGTTCGCCTTTTCTACCCTTGTCATTTTTGCCTATATGTACAAGATTTCTGGCTGCTCACCATATCCTTTGAGGATGCCATGGACCCTATTCAAGATATCCTTGACCATGGTAGCAATAATTCTTTGAATTGTTACATTAACTTCACCCTGCTTATGACATAACCACCTCTAGTTTTCTCCGAAGGCTTAGTTTTATAGTAGCCATGGCGTGATCAGTTTTAGTAATAGTATGAAGTACTTGACAGCCGAAAGTTGATCTGAGCAGAACGATAGGACTATAATACATAGGAGAAATCATTATATCAGGGAATTTGTCGTTATGCTCTGTCCCTCATAGAGTATCATTTCCCTTCGTGCATTTGCGTATTCATCCAATGTATAGCACATGCCCAGATGTTATTTGTCATATCTATTCCGGCTTGCCCTGCACTTTCTTCACCACCCTCTCTCTCTCTCTCTGCATTACAGGGAGAAGTGTGGAGCACTAGATAGACCATTCGCCCGACGATGCTATGCCTGAGTTCAGTTGCAGAATGTTCTTTATACGACGTTGAGTGAGACTGGCAGGATTAGGTGAGCGACTCATATTGAAGCTCTGGTCAAATAAAGCTAACTTAGTAACAACTGAGATCCTGTCCAGATGAAGTTGTGGTGTCTACAAACTTATCACTCGGCACCTGTTGTCCATAGAAGTGACGGATCTACTAGCCCAAATCTTACGAACTTTCTACAGGGGCACAATTGACTGACTGCGTCACTACCTGGTATGGGAACTGTACCTCCCTTAATCACAGGATTCTGCACATGGCGATGCGGACAGATGGTGTTGTGAACTTCCTATGATTCAGGACATGAAAAAGGGGGCCCAAAAGGGGCACACAGTTTGCGTGTAAGACCTATTTAGATTACGCTCAATTTCCGGACGGAATCCTCTTCGTTAACTTCACAACTAAAATCAATTACGATTTAGAATCGAACTTCCCTTAATTATCCCATTCCCAATTGTCGTGATTAATCTTTGAATTTCTAAGTGACACACTTCAGAATGGACTCGAGTAAATATACCAAAGCCAAAGCTAAACTGTTATAAAATGTTTTCGGATGCTTAGAAAGCACTGAAAACGCCGTGAAGTTATGTTCCCGATGCTGGGGGAGTCCAGACCCAGAGGCCATAGTTTGAGAATAAACGGTAGGCCGTTTAGAACGGAGTTGAGGAAAAGCTTTTTCACCCAGCGAGTTGTGGAACTGTGGAATGCTCTGCCTCAGAAGGCAGTGGAGGACCATTCGCTGGATGCTTTCAAGAAACGGTTAGATTGAGCTCTTAATGATAGCGGAGTCAAGGGACATGGGGAGAAGGCACGAACGGGGTACTGATTGTGGATGACCAGTCATTATCACAGTGAATGGCAGTGCTGGCACGAAGGGCCGATTGGCCTACTCCTGCACCTATTGTTTATTGTCTATTGTTATAATTCGTGTGTATGTGTGCGAAGGGTTAAGGTTTCAAGTCGATATTTCTTTTGTCAGGTCTATTATCCTCTCCCATCTTTAGAAACAACGCTCTAGTTTCAGTAGACTTCAAACATTTGCCATTCGTTTTACAGATAAGAAGGATTCTTATGGAAGTCTTTAATATTCCCCCACCCCTACCCCTTACTGCTTTTGGCAGCCTCGGGTATATGTCACCGAGCCAGTGTTATTGTTATAAAAAAAACTAACCATTTTACCTAGATTTACCATTACGAACACGTCTTCCTTGTCCACCCTAACCACACCATTGGTATTGCTCCCGTTTTTCGTGAAGGGAGTCGCAATATGATCATTCATAGCCTTGCTCAAGTTTTCTGTTCCAAGACACAAATGACGGCTTTATTCCTTAATAGATGCAGGGCTTCCTTTCATATTATTCTTGAATTACATTTAAAAGTGGCTTTTACTTTGACCTTTGTTGGCGTTTCTTTATGCCTACATTTTTGAAGTCTGACCCAAAATTCGTGCACTTTGTCATGCAAAGAACTGTGCGTTTGACAGTTTCACAAATGTCCGGCAAAACCGTTGAATCTAATGCCTGAAGACTTCCCGTCAGTTACCTCTAGACAGCTGATTACAGACGACTTTGTTAAATCTTTACTCAACTTCTATGTTTATTTGTCCTGTGAAACATTGAAATTAAAACATAGAATAGTACAGCACCGGAACAGACCATTCGGCCCAAAATATTGTGCTGAACCAGCTAAAAAGCAAACCAAACCAAATTACACTGTCAGCGAACCGGATTTGCATCCATCGCTGATCGTACATTATTCTTCTGCTATGTGTGTTTCTTTGAGTTACTGGGTTTCCGTCCACATTCCAAAGCCATACAGGTCAGATTTAGTACATTCTGGGATGTTGTATTGGCGCTGAAAGCACGGGGGCAACTGCTTGCTGCCCCAGCACATCCTCGGACTTTGTTGCTCATTGCTGTAAACAGCGCATTTCACTGTATGTTCTGATATTTCGAAGTACATGTGACAAATAGTAAACATAATCTTTAAATATAAAGCCCAACAGTATCGACAGAAAAATTGTGGACATAGATTTTTCAATGGGAAATTTCCACTTCCCAATGATATGCATAGGATCATACTCACTGGTGATACAATAGCTACACATGTCCAGTCATTTGCCGATCAGGTTCAGTAACAGCCACACAAAGGAGAAGCCCATAAATTAGCAGCGAATTTGGACCTTAATAATTCCATGATAACTCAAAATCACCTAGATGGTCCTAAAATCCCGAACAATTTCGGGAATACTCAGTTTATTCTAGACATTGCCAAAAGAAAATCTTTCACCTTTGCTCAGTGTGACACATATATTAGGGCACTGTTACCACGATGAGTGTTGAGGCTCAGTTTGGGAAAAAATACTTATGGAAGAATAAATAGAAATGATATTAACATTCAACGACTGAATGGAAAAGAAATCTCACTTCTTGATTTTCAGTTGCTTTTAAACTGGTTTGCCAAAAACTGTGGGGCGAATTGCCTGTTCTGGTGCAGTACTTTTCGATGTTCTATAATAATTATTGTGTCTGTGTTCTCCGGTCGCAGGGTCGGTGCTACCTGACAGGAATTGCAGCAATTTGTGCTTCACGTTCTTGTATGTAACACTGATTCATGAACTGATTCAATATGCCTGTCTCTCCTGCAGCACAGATCGTAGTAATTTTGGTCCTGGTACGAGAAAGATGTGGGCTGTCGAAATGTATCACGTTCTAGTCATAGTCATAGTCATAGTCATACTTTATTGATCCCGGGGGAAATTGGTTTTCGTTACAGTTGCACCATAAATAATAAATCTTGTTGTTCGTCCATCGTTGACGTCGATGAGGACCTCGACACCATTATGATGGTGTCGAGACTGGCGCGTGATTTGGATTTAAGTGAGGGAGAGTTGTGCAGCGTCAGCCTCACTCTCTCTTCCCAATTCCCATCTGGGTCCAGTGGCAAGTCAGAGTCTAGAAGGCTGGAGATGAGACTAGGCGCAGTGGATGACCAGGACATCTTCTGTGTCTTGTCATCCTCTACACGTTCCACGACGCTTGCAGAGACCGCCTTCGTGACCGTTGAACCTTCCGCTGGTCTCGTCCGCTCAATCCGCCGGAGTCGGTCTTCACATGCTGGGATAGACAACTCCCTATCTCACGGAGGGTTTGAGACCCGTCGGCTACCTTCACCTGGTTTAGCCGGCCTGTCGAAGCCGTTGCCCGGGGTGTGGCCGCTGTCGCATGCAAACAGCTACGGGGAGCCACAGGTGAGAGCTGAGTGCCAGATGGAGACCAAAGGTGGACTAACCGCCCTGAAAAGGACGCGACATGTTCCCCCACCAGAGGTGCTACCCCTCCCTGACACCCCAAATACCCCAAATAATAAGTAGTAATAAAACCATAAACAGATAAGTAGTAATATGTAAATTGTGCCAGGAAATAAGTCCAGGTCCAGCCTATTGGCTCAGGATGTCTGACCCTCCAAGGGAGGAGTTGTAAAGTTTGATGGCCACAGGCAGGAATGACTTCCTATGACGTTCTGTGCTGCATCTCGGTGGAATGAGTCTCTGGCTGAATGTACTCCTGTGCCCAACGAGTCCATTATGTGGTGGATGGGAGACATTGTCCAAGATGGCATGCAACTTAGACAGCATCCTCTTTTCAGACACCAACATCAGAGAGTCCACTTCCATCCGCACAACATCACTGACCTTACGAATGAGTGTGTTGATTCTGTTGGTGTCTGCTACCCTCAGCCTGCTGCCCCAACACACAACAGCAAACATGATAGCACTGGCCACCAGAGACTTGTAGAACATCCTCAGCATCGTCCGGCAGATGTTAAAGGACCTCAGTCTCCTCAGGAAACAGAGGCGGCTCTGGACCTTCTTGTAGACAGCCTCAGTGTTCTTTGACCAGTCCCGTTTATTGTCAATTCGTATCCCCAGGTATTTGTAATCCTCCACCATGTCCACGCTGACCCCCTGGATGGAAACAAGGGTCACCGGTACCTTAGCTCTCCTCAGGTCTACCACCAGCTTCTTAGTCTTTTTCACATTAAGCTGCAGATAATTCTGCTCACACCATGTGACAAAGTTTCCTACTGTAGCCCTGTACTCAGCCTCAGCTCCCTTGCTGATGCATCCAACTATGGCAGAGTCATCAGAAAACTTCTGAAGCTGATAAGACGCTGTGCAGTAGTTGAAGTCCGAGGTGTAAATGGTGAAGAGAAAGGGAGACAAGACAGTCCCCTGTGGAGTCGCAGTGCTGCTGATCACTCTGTCGGACACACAGTGTTGCAAGAACACGTACTGTGGTCTGCCAGTCAGGTAATCAAGAATCCATGACACCAGGGAAGCATCCACCTGCATCGCTGTCAGCTTCTCCCCCAGCAGAGCAGGGCGGATGGTGTTGAACGCACTGGAGAAGTCAAAAAACATGACCATCACAGTGCTCGCTGGCTTGTCCAGGTGGGCGTAGACACGGTTCACTAGGTATACGACGGCATCCTCAACACCTAGTCCGGCTTGTAGGCGAACTGGAGGGGATCTAAGTGTGGCCTGACCATAGGCCGGAGCAGCTCCAGAGCAAGTCTCTCCAGGCTCTTCATGATGTGGGAGGTCAATGCCACCGGTCTGTAGTCATTGAGGCCGTTGGGGCGCGGCGTCTTCGGCACAGGGCCAAGGCAGGACGTCTTCCACAGCACAGGAACCCTCCGGAGCCTCAGGCTCAGGTTGAATACATGGCGAATTTACTCCACATAGCTGAGGGGCACAGGCTTTGAGAACCCTGGTACTGACACCCTCTGGTCCTGCAGCCTTGCTTGAGTTGAGACGTTTCAGCTGTCTTCTCACCTGTTCAACTGTGAAGCCCACCGTGGTGGTTTCGTGTGGGGCAGGGACTGTGAGGAGGGGTAGGAGGAGAGAGTGGAATATGTGTTGGTTGGGGGCCGACAACAGATGGCTCATGTGGGGGATGGGCAGGGGCCACAATGCCAAATCTGTTAAAGAACAAGTTAAGTTCGTTGGCCCTTTCCACACTGTCTTCAGCTCCTCTGTTGCTAGTTTGCCGGAACCCAGTGATGGTCCTCATCCCACTCCAAACCTCTCTCATGTTTTTCTGCTTGAGTTTCCACTCAAGCTTCCTCCTGTTCTTGTATTTAGCCTCCCTGATCCTGGCTTTCAGGTCCCTCTGTATTGCCCTCAGCTCCTCCCTATTTCCATCTCTAAACGCCCTCTTTTTAGCGTTCAGGATGTCCTTAATATCCTTTGCTACCCATGGCTTGTTATTTGAATAACAAAGGACATTTCTTGTCGGAACATTGCAGTCCACACAGAAGTTGATGTAATCAGTAATGCACTCTGTGAGCCCATCAATATCCGCTCCATGTGGCTCACAGAGTGCCTGCCAGTCTGTCACCTCGAAACAACCCCGGAACACCTCATAAGTCTCCTCCGACCATTTTCTCACTGTCCTCGATATTGCAGGTTTACTGTTCACCAGAGGCACGTAGCAGGGTTTTAAATGCACCGGGTTGTGATCTGACCTTCCCTGTAGGGGAGGGGAGAGGAGCTGTATGCATCCTTAACGTTAGCGTAAATCAAATCCAGAGTCCTCTCCCTTCTGGTTGTACAGCTCACATACTGCGTGAAGTTGGGCAGTGTTCTAGACATGGTAAGATGGTTGAAGTCACCCGAAATGGTAATGAGGGCACTCGGGTGCTGGGTTTGTAATCTGGCTATGACGGTGTAAATGATGTTACACGCCGACGTCGGGTTGGCAGAGGGATGGATGTACACAACGACCACAACTGCATGCGAGATTTCCCTTGGCAAATAATATGGCTGGATTGCAACAGCAAAAAGTTCAATATCCGAGCTCCAAACACGCTACTTGATCGTAATATGCCCAGGATTGCACCATCTGTTGTTTACCAGAACCGCAAGCCCCCCTCCTTTACACTTACCGCTCTCAGTGCAATTCCGGTTAACTCGCGCGGTCTGAAAGTCCTCTATGGAAACACTTTGATCGGGTATGTCCTCGTGCAGCCACGTTTCAGTAAAACACATGACACTGCTCTCCCGAAATGTTCTCTGACTCCTGACAAGCGCGGTCAATTCGTCCATTTTATTCCCCACCGATCTCACATTTCCCATGATGAGAGAGGGAACACACGGCTTGTAACTTCTCTGCTCCATAAGCCTCTGTTGTCTCGACCCGGTCCTCTTCCCTCGCCTTTTTGATCCCCCTCTGCATCCTCTGTGCGTTTTCCTCCAGATTTCAGCCGGGATGTCCGCTGCTCTGTTCGCTAAACCGGCCGGCATCAGCGCAGTCAGCTGGTCCCTGGAAAAAACAATGCGACCATCCTGCTGCCCCGCCAATGAGACGTGTCCGAATGTAACTATTTCCAGCACTAAAAAAACAAGTAAAACTCTCTCCAACAACATGGTAGAGAGGGAGCAGCTTCAACGTGCTCCCGTGAGAAAAAAATACAACAAATAACCTAAGTTAAAAGGTCTACCTGGTGGCTATGGCTGTGACGGATCTTTTCGTTCTCATCGTAGCTGTGATAATAAACAGTATTATGAGTATTTATCATCCATTCAGCTTCCTTTCACTCACGCCTGTCTACAGCCTTAATTGAGCACTTATTAATGGAATCCGATATTGTTTTGTTTGGATAACAGTTGCGTTCACGTTTAATCGCCATGTGGCTTTTTGCTTCCAAAAGCTGAAACCAAAATATTGCACCAAGAAAACAGCGCTCGTAGTTGTCGGAATGATTTGTGCACCTGAGTTGTGTAACGCATGTTCCTTATTACTTTATATATGAAACAATATTTATAATCCACAACGTTCTGGGCTTTGCAATATAAAATCAACTTTTATACCTCTCTGGCAAGGGTTGCATTTGACTACATTCGTCGATGTTTAACCCGTGCCTTCCAGTTATTCGTAGGTTTCTGTTCTACGCTCTCACCATTATGACACTGACATTACTATGAATGTCTGAAGAAAACTCTCGTTCGACAAATATTAAAGAATCAGACAGACGCAGAGATGGAGACCCGGAGAAACTCTATTGCTTTGCTGTTCGGTATTTCTGGTGGTTTTATCCTATTATAGCTTTTGTTTCTTACCCAACTCCTTAACGTCCGAATTGTGAAACATATTTATTATTCTGGTTCTAATTTCAGTGATTCCATTTTTTTTGTGTGGGGGAATATGCATTTATGCTTCAACATCTGAGTTTTTGTATTAACCTATTTATTTAGGCAGTAACTCGAAACCAATTCAGAGAGAATTAGGTGAACTAACCTCGGAAGCTAATGTTTGGATTACTCAATCTATAATATTTTATTGTTTTATATTCATAATCCTTTGACAGTAGTGTCTTGCGGAGTCATATAGAACCATCCATCCTCGAAGGAAATTGATGCACGTTAAATTCAACAATCGATGTGAATGTACCAGCGAAAGAAACAAACATAGAGTGAACCCATGCGTTCACTTACTTTCGTCCATCGTTTTTGATTCCGTTAATACCGAGGAATGGAAGAAAATGCTCCTTTGTCAAGTTTGCCCTAGTTTATAAATATAGTTTTTTTTTTCCATTCAGGATTCTTTGTTAAACAGAACTCGGTGTACATGCTCGATACCTCATTCAAAAATCACTGTAGAAATTGACAAATTCGTTCATTTTTATTATAATCAGCCAATCCGAGGTACTGTGAAACCCCTCGTTTGGCACACCATTCGTGCTGATGATTTTCACCACATCACTGCATTGTTGTAGCACAAGTTGAAACAATGATAGAAGGATAGAATGTTAGAATAGCTGCTGTCCCACAGAAACGCAGTTCAGGCAGACAGTGTGAAAGGACAAGTCAGTGTAGACTGTAAGGTCATGAATCTGCCCCTCTCATGGTTGGGCTGGTATGCACTAGCTCAATAGTCTTATAACAGAGGGATAGAAACTCTCTTTGTGTTTGAAGGCTTTTCTAGCGTCTGTTCGTTGGTGGAGAGGGGAGAAGAAAGTATGTCCAGGATATCCGGGTATTTGATTGTCTGGATTACTTTACTGAGGTAGCCAGTAGAGCAGTTTGAGTCCATGGGGAGGTGCCTGATTTATTCCTGATATGCTAAGCTGTGTCCACAGCTATTTGCACTTTCTTACCATTCCGCATAGAACAGTTGCCACAACAAGCCATGGTTCTTTCTATCGATAACATATGGAAATTGGTAATGGTCTAAAAGGGACAGGTAAAATTCTCTTAGCTTTCTGAAGAAGTAGAGGCTCTTCTGCTCTTTCTGAGCCATTGGCATCCACATGAAAGGTGCAGGACCAGCTATTTCTGCTCTCTTGCGTTCAGTGTCGTTGAGGTAAGCAGGGAGTATGCAACACTCACTTCTTGTTGTCAATGGCCTGCGGTTTTACTTTTCTGACAATGGCAGAGGAGGTTTTAGTGATGACACTGTGCTATTAGGGTCTCTGTTTCATTCCTCTATTTTGATTCTTCGTGATTTTAGATTCACGAGTTAGCCCACGGATTGGATCTCATCTACAGACTTAGAGATGGTGTTCGAGCAGCACTCTCGGAGTATCTTCCTACAACCACTGGATTGTTTCAAGGATTCTTCATCTTAAGCTTTTGATAGTTATTGTTTACTTATTTATTGTTATTGTTGTATGCTTTCTCAGCTCAAGCTGGCAAAACGTAAGGTACGGAAATAGCCAAGCACGCTCTTTTCTAAATCGCTAGGAACTTTCGGGCTATTCTACTGGCTTTCAGACTATGCTATTGTAGCTTTCTTTAGATCTATATACCTTTGCAGATACTGCTGTGTATCCCTAATTGTTTCATGCTACTTGGAATTATATTTCTGGTGCTTCTCACTTATTAAATTGTCTAATGTTGAAATGACTAAGTTTGAAATGTCCGATCTGTAAATAATGGATCGGCCGTAATATAACTTGTAGAACTTTAATTCTAAAACTGGATCAGGCTTCGTAAGCTATGGCCTGGTGTCTTTCTTGAGTTCATATTTCAAAGAAAATTTTGGTGTATGATGTTTGCGACTTGATCATGCCTCTGTAAGTAATCAGACGGAGTTAAATTAATCGCAAACACGAGGAATTCAGAAGATGCTGGAAATTCAAGCAACACACATCAAAGTTGCTGGTGAACGCAGCATGCCAGCCCAGGCAGCATCTCCAGGAAGAGGTACAGTTGACGTTTCAGGCCGAGACCCTTCGTCAGGACTAACTGAAAGAAGAGATAGTAAGAGATTTAAAAGTGGGAGGTGGAGGGGGAGATCCGAAATGATAGAAGAAGACAGGAGGGGGATGGATGGAGCCAAGAGCTGGACAGGTGATTGGCAAAAGGGATACGAAAGGATCATGGGACAGGAGGCCCAGGGAGAAAGAAAAGGTGGGGGGCATGGAGGAAACCCAGAGGATGGGCAAGGGGTATAGTCAGAGGGACAGAGGGAGAAAAAAGAGAGTGAGAGAAAGAATGTGTGTATATAAATAACGGATGGGGTACGAGGGGGAGGTGGGGCATTAGCGGAAGTTGGAGAAGTTAATGTTCATCCCATCAGGTTGGAGGCTACCCAGACGGAATATAAGGTGTTGTTCCTCTAACCTGAGTGTGGCTTCACCTTACAGTACAGGAGGCCGTGGATAGACATGTCAGAATACGGTAGAGGAGATCGTTTTGCTGAACACCTACGCTCTGTCCGCCAGAGGAAGCAGGATCTCCCAGTGGCCACACATTTTCATTCCACATCCCATTCCCATTCTGCTATGTCTATCCACGGCCTCCTCTACTGTACACACATTTTAATTCCACATCCCATTCCCATTCTGACATGTCTATCCATGGCCTCCTCTACTGTAAAGATGAAGCCTGACTCAAGTTGGAGGAACAACACCTTATATTCCGTCTGGGTAGCCTCCAACCTGATGGCATGAACATTGACTTCTCCAACTTCCGCTAATGCCCCACCTCCCCCTCGTACCCCATCCGTTATTTATATACACGCATTCTTTCTCTCACTCTCCTTTTTCTCTCTCTGTCCCTCTGACTATACCCTTTGCCTATCCTCTGGGTTTCCTCCTCCCGACTTTCCTTCTCCCTGGGGCTCCTGTCCCATGATCCTCTCATATCCCTTTTGCCAATCAGCTGTCCAGCTCTTGGCTCCATCCCTCCCCCTCCTGTTTTCTCCTATCATTTTGGATCTCCCCCTCCCCCTCCCATTTTTAAATCTCTTACTATCTCTTCTTTCAGTTAGTCCTGACGAAGGGTCTCGGCCTGAAACGTCGACTATACTTCTTCCTAGAGATGCTGCCTGGCCTGCTGCGTTCACCAGCAACTTTGATGTGTGTTGCGTGAGTTAAATTAATGGCTGAATTATATTATTATTATTAGTAGTAGTAGTAGTAGTACTGCTAAAACCTGTTACTTTCTCCTTGTTTTTGTATTTCCATAGTTCGCTGTTGTATTTTTAAGACTAAAATTGAACAGTACAGTACAATGTTGTGCCGAACCAGCTAAAAGGAATCTTAAAAACATCCAAATACTAATCACTCCAATCTACATAATGACCATAACCCTCCACCTTCTTTACATCTATGTACCTATCTAAACATCTTTTAAAAACCTGTAATATACCTTCTACTGCCACCATACCAGGAAGCACATTCCAAGCATCCATCACTCTCTGAGTAAAATGCTTACCACTCACATCAACTTTAAACTCGCCCCCTCTCACTTTCAAATCATGTCCTCCAGCATTAGATATTTCAACCATGGGAAACAGATAGAACCTTTCTAATCTAGACTATGCGTCTCGGAATCTTATAGACCTCATTGACATCTCCTGTCATCTTCGGCCGCTCCTGTGAAAACAAGCCAACTTTATACAGACTCTCATATAGCACATGCCTTCGAAACCGGGCAGCTTCCCAGTAAACATCTGCTGCGCCCTCTCAAGCCTCATTATCCTTCTCATAGTGAGACAACCAGAATTATATGCAATATTCCAGCCTAACCAGAATTTTGTAACGATGCAACATAACCTCTTGACTTTTGAACTGAACTCAGTGCCTCGACTGATAAAAGCAAGCATTCCATAAACCTACTTAAATTATGTAGCCACATTCAAGGGGCTAATAACTTGTATCCCAAGATCTGTCTGCTCAGCAACACTGTTAATGATCTCGTCGTTAACAGTGTACTGTCAACTTGCATTTGTCTAACAAAGTACATCAGCTCACGTTAATCTGGGTTAAATTCCATCTGCCGTTTCTCTGCCCATATCTGCAACTTATAGGTATCGTGCCAGTCTTCAACACTATCCATACATCCACCAGTCTTGGATTCATCTGCAAACTTACTAACGCACCCATCTACGTTTTGATTCAGGTCACTTATATGGACCACAAACAACAGAGGTCCGATCACAGATCCCTGTGGAATACTACTAATTATACACCTCCAGTTCGAAAAAGTCCTTTCAAACACAACCGTCTGTCTTCTAAGTGTATGACAGCTCTGAATCCAAACAGCTAAATCGCCCCGGACCCCATGCTGCTTAATTTTCTGGATTAGCCCCCCATGAAAGGCTTTGTCAAACTCCTTATAAACTCCATGTAGACAATATCCACTGTTCTATCCTCATCAATCCCTCTCGTCATCTTTCCGAATGCTCATCTATCCTATTCCAACATATTCTCTCCAACAATTTCCCTACAACCCATGTCCGACTCACCGGGCTATTATTCTTAGGATTTTCCCCTGTTCTTATCTTAAATAGAGGTACAACATTAGCCACTCACCAATGTTCCGGGATCTTGCCTATGACTCTGAGCACACAATGATACTGGTCATGGCCCCAGAAATAGCGCCTCTTGCATTGTTCCATAGCCTGGGGAGTTATCCACATTAATACTTATTAGGAGGCCCAATACTTCCTCCTGCTTGACCATTAAATGCTCTAACATATTTATACATTCAGAACTAATCCCCTGATCCTTCATATCCATTTCCTTTGTAAGTACTGAAGTGGAGTACTCATTAAGTACCTCGCTGACATTCTTCGCATCTGAGCAAATGCCCCCCACCCTTATACTTGAGTGCTCCCAACGTTTCCTCTTTATCCTCTTTCTCTTGATGTATACATAAAATGCCTTGGGTTTCACCTTAATCCTACTTGCCATGGACCTTTCGTGGCCTCACCTGGCTTTCCTAAGTCCCTTTTTTTTACTACCTTTTTGGGTTCATTATACTCCTTGTCTGCTTCGTTTGATCCTGACATTCTTTTCCTTTCTCTTCCTGAAAGAATTCATCAACTTTTGCACGGTGGTTGTTTGTCCATCCTGTTGGGTCGGGTCTTTCAATGATTCTATTCTATTTCTTCTACATATTACTGTGATTTCCGATAAGAACACGAATCACGTGATTGTGTATGCTGGGCTATGTACTTTTATTATAAATTTACTTTGAACTTTGGAACTTTGGAAAACTGGAGATGGGATCGTTGGTGTATATAGTGAAATGTAGGGACTGAGGAAAGTCATCTTTCAGAACACCGATGCTGAGGAAAATCATGGCAGAAGAGTTGCTGCCTACCATTACTAAATGTGATTTTCCAGCCAGGAAGCCCAAGTACAGTTGAGTCCCAGTTTTAGGAGTATGAAGATGAGTTTTCTTGGAATTACTGTATTGAAGACGGAGTTGCAGTCAATAAGTTTCTTTCCTGTACAGATATTCCAGAGATGACTGTCGGCTCTAGAAAATACTATTGTCATAGGCCTTTTGCGGCGACTGGCAAATTACAGGCAGTCGAGATTGTTTCCGCGGCTGGAGATGATGTGTGCCACGGCCAGCACTTCACGATGTTGTACAACAGACCAATCGCGCAGTAATCAATAAGTCAGGCTGCTTAATTTTCTTCAATTCAATGGTAATCATGGCCTCCTTAAATAAGGTAGAGAGATGCCTTAAAATAATAGATTAAACATATCTGCAAACACTTCTGTCATCAATCCTCCCAACACACGTTATCCTGTCCACCTAGTTTTATTCGTTTGCCTCCCCTGCACTACTTTCTTCCATCCATCGATAATTCACTCCATATGTCTTTCACATATCACCTAGCAGTTCCTTTCCTAACTCACTGCCGAAAAGGTCCTATCTATTCTCCATCCGAGCACCATCTAGTTCGATCTTTGAACTACTTGTGCCTATCCTAGTGCCCAGTTTAGTGCAATCATGTCATTTTTTTCATATACCTCTGGTCTCTGATCCAAAATGCTGACACACGTTTCCTGCCTGCACAAAAGATGTTTGAGTTTCTCCCAGTGTCTCGCCTTTAATCTTACACAGCTCTGTCCTTTCAAGTGGATGTCTTTTACACTCTTCTGTAATCAGTTCCAGTTCTGAGCCAGGACGTAAGTTATTTGCCCTGTGAAGACATCTCCGCAATTTGTAAGCAAATTGCGAGGTGGTGTAGCAAAACTTAATTTTTACCAGACCAATCACTAATGAGCTGATTGACGGCTATTGTTAATAGTCCCCCGCCCACCACAGCATAATTTATTCCGATAAAGCTATGCACTCGAATCAATTATTCATATTAGAAACAATAATACCCATAAAATATTACTCATTAGAACCCATTATTCGAACCCAATGGTCACGTGTAATTTATTTGCGCTGAAGGTATTTTGTGATGGAAACTTTACACTTGGACAAGATGTTTCCAGTCGATAGATTTTTGCGTCTGCAGTCTTGCCGCGAAATCTTGGTGAAACAAAGCAAAACAAGAAAATAAAAGCATACTTCGCAAATTGTACTTCTGGATTAATCTTCATTGTAAAAGTAACTAACTTCTCAAACAGCAGGACTTTTAAAGAATAGCTGTTTTTATTAGATTTCGTGGTCTCCTGGATGTTGGTGCTGTGAATAATGTAGACGACTACCAAAAGATATATCAGCAAGTAGATCGGTCGCAGATATTGGCTGAAAAATGACAGGTAATGTTTTCTTGGGTCAAGGGTGAGATGAAATGTAAAAGTACCATGTACTATCAATAGGAAGACACTCAACACTATCGGTGCACAACTGGATGTTGTCCTCCAAGTGTACATTCGCTGAAAGTGGCTGCACGGTTGGATAAGTTTGGAAATAACGTGTACAGCATGCTTGTCTTTATGATTCGAGACACTGAATTCCAATGTTGGGAAGTTGTTTACCGGCTTTATAAATCTCTAGTTATGCTCCTTCTGGAGTACTGCGTTCAGTTCTGGTCATCGCAGAATGTCGAAAGGCCTCATAACTTCTTATACTGTGCCTCTATAAGTCTATTACCTCGTCTCATGCCCTGTATGGTATAAGGTTCAAGCCTATATTCTCATCCTTACAAGTATTTTATCTGGAAATTCCGAATACAACTGTATTTACCCAGACTGATCGCAAGAGCAACATAACGTTAGAAAACTGCTTGTCACTGGTTTTATGAGAACTATTCGAATATATCCTTTTCTTTAAAAAAAGACTTAAAACCAAACTGGTTTCAGATTGAGGAGGCTGCAAGCATTATAAAAGATCAATTATCAAGAATTAAGGATCAACTTTATTCGCAATAAACAGTATACATTGTTATGCATTAGGAACTTTCAGTGGTATATTGGATCGACGTGGAACACACAAAAAAATACAATATTCACCAATTCTAATGATTAATGAATTGGGCAAAAATAAGTTAGAGGTTAAAATACGCAAGTGGAATAAAATGTGCACAAATATCAGTCAACAACACACATCAAAGTTGCTGGTGAACGCAGCAGGCCAGGCAGCATCTATAGGAAGAGGCGCAGTCGACGTTTCAGGCCGAGACCCTTCGTCAGGACTAACTGAAGGAAGAGTGAGTAAGGGATTTGAAAGCTGGAGGGGGAGGGGGAGATGCAAAATGATAGGAGAAGACAGGAGGGGGAGGGATAGAGCCGAGAGCTGGACAGGTGATAGGCAAAAGGGGATACGAGAGGATCATGGGACAGGAGGTCCGGGAAGAAAGACGGGGGGGGGTGACTCAGAGGATGGGCAAGAGGTATATTCAGAGGGACAGAGGGAGAAAAAGGAGAGTGAGAGAAAGAATGTGTGCATAAAAATGAGTAACAGCTGGGGTACGAGGGGGAGGTGGGGCCTAGCGGACGTTAGAGAAGTCAATGTTCATGCCATCAGGTTGGAGGCTACCCTGACGGAATATAAGGTGTTGTTCCTCCAACCTGAATGTGGCTTCATCTTTACAGTAGAGGAGGCCGTGGATAGACATGTCAGAATGGGAATGGGATGTGGAATTAAAATGTGTGGCCACTGGGAGATCCTGCTTTCTCTGGCGGACAGAGCGTAGATGTTCAGCAAAGCGGTCTCCCAGTCTGCGTCGGGTCTCACCAATATATAAAAGGCCACATCGGGAGCACCGGACGCAGTATATCACCCCAGTCGACTCATAGGTGAAGTGATGCCTCACCTGGAAGGACTGCTTGGGGCCCTGAATGGTGGTAAGGGAGGAAGTGTAAGGGCATGTGTAGCACTTGTTCTGCTTACACGGATAAGTGCCAGGAGGGAGATCAGTGGGGAGGGATGGGGGGGACGAATGGACAAGGGAATTGTGTAGGGAGCGATCCCTGCGGAATGCAGGGGGGGGGAGGGAAAGATGTGCTTAATGGTGGGATCCCGTTGGAGGTGGCGGAAGTTACGGAGAATAATATGTTGGACCCGGAGGCTGGTGGGGTGGTAGGTGAGGACCAGGGGAACCCTATTCCTAGTGGGGTGGTGGGAGGATGGAGTAAGAGCAGATGTACGTGAAATGGGGGAGATGCGTTTAAGAGCAGAGTTGATAGTGGAGGAAGGGAAGCCCCTTTCTTTAAAAAATGAAGACATCTCCCTCGTCCTAGAATGAAAAGCCTCATCCTGAGAGCAGATGCGGCGGAGACGGAGGAATTGCGAGAAGGGGATGGCGTTTTTGCAAGAGACAGGGTGAGAAGAGGAATAGTCCAGATAGCTGTGAGAGGCAGTAGGCTTATAGTAGACATCAGTGGATAAGCTGTCTCCAAAGACAGAGACAGAAAGATCTAGAAAGGGGAAGGAGGTGTCGGAAATGGACCAGGTAAACTTGAGGGCAGGGTGAAAGTTGGAGGCAAAGGTAATAAAGTCAACGAGTTCTGCATGCGTGCAGGAAGCAGCGCCAATGCAGTCGTCGATGTAGCGAAGGAAAAGTGGGGGACAGATACCAGAATAGGCACGGAACATAGATTGTTCCACAAACCCAACAAAAAGGCAGGCATAGCTAGGACCCATACGGGTGCCCATAGCTACACCTTTAGTTTGGAGGAAATGGGAGGAGCAAAAGGAGAAAATATTAACAGTAAGGACTAATTCCGCTAGACGGAGCAGAGTGGTGGTAGAGGGGAACTGATTAGGTCTGGAACCCAAAAAGAAGCGTAGAGCTTTGAGACCTTCCTGATGGGGATGGAAGTATATAAGGACTGGACATCCATGGTGAAAATAAAGCGGTGGGGGCCAGGGAACTTAAAATCATCGAAAAGTTTAAGAGCGTGAGAAGTGTCACGAACATAGGTCGGAAGGGATTGAACAAGGGGTGATAAAACAGTGTCGAGGTATGCAGAAACGAGTTCGGTGGGGCAGGAGCAAGCTGAGACAATAGGTCGGCCAGGACAGGCAGGTTTGTGGATCTTGGGTAGGAGGTAGAAACGGGAAGTGCGGGGTGTGGGAACTATAAGGTTGGTAGCAGTGGATGGGAGATCCCCTGAGCGGATAAAGTCGTTGATAGTGTGGGAGACAATGGCCTGGTGCTCCTTAGTGGGGTCACGATCGAGGGGTAAATAAGAGGAGGTATCTGCGAGTTGTCGCTGTGCCTCGGCAAGGTAGAGGTCAGTACGCCAGACTACAACAGCACCCCCTTTATCAGCGGGTTTAATAATAATGTTAGGATTAGTGCGGAGGGAGTGGAGAGCAGAGCGTTCCGAAGGAGTGAGGTTGGAATGGGGACAAGGTGCGGTGAAGTCGAGACGGTTGATGTCCCGTCGGCAGTTAGCGATAAAGAGATCCAGAGCAGGCAGAAGACCAGAGCGGGGTGTCCATGAAGAAGAGGAGGGATGAAGACGGGAGAAGGGGTCATCGGTGGGGGTGGAAGAGTCCTTGCCGAAGAAGTAGGCTCGGAGACGGAGACGGCGGAAGAAAAGTTCCGCATCGTGGCGAACACGGAACTCGCTGAGGTGTGGGCGAAGGGGGACAAACGTGTGGCCCTTACTGAGGACAGAGCGCTCTGCCTCCGACAGTTGAAGGTCGGAGGGGATGGTAAAGACCCGGCACGGATGAGAGCTGGGATCAGAGGGGGGAGGGGGGAGGCTGGTGGTGTCAATGGAGAGGGGAGGGTTGGGGTGAGAGGAAGATGGAGCCTCTGAGGGCCCAGGAGCTGACGGTGGGATCTGAGGAAGACGGGGCTGCGGAGTGGTGGTGGGGGAAGGGGAGACGGGAGTCACAACAGCAGCACATAAAGACCCGGCCTGGAGTTCAAGGCTGGAGTCGCAGTTGGTGGTTGCGTAATCATTTCGAATGTGTCCATGGTCGTTGCTGGAGTCCGGGTTTTGAATATGTCCTGAGGTGTTGGAGCCGCCGAGATCAGTATCCATTTTGGATGTAAATTACATTTTTTAAACAACTGGTTCAAGTATTTAAATTGCACTGACCGACGGAGATCCAGAGCGGTTTGAAGAGTCTAACTAGAATTACTGATCCGGTTAACTTCCTGGAAACTTTCACAGGGGGTGAAGATTCTGTTTTCATAACACTATAACAGTGCGGGTAGTATCCGTAAAAAAACTTTGCCTGCTTCTTTGTGCTGGACACAAACGAGTCCGGCATTGTTGCCGAGTGCAGCTACTGCCTTCTTCTGCTGAACTGACTATTGGCTATAGTTTATTTCAGGCATATTATATATTGTTGATTTAGTCCGACATATTTTGAAACTAATTGTGCAGATCTGCACAGCTTCATGTCGAAAATAAACTCATCGATCTGCACTTCTGAAACTGTTTGTCCTCATCATCTGGAACACGTGCGCTGTATTAAATCGATGAAACTGACGTTTTCTTTTCAGAAAACAAGAGGTACAATGTTTGTGCAAACCACACGTCTAACAGTAAATGCGGACGGGCAGGATTTAAAATAGACAAAGGTCGAATTAGTGGCAACATGCAATTTCACGTGGCTTAGTTCTAACTAAAATTATTCATTTAGCATTTTCATAATTGCAACCACTTTCAGTTGATTGACAAAGATTACCTTTTTCGTCCCTCGGAATATTAATTGAGAGAGATTCCAAAGTCACTAAAAGGAATCCATGTTCAAGGTAAACGTGTTCCCCTGAGAAGCTGTGAGGGGCTGTAAAAGGTTAAGTTGATGGAAGCATAATATGTTGCTCCATTTGCAATACCCAGGAGACTGAAGGAGCTATAAATGTGAAAATCATTGCATGATTACAGAGAGTGATTTAACCTACTTTCCGAAATGCATGGAATTCCAAAAGGACTGTCGTTTGCTATTTATTATCCTGTTATTGCAGCGATCGGCATTCCGGGTAAGTGACTTCAGTTCATACTTAGTCACAAAAACACTGCGGTGTTGCCTCAACGTCCTTGTTCTGAAATTCTAAATGCTACAGCGTGAGAATGGTTTCCGAGGAATGGGGATGGATATTTCAGGGGAATATGTTATTAATGCAATGTCTACATGAATAGTGTTGGATTGTTTAGAGACCGGCCTTCAGCCCATCAGCTCCATGCTTTTCGTTTCATCTATACTAATCTCATTTTCCTGCATTAGGACTATTTACGTGGCTTGCTTATTTAACATCCTGCCTAAAAGTCTCCTTATATTAGTGATTTTATCAGAATCCACATTCTCCCTTGGCAGTATATTCGAGAGATCAACTATTCTCTGTGTGTAGAAGGAACCAAATGGATCCCCTTAAAACGTATTTCTTTAATTATACACATCTGTCAAAATGTTTATGATACTAGATCAGCAAATTTGTGGACGTCACTAAGATTGGGGGTGTAGTGGACAGTAAGAAGAGCTATCATGGCTTGTCCAGGGGTTTGCTTCCGTTGGGAAAATGCTCTGAAAATGGCACATGGAACTTTAAGCAGACAAGAACATTATTTTGTATGTCGTTAAGACTAATCAGGGTAGGTCTTACACAGTGAACGGCAGAGCACTGCGGAGTGTGGTGGAATCATGGGATATGGGAATACAGGCCATAATTCGTGGAAAGCGGCGTCACAGATCGATAGGGTCGTAAAGAAAGGTTTTGGAACTTTGGCCTTTATAAATCAATATATTGAGTTCAGGATATTGGTTGTCATGTTGAAGTTGTATTAAATGTGTGGTGAGCCCTAATTTGGAGTATAGTGTGCAATTTTTGTCACCTACCATTAGGAAAGATGTAAGCAAGTTTGAAAAAGTACGGGGAAAAATTACAAGAAGGTTGCCGGATACAGATGACCTGAGATACAAAAGGACTGAATGGGCTTCGACTGTATTTGTTAGAACGTAGAAGAGTCAGAACAGATTTGACAGAGGTATACAAAATTATGAGCGGTATGCATAGGGTTAATGCAAGCAGGCTTTTTTCCACTGAACTTGCGTGGGACTACAACCAGAGGTCTTGAGTTAAGGGTAAAAGGTGAAAATTTTAAGGGGAAACCTCTTCACTAAGAGGGGCGTGAGAGTATGGAATGAACTGACAACACAAGTGGAGCATGCAAACTGGAATTCAACGTCCAAGCGATGGGGTTCGGGGGTGGGTGAGGAATGGAGGTCTATGGTTTCTGTGCAGGTCGATTGGACTAGGTAGTTTCAATGGTGTTCGGCCTGGAGTAAATAGGCCGAAGGGCCTGTTTCTGCTCTGTAGTTCTCTATAACTGTATGAGGGTATAATTTGGTAAATCTAGTAAACTGTTCATGCTGAGGTAGAGTGAAAAAGTTTCCTTACCGTTCATACTGATCAGTTCTTTTCCCTTGCGTATTGAGGCAACACAAGGTAAAACGACAACAGACCGCAGACCAGAATGTTGCAGTTTAACATTTGCAGTTAATATTCTGAATTTCTGGTCTATTTCTTCCTTTCACAATTTTATACACTTCTATCAGATCACACACTGGTCTCCTCAGGTCCTCGTAAAGCAAACACAGCCTACCCAACCTTTCCCCATAACTGAGATGCTCTGACAGAGTAATATCCTAGTGGATCTGCTCCGCACTCACCACAGCACAAACGCACTTTTCCAATACGAACCAAAGAAGGCCACATGCCTGATTCATCAATTCACTAACCTATGTTGCTACTTTTAGGGCCACAGAAGTCTCTCTGATCTTCATCACAATCACTAAATGAAAACATCCTACGTCTGTTGACTTCAGATTCTGATTAAATTCCATCGTCCAATACGCTGCTGGGATATCGAGCCCATATCTTCATATAGAATTAGGCAACCTTCCTCGCTATCCACAATCATCTCCAACGCCAAGCACTTCTAATCATTGAACCATGACCCCTTCACATAAGTTCAAACCACCTACTTAGAGACATAATATACCTTACCCTTCGACTCGGTAAAATTCTGATAAGAACTCAGCTGAAGTACTGCGTGCAGTTTTAGTCACAAAGCTATAGGAAGAATACAGTTGTGCAAGCGATCATGTGGAGGAGATTTTTCGGGATGCTGCCTGGGATGGAATAGTGTCATTATGTGCAGACACTAAGATGCTAGGCAAAGCCTGTCCGCATGGAAAACCTGTGTTCGAAAACAATTCCAATCAATACTAGAAATATATAAAATACTTAACCACTGGGACGTGATTGCTTTTACACCTTTCTGAACTGTCTTACATACTTGTACAGTTCACTTTCACTGACAATTTTGAGGCCATCCAGAATAACTCAGACAAGGGATCGTCCATCCGTTATTGTAATTTCCACCTATCTAGCCTCCATGGACGTTCCATCCTTGATTCCATCAAGTTCTAATCATGCTGTGAGATATTTTCCTAATCATAGTGTGACAGCCCCTCCTCCTTTGCATCTCTCACTGTCATGTTCGAAATGTCTATATACCGGAATATTCAGCTGATAGAAGTGTTCTTCACTCAACCAAGTTTCTGATTGCAACACTATCGCAATTTTAGCTATTGATCCATGTTCACATGATGTACACTGAATTAAAGCAAATGCAGTGGAAACCTCCAGCGAAATATTTGTTCCATAATATCTCCCTTCCTGCTCTGTCTGTAGAAATTCCTTGATTCATGTACTTTTGGGCCAATCCCCACACCTGCCATAGTACAGGTAAGTTTCCCACTGTCTTCCAAAATATATTAAATTCACCTGATTAGTGTTAGTAATCGTAGCTGCTTTCAGTTATATTGGACACCTTTCAGTTTAGATGTAAACGCTACTTCTTATGAGCTCCCACATGCCCCAGAAGAGGTCCCAATGATCAATGTACTCAATACTCTCCTTCCAGACGAGGTCTTCAGCCATGCACTCTCCTTTGCACGCACTTAGCACATAGAATAATGCAAAATTACTATCAAGAGATCTTACTTTATAGCCTTCTGCCAAACTTCCAAAATTTATTATGAAGAGTCTCAGACTTCTTTCTTTCTACTTCATTAGAACCAGTGTACACTATGAATGGAGGCCTGTGACAAAGGCTACCTGCATACACGATGCCGTATTCGCGATTCTTTGCCATAAATATTGATGATCTGAATATAGAAACATAGAAACATAGAAAATAGGTGCAGGAGTAGGCCATTCGGCCCTTCGAGCCCGCACTGCCATTTATTATGATCATGGCTGATCATCCAACTCAGAACCCCGCCCCAGCCTTCCCTCCATACCCCCTGATCCCCGTAGCCACAAGGGCCATATCTAACTCCCTCTTAAATATAGCCAATGAACTGGCCTCAACTGTTTCCTGTGGCAGAGAATTCCACAGATTCACCACTCTCTGTGTGAAGGAGTTTTTCTTAATCTCGGTCCTGAAAGACTTCCCCTCTATCCTCAAACTGTGGCCCCTCGTTCTAGACTTCCCCAACATCGGGAACAATCTTCCTGCATCTAGCCTGTCCAATCCATTTAGGATTTTATACGTTTCAATCAGATCCCCCCTCAATCTTCTAAATTCCAACGAGTACAATCCCAGTTCTCCAGTCTTTCTTCATATGAAAGTCCTGGCATCCCAGGAATCAATCTGGTGAACCTTCTTTGTACTCCCTCTATGGCAAAGATGTCTTTCCTCAGATTAGGGGACCAAAACTGCACACAATATTCCAGGTGTGGTCTCACCAATGCCTTGTACAACTGCAGTAGTACCTCCCTGCTCCTGTACTCGAATCCTCTCGCTATAAATGCCAGCATACCATTCGCCTTTTTCACCGCCTACTGTACCTGCATGCCCACTTTCAATGACTGGTGTATAAAGACACCCAGGTCTCGTTGCACCTTCCCTTTTCCTAATCGGCCACCATTCAGATAATAATCTGTTTTCCTATTTTTGCCACCAAAGTGGATAACTTCACATTTATCCACATTAAATTGCATCTGCCATGAATTTGCCCACTCACCCAACCTATCCAAGTCACCCTGCATCCTCTTAGCATCCTCCTCACAGCTACCACTGCCACCCAGCTTCGTGTCATCCGCAAACTTGGAGATGCTGCATTTAATTCCCTCATCCAAGTCATTAATATATATTGTAAACAACTGGGGTCCCAGCACTGAGCTGGGAAGAAATATACTCAAAGGTTTCCCGGTGGAAGACTCTTGTAGTATGTTAGAAGTTCCAAGTGTTAAGAGTCATGAAGTGTGTGAAGTTACCATAACTAGAGAGAAGGTTCTTGGGAAACTGAAAGGTCTGAATGTAAATAGGTCACATGGACCAGATGGTGTACATCCCAGAGTTCTTAAAGAGGTGGCTGAGGAGATCGTAGTAGATTCTGGAATGGTTTTTGAAGATTGGAAAATTGCAAATGTCGGTCCACTCTTCATGAAGGAAGAGGCCAGTCAATATTGACTATAGGCCAGTCAATCTGACCTCAGTGGTTGGGAAGATGTTGGATTCGATTACTTAGGATGAGGTCTCAGTGTACTTGGTGGCACATGATAACATAGGCCGTAGTCAGCATGGTTTCTCCAAGGGAAAATTTTACCTGAGAAATTTATCAGAATTTTTTGAAGAAATATCAAACAAGACAGACGAAGGGGACTCACTTTATCTTGAGTACTTGGATTTTCAGAAGGTTCTTTATAAGGTGCCATACATGAGACTGATTATCAAGCCCGTGGTATTACAGGACAGATTCTAGCATGGAGAAAGCAGTTGCTGGTTGACTGGAGTCAAAGAGTGGGAATAAAAGGAGCCATTTCTGGCTTGCTGCCAGTGATAAGTGGTCTTCTGCAGAGATCGCTGCTGAGAACGATTCTTTTTGGGTTATGTGTCAATGATTTGCATAATGGAATTGATAGCTTTGTTGCGAAGTTTGCGGACGGTATGAAAATAAGTGGAGGGACGGGTATTTCTGAGGAGGTGGAGAGGCTACAGAAGGATTTAGACAGATCTGTTGACAGTGCAAATAAATGGCAGTTGGATTACTGACGGTTAGTGTATGGTCGTGCACTTTGGTAGAAGAAATAAAAGGGTTAACTGCAAAGGGACTTGGGTGTCCTTGTGCAGGATTCACTCAAGGTTAATTTTCAGTTTGAGTCTGTGTTGAGGAAGACAAATGCAATGTTAGTATTCGTTTCAAGAGGACTAAATATAAAAGCAAGGAGGTAATGTTGAGACATTAAAAAGCATTGGTGAGATTGCACTTGGAGCATTGTGGTTACTTTTTGGCCCATCGAAGAAAGGATGTGCTAAAACTGGACAGGGTTCAAAGGAGGTTCTCGAAAATTTTTGAATGACTTGTCATATGAAGAGTGCTTGATGCCTCAGGGCCTATATTCACCAGAATTCAGAAGAATGGGGTGTGACCTCATTGAATACTATAGAATGGTGAAAGGCCTTGATAGAGTGGATGTGGCGAGGATGTTTTCTGTGGTGGGAGAGTCTAAGACCAGAATACACAGCCTGAGAATGGAAGAGCATTCTTTTACAAGGGAGATGAGGAGGAATTTATTTACCCAGAGAGTGATGAATCTGTATAATTCATTGCCATAAGCAGTTGTGGAGACCACGTCTTCATGTATATTTAAGGCAGATGTTGATAGGTTCTGGATTGCCAAGGGCATGAAGGGATACGGGGAGTAAGCAGGAGACTGGGACTGACAAGAAAATTGGATCAGCCATCAACTAATGGCGGAGCAGTCTCGATGGGACAAATGGCCTAATTCTGCTCCTATATCTTATGGTCTTACAGTGTTACGGTTTCATGTTAGCTATTTTGCAGATGGCACCAAAATTAGTGGGATAGATGTCAGATGGTAGTTGTGAACATAATAGTGACCATCTACATATCTATCTACAATTTATCTATCTGTTTATCTGAAAAAATAAATTAATTGAATAAAAATCTGAGAAAAGTGGACAAACCATTAGCAGGTAGAATTCACTTCAGACCAATGTGAAATTATGTATTTTGGAAACTTAATTCGACAGGATATACAGAGTCAATGACTGGATCATGTAGAGTGTTGCAGAGCCTAGGAATCTGGGTATACAAGGGCATAGTTCCTTGAAAGCAGCAGCACATGTAGACAGCGTGGAGAAAAATACAGATGGTAGGTTCATCTTGAGAGGATGGGACATTCACTGCAATATTGGCACGACATGTACAATATTGGCGAGACCCCCGCCCAAATCCCACAACCCCGTCACCACACCAATGCGGTTCATGGATGACTTTATTAAGTGTTATAAAATAATAAAGAACTTCGATTGTCACTGTGTTTATCCCAGAGCGGAGAAATCTACTACGAAAAGATGTAGATTTTAGGAACTTCCAGAAAACGCTAAGGGTCTCATCAGGTCGGGAAGCATCTATTGAGGAATATGTTCATGAACAGACGGCATTTCGGGTGGAGAACCGTCAGCAGGACTAGAAAGAAACGGGCAGAATCGAGTTTTCAAACCAGAGGCTAGATTTTATGGGGAACCTGAGAGGCAAGTTTTCAAATAGAGAGTTATCAGTGTATGGAACAGCAGAGACGAGTACAATTAAATAAGTGTAAAATACAATTTCAATGGGCATATGGAAAGAAAATGCATGGAAACATATGATTCAACGTAAGAAAATGGGATTACGTCACGAATGCACCTTGATAGGCATGAAAGAGTTGGATCAAAGGGCTTGTTTCTGTGCTTATAAATCAATGACAAGCTCAGCGTTTTGTTCTTTTCCTTATTTTATGAGTCGGGATATATAGTACCCCGAGGTGATTACAGAAGTTTTAAACAAAACAGTAGCTCTTCAAGTCTTCCTTTGTTATCTGAGTTTACACTTCCTAATATTTCAGATTTGTCGACCTTAAGCATACCGGTTGACATTGCCTCCTTGTTTTGTGACGGAAGTCGTAAAACAGTCATCAAATTTACCGATCTGTCATACCACAACACACAGTAACCCCTTCGAACCTAAGTAGGACTTGATCTTCCTTCCATTTCACTAATGAATATTTCCTTTCTCCCAAGATTACTTGCATGACTTCTCATTTATTTTCATGCCTGCAATTTGCGTTCTAATCTGTTTACTATATTCTGCCTACTCTATTTTGTTTTCAGTGTCGCACGTGATTATTGTTAAAATCGTATTGCAATCTCCGCGTAGTTTATCAGATAAGAAGCTCTAGATGTTCTATATATGTTCTCCTATAGTTCTTTTTCTGAGAACATCTATACTTTGAAAGTTTTGAATCTTCGCCCTAAAAGCCGCCTTTGTTTTCATGATGATTAACTTCTCGTAACTGCTCCAAGAGCACTTTGTTGCATCACTTAAGAGCCCAGCAAAATGGGCCACTCTAACTGACAATCGGTATACCTATTTTATTTTGGTCCTTTGCATAACTGCACTTCGCCTAAATATTATGATAAGTTCTTCTGAACTACTCCCACCAATATTTCGTGTGGATAATTCTATACCAAAACTGCAGCAGATAAAATATAACTTAGTTTTAAGAGGTTTCAAGAAAATTTGTTTCTTTTGTGTCGATCTCGCTTCTTAACTGACTCAAGCGTTTCTCTTTTTTTCTCTCTCACTCTCTCATAGCGAATCTGGCAGTGATGTTGGTCCTGGTACGAGGAAGATGCGGTCTGTCCAAATGTATAACGTTCTACCTGGTAGCTATGGCAGTGACCGATCTCTTTGTTCTTATTACTGCTGTGGTATTTAACCGCGTTTTAGGTATTTATCATCCATTCAGTTTCATTTCAATCACACCGGTGTGCAGCCTTAATTTAGTTCTAATTGTTGCATGCCGAGATGGCTCGGTCTGGTTAACCGTGATGTTCACATTTGATCGAACTGTGGCTATTTGCTGCCAAAGGTTGAAAACAAAATACTGCACCGAGAATGTAGCTGCTGTGATAATCGGAACGATTTCTATTGTCAGCTCTCTAACCCATGTTCCCTATTACTTTGTATATGAACCAATATTCATAGTTAACGGTGTCCCTTGGATTTGCAGTATAAAGCCAATGTTTTATACTTCGGAAGCATGGGTTGCATTTGAAACCTTTCATCGCGTTTTCACACCGTGTCTTGCATTTATTCTTATATTACTGTTCAATGTACTCACTGTCAGACATATCATCGCAACTATTCGGGTCCGAAAAAGACTCTTGGTTAACAAAATTTCGGAGAAGGAAACAGACGCAGCTATGGAGAACCGGAAGAAATCTATTGTTTTGCTTTTCTGCATTTCCGGTGGTTTCATCGTATTGTGGTTTTTGTTTCTCGTTAGATTTCTTTATGTCCGAATTGCAAAACTTGCTTATTTTTCGACTACCGGTACCAATTTTTCAAAGTTTATACTGGAGGAAAGTGCATTTATGCTGCAACTTTTAAGTTTTTGTATTAACCCATTTATTTATGTAGGGACTCAGAGTCAGTTCAGAGAGGAGCTTAAGAATTTGGTGAAATATCCCCTGAATCTAATCGTTCCATTACGAAACATAATATTCCATTGAGGTTTTTTTAAATTTACTATCCTTTGGTGTCTAATTCTTACGGACTTAGATACGAACATTCCACTTACATATACAATAACATGACAATCCCTGACAATATTAATAAAAGAAACAAACGCAAGAGTGGCCCACTTTTTCGGCTTCCTACAGCAGCCTCATACTTACTGAATCCTTTGTACCTCAAGTTGTTGAAAATGTTCAAATATCGTTTTTAATGGATCCATTGCTACTCATTTAATATAATTAGTGGCACTTGGTTGTAAGACCAGGAATAAATCGAACGGAATATTGTTTATTTGCTCAGAAAAATGTTGTGCTTGACCCTTTACACAGAGAAGTAATTAACAAAAAAGGTGCACATGGTCTCTACTGAAACAGTCCGAGGCAAATTACTTCGGCTCAGCGGTTGACAGAATCTTTTCTTCTGGTTGATTCCTGTTTCTGGCAACTTCTCCGCCCCCCCCCCCACCCCAAGATGACGAACACCAACTTTCACTCAAACAACATCACCATCGGAGCTTTCTCTATGACTGCATTTTTCCATATTCTGAGCTACCTTATGGTGTATTTGCCTTTGTCGATTTGTTAGCAATTGCATCTCTTACTCCTCAACTTTATTTACGTTCTCGGAGGCTCACCTACATTTTCTGTGACATAGCTACCCTCGAGGTCAGTAGTACGACCATCTGAAAAATCAGCACCCGCTTTTATCTGTCCAGCCTTTAATCAGTTCACTATTTCATATTTATTTTTAGTACAACACCTCGCTAGTTTTCCCTTGATAAATATACTCGGCACACATACTATATTTTTTCGTGCTTTTTGCTAGATATTTGAGCTTGATCTGTGCCAAAATGTATGTCTCCTGCAGTCGTGCTAAATTAATTCTCCTAACTTCAGAGTAAATATAATGCAACCATCAGTGTGTTCAAGGATAGCCTTTGCAGGTCACATTGTTAGTAGACTTAATTGACCGTTATGCTTTCTTTGGTGACCTTCGACTAGACTCTGTAGCAATCCAGAGATCGTCCATCACATCACTGCTCTTATCTCGTTTCTATACATCCTGTTTCTGTCTGCTGATCAAATACAGATGCAAAATAATTAATTTAAGATTTCCGCCATCACTTTCACCACGTTGCAGAGATAATCACGTTGATATTCAACAGGACCAATTTTATCCGTTAATGTCCTTTTGCTTTTAATATAGAAACACTGGGGATTCTGTTCACTCTGTCTGCCAGAGCAACCTCAAGGTCTGTGCTAGCTCTGATGATTTCTATATGAAGTCTCTTGCATATCATATATTCAAAGGCTTATTTAAACACTTATTTTTCAGTCTGAAAATCAACAACCGTATTACTTTCCATTCACCTCACTCAAAACTATAATTGGCCCATGGTTTCCTTCTTGAATTTACACTGCGTTGTACATTATTAATTCAAGATGTATTTGTTCGGATTTTAACTTGAGCAAATGTATTAACATGCTAAAACCATGAGGGGATTTTACAATTTAATGGAATCTCTACTTGCTTAAGCTATCCCTGGCAAGGCGCTCTCCAGTTTCACTACTGCCCAGGTGATGCAAATTTCTCTCATTTTAGCGCGGAATGGCCGACTAAAGCCCTGCTGAAATTCCAAGTATACCACGTCAGTTGATTTCATGTGTTCTCTTCAGCTTTCATTTTACAAAAAAAATGATATATTATACTTTATATCTCCCTCTGCTTCCCATAAATGGAAGGGTTAAATTTG
This sequence comes from Mobula hypostoma, assembly GCF_963921235.1. NCBI lineage: Eukaryota > Metazoa > Chordata > Chondrichthyes > Myliobatiformes > Myliobatidae > Mobula > Mobula hypostoma. The sequence goes on along the minus strand of NC_086106.1, from coordinate 35,604,194 downwards.
CTGCTTTCCCATAGGTGCAAGTCAATCCTCTGTCTTTATCACATTTTCTATCACAATTGCTATGGAGCAAGAGCAGTTACAGAGAAATTAGGTTGAATGTGTCCTTTGGATACGTCATTAACGTGATCTCTTCAAGAATATTATAATAACCTCATTTCTGTGTACATGACAGAAACTGACCACGCTGCCCACCATTTCGATGCTGAAATGCAATAATCTAATTCCTGCATTCTGGTGGAGTAATTTGTGGCATATTACAGAACTGTTCTACATGCCATCTGAAATGATTTCGACCTGATTCCACTACATCCATTGGTCGTGGACTCCAGATGTTCAACACCCTCTACTTAATAGGGTTAACCACTTGGATCCTACTTGAACTCTTCCTCGCACCGACGCCCTCTTGCTGTTGACACCCTAGCATGGAACAACAGACTCTATCTATTTTACCGATATTTCTCTTAGGTTGCCTGTCAGCTTTTTTTTTCATAGAAAACAGGCACAGCCTTGCAGGGCATCAAAATCCGTTGTAAATCTCATCGGCGTTCTCACCATTTGATCAAATTCTTCCCCACAATCCCGACTATTCCATATGCCGTCTTTATTTTTGTTTAGATTATGAGGACACTCAGTCCTCGTTTATTGTCATTTAGTAATGCATGCATTAAGAAGGATACAATGTTCCTCTGGTATGATATCACAGAAACACAAGACAGACCAAGACTAAAACTGACAAAAACCACTTAACTATAACATATAGTTACAACATAGCAAAGCAATACCGTAATCTGATCAGAGCAGACCATGGGCACGGTAAAAAAAAAAGTCTCAAAGTCCCGATAGCCCCAACATCTCACGCAGACAGCAGAAGGGAGAGACTCTCCCTACCATGAGCTTCCAGCGCCACTACTTGCCGATGCAGCATCCTGGAAGCACCCAACCACAGTCCAACTCTGAGTCTGTCCGAAAACTTCGAGCCTCCGACCAGCCCTCCGACACTGACCACCGAGCACCAGCTCTGCCGAGCGCTTTGACCCCTTCGACCCCTTCGCCGGCCGCCAAGGAACAGGCAAAGTCGAGGATTCGGGGCCTTCCCCTCCGGAGATTTCGGATCACACAGTAACAGCGGCAACGAAACATGCATTTCAGAAGTTTCACCAGATGTTCCTCCGTGCTCTCACGTCTGCCTCCATCAAATCAGAATTGTGCACGACATCCTACTTGACAGATTACAGATATTCATCACCGGAGAGGCCGCCATCTCCGTCGCATCTGCGTCGCACCGCCATCTTCTCAAGGACCTATGGACTTAAACCTGTAATATTCTCTGTTCATTGATATACCGTACTGGAGTCATAAGATTCATAGAACGTACAGCACAGAAACTGGCCATAGTCGATGCCGAACCATTTAAACTGCCTAATTCCATCGATCAGCACATGGACCATAGCCCTCCATACTCTGCCATTCCATGCACTTTTCAAAACATATCCAAAGTGTTCAAAGAGAACCTGCATATGTCACTTCCACTCTCACGATCCTCTGAGTTAAGACTTTTCTCCTTATATTCCCCTTAAACGTTTTAGTTTTCACACTTAACAATTCCTAATTGTAGCCCCACCCAACCTTATCTATCTACCACTTAATTTTTTCATACCTCTATCAAAACTTTACCTCAATCCTTCATTTTCCAAGGAACAAAGTCCTAACCTCTTCAATCTTTCCATATAACTCAGGTTCTCTACTCCCGACAGCATCCTTGTAAATTTTCTCTGTACTTGTTCAAACTCATTTACATCTTTACTGTAGGTAAGTGATCAAAGCTGCTTACAATACTCAGGTGTAGGCCTCGCTAATATCCTACACAACTTCAGCATAACATCCCATCTCCTGTACACAGTGCTTTGATTTATGAAGGATAATGAGCCAAAGGATTTCTTTAAGACCCATCTACCTGTACCGCCATTTTCAACGAATTATGAAACTGTACTCCAAGATTTCCTTGTTTTACCGCACCCTGCAATACCCTACCTTTGACTGTGTAAGGCGTACATTATTTGGTACTACCGAAGTGCAACACTTGTCTGCATTGTTTTCTATTCATCATTTTTTGCTCATTTTACTCACAGCTAGTCCAGATCCCACTGCAAGCTCTGATAGTCTCCTTCACTATCCATTACATCCACAATCTTGGTGTCATGCGCAAATTTGCTGATTTAGTTAACCACATTATCGTCCAGATCGTTAATATATATGACCACAGACCACTTATAATATTTGGCTTACCGGTCTATAATTTCCTGGTTTAGTTTTAGAGCCTTTCTTAAAGAGCGGAACAAAATTAGCTAATCTCCAATCCTCTTTTACCTTGCCTGCCAATAGTTTTGGAAGATAGCCGCTGCCTATTTGATTTACCAAATTACATCAGTTTGCATTTCCGATTACCTTGTATCTGCCGGTCCATGGTCAAATTTGTTAACCGATCTATATCCTAAGTTACTTAGTCAATCTCCTGGGAATCAATATTGTGGGAATCATATATAGGCCTCCACATAGTAGTCAAGAAGTGGGGTTGAGATTCAGTTTGGTGTCTAATCGCAAGACAATTTTTTGAATGCCGACGAGCTTGTGCTTGAACCTACTAGAGGAAAGGCTATGTTTCTTCATCCGACCCCTCACTACCCCCTCATTCCCTTTATTTCTCCCTTCACAATAATCCACCTCTCCCCAGCTGCCTACCTCTGGTCCCAAGTCTCTATCCCTCTCCTTCTCCACTTTCTTTTCCTCAACCCCACCTCTTATCTTGTCCGCCATTACCGGACCCACACGACCCCCTCCCAGCAATTTCCGTTCCTTCCCCACTCTCTTTCCCTCAACAGGTTCCAAACCACATTAGCGCATCAAGCAAAATACAGCCAGCTTCCAGTCGAGCCAACTCAGCAGCCGCTCGTCGCTCCTCGAATCGTAAAGGCAATGACTACGTGGCCATCGGCGAAACAATGTGAACGCCCTGCGCTCGTTCCTTGGATTCTGTGTGTACTATCGGAAGTTCGCGAAGGACTGCTCTAAAGTGAGTTACCCTTTGAATCAGCTTCTTCCTTGGGGCAGAATGGGAGGAGAACGAAAGGAGAAAATGGCAAAGATTATCTCAGTCCTTCGGAGCATTTTCGAGCAGGATGGAATGCAAAATGTGAAGAGGTCTTTCAGTTGCTGAAGGCTAAAGGAGCTGCTGATGGAAGCACTTGTGTTGCCTTTTTCAAATCCACAAAAGCCGAGAGGGCTTCAGGGACGTTCTGTCTCAGAATCAGGGTGCAGCCTTGAGGCCTGTCGCTTTTGTCAGCTGGAGTCTATCGCCCTACGAGGGGAACTACCCCACGCAAAACTGGAGTTTCCGGCATTGAAATGACCTCGAGAGGTTATGTGATTATCTACATAGTGTCAAGTTCGAGGAGTGGGCCGACAACGATCCATTGGCTCATATCATGACCTCGGCGAAATTGGATGCAATAGGCCAGCGTTAGTTGGCGGCGTTGTCTGCCTGTGACTTCAGCATGAAGTATCGGATGGGAAGCCGGAACATTGATGCAAATGTATTGTCCTGACGTGCGCATGAAGGACTGGAAATGGACGGAGAGTGGAAGAGCGCTCCTGCATCTGGATTTAAAGCAATGTGCCAGTTTTCCGACACGGAGAAGTCAGAGGCAAGGCAAGGGCAGACTAGAGCAGTGGATCATTTGGAAGCTTCGCATTGTGCTATTCCACAAGCTTACTGCAGCCTGACCGCTGTGAACACAAAGCAGTTGCCTGAATTGAGTCCAGGGGAAGTGGCTGCCGCTCAGCGAGATGACCCTTGTTTAGGTACCGTTTGATCAGCTGTTACGGAAGGGAATATGGCCCAAGCTGAAAAGATGAAACATCCTATCGCATCTCTACTGCTGAGAGAACGGAACAAACTGGAGTGGAGTGACCAGATTCTACACCGGGTCACATCTCTTCCAGACAGTCCTTCTGGTTCTCAGTTGGTTTTGTCAGAGAAGTATCGGAGGATTGTTTTGAAGTCACTTCCTGATGATTCAGGACATTTTATGTTTGACAAGACCTATTGAGCGGTCAGAGATCAGTTCTATTGGCCCCGAATTGTCACAACCACGGATTCGGCAGCTCAGCATATTCGGCTATTGTGCTCATAAATATGCACGTGTCAGCTGGTTGTGATGGCTTTTAACTCCGTTCAATCCGTCGTAATATTCGTCGAGACTTGACCATAACTATTCTTCGCTGTCTGCATTCTGCCTTGGCTGAGAAGTTGGACTGTCGAGTCAACTGTCTCTGAAGACGAGTTGTATTAGTTTTATTCTTAATTGTACTTTTCAGCAGCAGTGTAGGCTTTGTTTACCATTTGAGTGTTTTAGTTAAAGGCCCTGTTTGGCTTAGCGTTTATTGTTTTTTCTTTTGACCTTTAACATTGTTCGCATTAAAGTCTGTGAACTATCGACCTGCTTCAGTGTCTCTCACTCCGCACTTGGGCCGTATCCGAATCCGGTAACACGAATGACGCCTAGGGTCTAAGAGTTCTCGACGTCAAGCTTTCGAAGTATTCCGAGGAAGACAGTAAAGACGAAGGGCACTCCTTTATCCTATTTGCAGAGTGCGGAGCCACCTAATCTGGTATGTATGGATTTCCATAGAGCCTGATTCCAGCAACAGAGCGAAGGTCTTAATTATTACTGATAGTTACACTACATGTGCTCAAGCCTTCCCTACAAATGATCTGAGATTCCACCATGGTCAAAGTTTTATGAGAGGAGTATTTCGTTCATTATGGCCTTTCCAGACAAATACATAGAGATCAGGGAAGGGATTTTGAGAGTAGGGTCACGCTTGAGTTACTGAACATGCATGAAGTCGAGATGTCGAGGACTTCGCCTTCTCACCCTAAGGCTGAGCCCCAGAGGTTCAACCGGACATTCCAAGACATGTTCGAAACATAAAAATCTACAGCACATTACAGGCCTTTCGGCCCACAATTATGAACCTACTCTAGAAACTGCCTAGGATAAAGCCTGGAGATCAGCAAGAAGGACAAATGAAGTCAGCATATTGAGCATCTGGTCCACTGTTACACCTGCACGCAGAATTAAGCTACTGGAGACTCGCCATATTATTTGACGTGTGGGCGCGAAGCATGGCTGCCTGTTGACCTCTGGTTTGGGACTGCTGGGGGAGATTTGCCACAGAAGACCTATCTGAAATATGTGTCTGATAGCAGGAGGGAATTGCCAAAGGACTATGAACTAGTAAAGGTATCTTCTACCAAGCAGAATCAAGAAAATGAGGTGATACGATCAAAGATTAGGTTCCCCACCGATGCCTGGAGTCAGCTTTCTCATAAAGAATTTGCGTCTACCAGGGTACCATAACAGGCTGACCGCCGGGTGGCCACGATCTACAGACACATGTCAAACCTACCATTTTTCTGGGTAAAACCAGAGGATGGATATGGACCTGTCAAATTTCTCCAACTTCTACCTCGGGAACGAAAGGTACCTGTTGACCCAGAGACTAATGTACACCCTCCAGCTAGTAAGAAGACTCTGCGGTGACGTGGGTGAACAGAAGGACAAGCAGTGGAAATGTCTGGAAGGTACTTAACCACTGAATGTGGTAAGGACTCAGTGGATGGGGAATTGGGAACATGGTATATGCTAGCTACCCAACGCAAACTTCCCAGTAATTGACGAAGAGATTCCCAAACCTCCCCACGCTGAGGCGGATGAAACGGGGGAGGGGGATAGAAGTGGATAGGTAGACTTGCGGGTGGACAACGAAGGGAGATTAGACTTGTAAGTAACTGGGAATGAAGCTCCACTCAGCAAAGGGGGCCTTAGTTGCCGGAAGGCACGAGGAATGGACAGACAGAGGTCTTTCCATATAGACAGGAGAGGTCCCAGACTGTGTCCGAAATTGAAGAAGTAGATGATCGGATAAGGAGGTCTCAAAGAGTCAGTAAATCACAGGTAGGCTGGCTGGGGGAACAGAATGTTGAGCCTATTCCACTCACGAAATATGTCATTACTATTTACAAATTCATCGGAGGTTCTGACATCACGAAATCTATTTGAATACTTAGTTATTAATGAGAGGATGATGAATTATTTCAAGTCATGAGGACATAGCTATTTTGGTGTGGGACAGTGTACCGCGCTGGTAGGGTTTTTCCATGTAAAGGTCTTTCTGTAGAAGCAGTGTTTAGGGTACTGTTAGATATAAATGTCATGGTCCGGTCCATAAAGTCCGCATTCCGGTTCACGGCCCGGTCAATCGATCCATATTCCAGTTTTTCCGGTTTTCCCTTTTACTGTTGTGTGCCTTAATTGAAGCACATGATTCTCATTTTGGGCTGGCTACATAAATAGCTCCTGGGTCAGCTTTAGTTGCTGGACAGCTCCCTTCCCTTCCCTTCCGCTTCCTTCTGTAATCCTTGGCTGCAGCCTCGCCTGCTACAATTCGCCTGAAGCCACGCCTGCTACAATTCGACTGAATTATCGCCTGCATCCTCGCCTAATCTCGCCATCAAGTTCTACCACCAGAGCAAGACCGGAGCCTTGCTGTGTCTAGATAAGGAACTGTCTTTCGTTGTTTGGAACTGTCTCTGTGTCCACGCCTTCGCTAGGTAAGTCCGGCGGTTTGCCGCTACCTTGAGTTGGAACGGTCTCTGTGTCCACGCCTTCGCTAGGTAGGCCCGGCCGTTTGCCGCTACCTTGTACTGGGAACCGTCTCGTCGTGTTTAGCATTCTGTGTGTGAGTCCCGGCCCTACATCCTGTTCCAAAGTGGGGTAGAGGGGGGCGGTCCCGGGTCTGTGTTCTGCGTTCCTGTCTCCCAAGATTACCAAGGCTCTGCCTTCTGCGTTCCTGTCTCCTAAGTCCAAGCCTTAGCTTCGTGTCCTCATCCAGTTCTGGTCCCGCGTCCTGCCCAGGAATCCCGAGTCCTGCCGCCACGTCCAGTCCTGTTGCCTTGCCACGTCTTGTCCTCGCCTGGATCCGGAGTCCTAGCCCCAGTCAAGACCCAGGCTCCGGATCCCTGTCCAGTCTCTGGCTCGGAGTCCTTGTCCAGGTTCCAAGTTCCTTGTTCCTCGTCCAGGTCCCGCTTTCCTACTCTAGTCCTAGTCCAGATCCTGTATCCTAGCCTCGTCCAGAGCCTGTGTTTTCTCCAGCGTCGTTTCTTCCCCTCTTCCCTTGCTTGCTTGACACACCTAGTCCTGTTCCTAGTATTTCTGTGTCTGTGTCTTGAATTTAGGTCCGCCGCCAGCGCCCCGTTATGACCATAAGGTATGTTCAGGAACATGGGCCATCCAATCAGGACCCTGAAACGGGAAGAAGGTTTAGAAAAGGCTGGAGGAGCGGCTTTGTGACTGACACCAGTCGTGGGTCTTCGTCTTTGTTCGGCGGGAAGTGAAGAGAGAAGGCGCTGGAGAGAACCAGTCGTAGAATTCTATCTGATGGGAAAACGCGATTCGATAGAGCCAAGGCGCGGAGATCTACAGAGAATCAGTGAATATAGCTTTAGGAGCAGTTAAGTTCTAACCTGTCCACATTTTACTGTTTAAGTATAATGGTCCTTTTTGATTTTTTCACTTTCTTTTCATCTTTTAATCCTTTGGTTAAGTTAACGTTCACAAATATTCTTCTTTATAATTGTCTGGAAATGTGCGATCTATTATTTCATGCCGACGGGCTATTGCGGGGCAGTAAATCACACAGCATTCACACAAACCAGGATTTGGGTGGGTGTGACATCCCAATCTCACAGATTTGGCGGGACGAATGTCGTACACAACCTGGACTCACGAAGCTGGTGTAAGGTGTGTTTATCGCTGCAGAATCCAGTGGCTGTTAACGAGGAGCTAACGAGCAGCACTTCCAGAGACGCCCAGAAAAAGGGGGTTTATATGATAATGCATTTTGGTAAAAGAAGCAATAGTACAAACTATTATGGATATGGGCAGAAATTTCAGACATCAGAGGCGCAAAGGGACTAGGAGTTCTCGTGCAAGATTTGCAAAAGGTTAATCTACAGGTTGCGTCTGTGGTAGAGAAGGTGCAATTGTGGCATTTATTTCAAGGAAATAGAATATAAAAACAAAGAGATAATGACAAGTGTTTATGGACACCGGCCAGGGCGCACTTAGAGTTTTGTCAACGGTTTTGGGCCCCATATCTCCGAAAGCATGTGTTTTCAAAGCAAGTCCAAAGGATGTTCACGAAAATTATTCCGGGATATGAGTAGAGTTTGGCAGCTTTGGGCCTCTACTCACTGGAACTTAGAACACAGCCCGGGGATCATATTGAATCCTACGGAATGCTGAAAGCACTAGATAAGGTGCATGTGGAGACGATGTTTCCTTTGCTGGGGTATCCAGAACTGGAGGAAACAGCCTCAAAACTGAGGTGAGACCTGTTAAAAACAGAGGTAAAATTGATTTTTTTTTTGTTTTAGCCAGAGTCCTGGGAATCTGCGGAATGTTCAGCCACAGTCTGCAATGGAGCCCAAAGTCTGTGGTAATATTTAAGACAGAAGTTGATTGTTTCCTGATCGGCCGGTGCATCAAACGATACGGCAAGAAGGTAGGTGTATGGGGTTCGGTGGGATCCTGGATCAAACATGATGGAATGGCGGAGCAGACTCGAAGGGCTGAATGGCCTAATTCTCCATCCTATACCTTATGGTCTTATAGTTTAACCTTCTTCAGTACACACAGCATCAGCAATGTACGTGTCACCTGCAACAATCAACATTCATATTTGTATCTTTAAAATAATTTAGAATCTCCAAGCGTCCGGCACGGATGCTACAATACGCCATTAATAGACGTCTAATCAGTGAAACATGCTTGCATCACCAGTCACTGCTTCATCACTGAGATAATTTTGGATCTAATTTGTAAACTGGCCTTTTATCCCATGGACCTTAAACTCCAGGACTATAAAGTATAAGTCATCAAGTTAAAGGAAGCATGTGAAAATGCTGGACAAACTGCACAAGCGATTAACCAAAATGACCTCTGATATTGAGCAGTTCAGTGATAAAGAGAAACTAGAGAATCTAGATAAGTTCTCCTTGCAGGTAAAGTTTTTACGATGGAACCTGATGTGAGCTATATGAAATTATGGGAACATGGAATAGGTATACTATGGGACAATTTTCCCCATAAATGTGCAGATACATCTAGAGGAATTTGGTTTTGGTTTAGCGGTAGAGATTCAAAAAGGCTTTCATAGAGAATATTCGTCAGCCAGAAGGTAATAGCCAGTGGAATGCATTGGCAAAGTGTCATGGTCCGGTCTGTGAAGTCTGCATTCCGGTTCATGGTCTGGTCCGTGGACGCAGGACTCCGGGTCTTCCAGCTGTTCCTCGTTTGGTTGAGTTAATCATACGCACCTGATTCCCATCTTTGGGCTTGGAATATAAGTAGCCTTGGGGTTGAGTGTGGGCTGCTGGTTTGTCTTATCAGTCCCCCTTGGAGCAACCAGCTGATGGAAGGCTAGTGAAACCATTCGTGATCTCTCGGCCTGGTTGGAGGACCACTTCTTCATGGAGCCTTTTTGCCATTCGTTGGAGTAGTCTTTGCTGTGTGGATTCGGCTGTTTCCCAGGCCAGCTGAGTGGCCGTCAGCCACTCCGAGCTAGGCAGGGATCCGGCTGTTTCCATAGCTCGCGAAGGCTGCTAGCTGTAACTGCGACTCGGAGCAACCCCGAAGCAGAGATGGAACTGTCCGTCGTTCTCTAGTGTTTGTCTCTTCTTGTCCTCGCCTCCATGGGGCTGGTCAGGCCGTTTAGCCGTTGCACCGCGGGGAGACATGGCTCGTCTTGTCTTTGCCTCTGCTGGGCAAGTCCGGAAGTTCTGCCGTTACCCAACAGGTGGTTCTGTCCCAACTTGGTGTGGAGAAGTTGAGTCCCGGCTTGCCTAAGTATAATTCCCGGCTCTATGTCTATGTACTGTCTTGTCTCATGTTGGTGTCGTGTTCACGATAAGTCGTGGCTCTATGTTAATGTACAGTTCCCAGTCTGTCTCCGAGTTCCAGCCTCCGAGTTATCAGCCTCCTCAAGCTCAGGATCCAAGACCCTAGCCGGCAGCCAAGCTCCAAGAACCCAAGCCTCGAGGATCCAGCAGCTACGCTCCAAGAACCCAACCCTCGAGGATCACGCAGCCGAGCTCCAAGAACCTAAGCCTCGGGGATCCCGCAGCCAAGCTCCAAGGACACTAACCTCGAGGATCCCCCAGCCAAGCTCCAAGAACCCAAGCCTCGAAGATCCCAAGCCAAGCTCCAGTAACACAAAGCTGAAGTCGCCAGCCTCCAATCTTCAAGACCCAAGACCCCAACCCCAAGCTCAGGTCTCTAGACTCCAGCCACGTCCTGTACTGAAGCCATGTCATGTCCTTGCCTGGGTTTGTGGTCCAAGCCCGAGGCAAGACCCAGGTTCTGGGTCCTTGTCCAGTCTCGGGCTCGGAGACGAAGCCTTGTCTCCTAGTCCATGGTTTCCAGTCCTAGTCCCGCTTTCCCTAGCCAAGTCTGCGTTCTTGTCCCTGCTCCTTGCCTGTATCCTGTCACGTCCCTACTCTAGTCAAGTCCTGTTCCTTGTACTCAGTGTCTGTGTCTTGCATTTTGGCTCACCATCAACGCCCCCATGTGACACTAAGGGAATGTTCGAACCCGAGATACTGATAGCACTTAAAAAGTAAACAGTTGAATACTTGAATAGCAAATTTCAAACTTCAAATAACAAGGTTTATTACACATATCAATTACCATAAACCAGATTCTGATTCTAATTTTCATTCCGTACATACATTTGTTAGTGATTTCGAAGAAAAACTTTTCTAAGAGATTGTAAATATCTTGTCTGGGATGAACGTGAAAAAAAACTCGGACATTATTCGAAGGTTACAGAGGTAATAATAAATTAATGGAAGGTGTTCCTTTTGTGCTGACTGGAGATTTTCATCAAATCCTACCAGTAATTATACGACTTACGATAAATGGAAAGTGTGCAATGAAGTCCAATACGTTTGGGAATACGTTAAATGCTTGTACTCAAAAAACAATATTTGTGCACGTTTGACTGATGACTCATCTTTTTTCTTAAAAAAATGCAAAAGAGCCCTCAAGGATCCACAAGTGGTACTGTATATTAGATCTCGTTGCCTTTTATTATCATATGTTTTGTGGCGACCCACTTTCTGACACCCACGAACCGGCTCACGAAACAGCGCGCGCAGGCAGAGGGCGGGCAGCAAAAAGGGCGGGAACGGGAAGGCTTTAAAGCGGGCCGCGAAGTTTGAATAAACCTCTTTCATCGCAACTCCAACTCACCGACTCCGTGTGGTTATTCTAGCGCTGTGTGTAGCACATCGCTACAATTGGTGACCCCGACGGCCCAAACGATATTTGGACCAGAGATGACCGACGCTGCATCTGTTCACGCAGTTTCGTTGGAACTGCCAGGCTTCTGGACGCTGCGACCCTGTTTATGGTTCGAACAAGCAGAGGCACAATTCCACATTCGGCAGATAACCTCGGAGTCCACTCGCTACTACTACGTGCTGAGCTCCCTCGACCAGGAGACTGCTGCACAAGTTGAGGAGTTCATACAGTCGCCTCCGGAGGACGGCAAATACACAGCATTCAAAGCCCTGCACATAAGGACTTTCGGACTCTCACGGCGCGAACGAGCACGCCGCTTAATGCACCTGGATGGTTTGGGAGACAGGCCGCCGTCAGCATTAATGAACGGGATGCTGGCCCTTGCTGAAGGACACAAACCCTGCCTCATGTTTGAGCAGGCGTTCCTAGAGCAACTGCCCGAGGACATATGCCTGCTGCTGTCCGACGCAGATTTCAGCAAACCCCGGGAGGTGGCGGCCCGAGCAGATGTGCTGTGGAATGCCAGGAAAGAGAGAGGGGCATCCGTCGCACAGATCACCAAGCCGTGTGCCCAACGACAGACCAGACCGGGCCTGGCAGCAGAGCCTACAAAACCCGGCGACGGGAGTGAGGAGCCCAACGAACAATGGTGTTTCTACCACCAGCGGTGGGGCACGGGGGCCCGCCGCTGCAGACCGCCCTGCAAATTCCCGGGAAACGCCAAGGCCCAGCCGCTGCCGATCGCTACGGTGGCTGGCCATCAGGACAGCCTCCTGTACGTCTGAGACAAGCAGTCGAGACGCCGCTTTTTGGTCGACACCGGAGCGGAGATCAGCGTCTTACCTCCAACGAGTTACGACACCCGCAACAGAGAACCGGGACCCACCCTGAGGGCCGCTAATGGCAGCACAATACGAACCTACGGCACCCGCACGGTGCGGCTACAGTTCAGCTCCAGCCGGTTCACGTGGGACTTCACACTGGCCGCCGTGGCCCAACCACTGCTGGGGGCAGATTTTCTACGAGCCCACAGCCTGCTGGTCGACTTGCAAGGGAAGCGATTAGTCCACGCCAAGACTTTTCAAACGTTCTCCCTGGGTGAAGCACAGTTGCCAGCCCCACACCTGGACTCCATCACGCTGTCCGACGATGAATTCACCAGGGTCCTGGCGGATTTCCCATCAGTACTGACACCGCAGTTCACGGCAGCCATGCCCAGACACGGAGTACAGCACCACATCCCGACCCAGGGACCACCCCTCCACGCCCGTGCTCGAAGGCTTCCCCCGGACAAGCTCCGACTGGCGAAGGAGGAGTTCAAGAATATGGAGGAATTGGGGATCATACGACGGTTCGACAGCCCATGGGCCTCCTCCCTTCACATGGTGCCCAAGGCAACGGGGGCCTGGAGACCATGCGGTGACTACCGCAGACTGAACGAGGCTACAACGCCAGACCGCTACCCTGTGCCGCACATTCAAGACTTCGCAGCAAACCTACACGGCGCAAGGATCTTTTCCAAGGTAGACCTCGTCCGGGGATACCATCAAATCCCGGTACATCCGGACGACATCCCCAAAACAGCACTTATCACCCCGTTCGGACTTGTCGAATTCCTCCGAATGCCGTTTGGTCTAAAGAACGCCGCACAGACTTTCCAGCGGCTAATGGACGCGGTGGGACGCGACCTGGACTTTGCATTCATCTATTTGGACGACATCCTCATAGCCAGCAGTAGTCGGCAGGAGCATCTGTCCCACCTCCGCCAGCTCTACTCCCGCCTGAGTGAATTCGGCCTTACAATCAACCCAGCCAAATGCCAGTTCGGACTCGACACCATCGACTTCCTGGGCCACAGGGTTACTAAAGACGGGGCAACCCCGTTGCCCGCCAGGGTAGACGCGGTCCGCCACTTCCCCCGACCCAACACAATCAAAGGCTTGCAGGAATTCGTGGGTATGGTGAATTTCTACCACCGTTTCCTCCCCTCAGCAGCCCGAACCATGTGCCCCTTGTTCACTCTAATGTCGGGTAAGGGCAAGGACATTATCTGGAAAGAAGAGGCCGCAACCGCTTTCGTTAAAACCAAAGAAGCCTTGGCAAACGCCGCGATGCTAGTGCACCCCAGAACGGACGTTCCTACTGCCCTCACGGTGGACGCATCCAACACAGCAGTCGGTGGAGTGCTGGAACAACTCATCGAGGGTCGCTGGCAACCCCTGGCGTTCTTCAGCAAACACCTACGACCACCCGAACTCAAATACAGTGCTTTCGACCGGGAGCTATTGGCACTATACCTGGCAATCCGGCATTTCAGGTACTTCTTAGAAGGTAGGCCCTTCACCGCGTTCACAGACCACAAACCGCTTACCTTTGCGTTCAGTAAGGTGTCCGACCCCTGGTCGTCCCGCTAGCAGCGACATCTGTCCTACATCTCCGAGTACACGACGGACATCCGACACGTCTCTGGAAAGAACAATGTCGTGGCAGACGCACTTTCCAGACCTACCATACAGGCCCTGTCCCAGGGGGTGGACTATGCAGCGCTGGCAGAGGCACAGCAGGCAGACGCTGAGATCCCCAGTTAAAGGACTGCAGTCTCCGGTTTGCAGCTCCAAGACCTCCCCGTAGGCCCAGGTGAGAGGACCCTACTATGTGACGTAGCTACTGGCCAACCCCGCCCCGTCGTCCCAGCAGCGTGGCGCCGGCGGGTGTTCGAATCCATTCACAACTTAGCGCACCCCTCCATCAGGACAACTGTCCGGCTGGTCTCCAACAGGTTCGTGTGGCATGGACTTCGTAAACAGGTCAGTGAATGGGCCAAAACGTGTATGCAGTGCCAAACGGCCAAGGTGCAGCGGCACACCAAGGCTCCACCGCAGCGGTTCGAACCCCCCGCCGGAGGTTCGACCACATCCATGTGGATATCGTGGGGCCCCTGCCAGTGTCACGAGGAGCGCGGTACCTCCTAACTATGATAGACCGGTTCACCAGATGGCCAGAGGCAGTCCCGCTCAGCGACACCACCTCCGAATCCTGCGCCCGAGCACTGATCGCAACCTGGGTAGCACGCTTTGGGGTACCGGACCACATTACCTCCGAAAGGGGCGCCCAGTTCACCTCCAGCCTGTGGTCGGCTATGGCCAGACTTTTAGGAACACAGCTACACCACACAACTGCCTACCACCCACAGTCGAACGGACTAGTGGAGCGCTTCCACCGTCACCTGAAATCGGCTCTCATGGCCCGCCTGGAGGGGCCTAACTGGGTGGATGAACTTCCCTGGGTCCTGCTCGGAATCCGCACGGCACCCAAAGAGGATCTACACACCTCGTCGGCCGAGTTGGTGTACGGCGCGCCCCTGGTCGTCCCAGGAGAGTTCATACCAGCCCCAAGGGGGCAAGAGGAAGAACCCACAGCAGTCCTGGACAGACTACGGGAGAGGCTCGGTAACCTGGCCCCCATACCCACTTCACAGCACGGACAGAGCCCGACCTGCGTACCCAAAGACCTGCAGAACTGCAAGTTCCTTTTTGTACGACAGGGCGGACACCGGGCACCGCTACAGCGGCCCTACGAGGGGCCGTTTAAGGTGATCAGCAACAACGGGTCCACGTTCGTGCTGGACATTGGGGGGAGAGAGGAGGTTTTCACGGTGGACCGACTCAAACCGGCCCATGTGGACTTGGCGCAACCGGTCCAGGCTCAGGCACCGCGGCGCAGGGGCAGACCTCCCAAACAGAGGCCGATCCAGACTGTGGACATTGCGGGAGGTATCGCCGGTTCTGGGGGGGGGGGGGGTTATGTGGCGACCCACTTTCTGACACCCATGAACCGGCTCACGAAACAGCGCGCACAGGCAGAGGGCGGGCAGCAAAAAGGGCGGGAACGGGAAGGCTTTAAAGCGGGCCGCGAAGTTTGAATAAACCTCTTTCATCGCAACTCCAACTCACCGACTCCGTGTGGTTATTCTAGCGCTGTGTGTAGCACATCGCTACAGTTTCACACTTTTTCCTCACAAAGCTTTCCGTTGTCTTTCAAGATTGCGTAATCTGTCATTTTTTCCCCTTTCACACTTTCCGGAACATATTGACATCAAACTCTTACGAATGCTCTTTTTAAAGATTCCCATTTGTCAAATCAGTTTTCCTGGCTAAAAAGTGCTTTGATCTCTATTTCAGCTATGATTCTCCACTATTTTCCAGAGATTTCCTTTAGCTTACTTTCTGAAGACAACCACATAATTGATAGTTCACTTGCCAGTTCCTTTTTGCTCAATCTGATTGTCTTGTCTTAGCATGTAATTTTGGCCAATTTTAATTTATCCTAATCTTTCCAATGTTCACGCCCGCAGCAAACCTTAAATTCTGAACTCATGATTTACCGTCTTTATTTATCAATGCTTTCAACCTGATTCTGAAATATTTCAAAGCCTTAAAGACTAATAGCAAGTCACGTAAGTGTAACGCCCTTGGAAAGGTTTCATTGCTAATGTAACAGTCCTTCTGCAGAAGCAGTATTTGGGTTAAGATTAGAGATAACGGTTTCTTTAGAATCTGAGCCGTCCAATGACGTGAGGGCGATTTCGTGCTGTGGGCCTGACACCAGGGTGATCTGGGTCTTTGGTTCCGCGGGAGATGGAGAAAAGACGCTGGAGTGGAACCATGATTCGACGAAGGCCGGAGAGATTGAAGGAGAATCGGCGAAAAGGAAACAGTGAGCTCCAATTTGTGCACATTAGACTGTTTCATTAAAATTATCCATTTCTTTTTTCACTTTTTCTTCGCTAACCTTGCAGCCAAATTAAGAATTATAAAGCAAAATCGTTTAATTGTATGCGGTGTACTGTCCGTTATTTCATAGAAACATACAAACAGAAAACCTACAGCACAATACAGGCAGTTCGGCTCTCAATGCTGTTCCGGACATGTCTTTACTTTAGAAATTATCTAGGGTTATCCATAGCCCTCTACTTTTCTAAGCTCCATAAACATATCCAGGAGTCTCTTAAAAGTCCGTATCATATCCGCCTCCACCACCGTCGCCGGCAGCCCATTCCATGCACTCACCACTCTCGGCATAGAAAACAAATCTCTGCTATCTCCTCTGTACCTACTTCCAAGCCCGTTAAAACTGTGCCCTCTCGTGTTAGCCAGTTCAGCACAGGGAAAATGCCTCTGACTTTCCACATGAACAATGCCTCTCATCTTATGCACCTCTATCAGGTCACCTCTCATCCTCCTTCACTCCAAGGAGAAAATGCCGAGTTCACCCAAACTTTTCTCAAGGCATGCTCCCCAATCCAGACAACATCCTTACAAATCTCCTCTGCTCCCTTTTTATAGTTTGCACATCACATCCTTCCTGTCGTGAGGTGAACCGAACTGACATAATACTTCAAGTGGGGTCTGGTCACGTTCCTATATAGCTGTAACATTACATCTCGGCTCTTAAACTCAATCCCACGGCTGATGAAGGCCAAGGCACTGTATGCCTCCTTAACCGCAGAGTCAGCCTGCGTAGCAGCTTTCAGTGCCCTATGGACTCGGACCCCATGATCCCTCTGATCATCCACGCGACCAAGAGATTTATAATTAATGCTATATTCTGCCATCATATTTGACCTAACAAAATTCACCAGGGTGCATTAACATTTAACTGGACGATAAAAATCAAGTATATAGAACATAGAATAATACACCACTGAACGGGCCATTCATCCCACAATGCTCTGCTACACCAGCTAAAAAGCAAAGCAAAAATAATAATCCCTCCTACCTTAAATGTGTGGATTATGTCCTAAATGGGGATAAAACCCAAGAATCTAAGATGCAGAGGGACTTGGGAGCCCTTGTGTAGAACATCCTGAAGGTTAACATGCAGGTTAAGTCGGTGGTGAAGGCGGCAGATGCCACGTTAGCATTCATTTCAAGAAGTTTAGAATACAAGAGCAAGTATGTGATGCTGAGGGTTTCTAAAGCACTGGTGGGGCACTGATGTACAATGTAAAAAGCGGCCCCAACACGGACCTCTGTGGAACACCACTGGCGACCGGCAGCCAGCCAGAACAGGATCCCTTTATTCCCACTGATTCCTGCCAATCAGCCAACGCTCTATCCACGTATGTAACTTGCCCGTAATTACATGGGCTCTTATGTTAAGTAGCCTCATGTGTGGCCCCTTGTCAAAGGCCTTCTGAAAATCCAAATTTACAACATCTACTGCATCTCCCCTGTCTAGCCTAATTGTAATTTCCTCAAAAAAATTGTAATAGGTTCGTCAGGCAGGATTTTCCTTTACGAAATCCATGCTGAGTTGTGCCCATCTTGTCATATGCCTCCAGGTACTCTGTAACCTCATCCTTGACAATCGACTCCAACAACTTCCCAACCACTGATGTCAAGCTAACAGGTCTATAATTTCCTTTTTGCTTCCTTGCCCCCTTCTTAAACAGCGGAGTGACTTTTGCAATCTTCCAGTCCTCCAGAACCATGCCAGTATCTATCGACTTTTGAAAGATTATCGCAAATGCCTCCACAGCTACTTCCTTCAGAACAGGAGGGTGCATTCCATCTGGTCTGGGAGATTTATCTACCTTTAGACTATTCAGCTTCCTGTCGTGATTGTGACTGCGCGCACTTCTCTTCCCTGCCACCCTTGAGTGTCCGGTGTACTGCTCATGTCTTCCTCAGTGAAGACTGATGCTAAATACTCGTTCAGTTCCTCCGCCATCTCCTTATCTCCCATTACAATTCCTCCAGCATCATTTTCTATGGGTCCTATATCTACTCTCACCTGTCTTTTACTCTTTATATACTTGAAAAATCTTTTAGTATCCTCTTCAATATTATTTGCTAGCTTCCTTTCATAGTTAATCTTTTCTCTCTTAATGACCTTCTTAGTTTCCTTTTGTAAGCTTTTAAAAACTTCCCAATTCTGTCTTCCCACTAATTTTTGCTTCCTTGTATACCCTCTCCTTTGCTTTAACTTTGGCTTTGACTTCTCTTGTCAACCGCGGTTGCATCCTTTTTCCATTCGAAATTGTCTTCTTTTTTGGAATATACCTGTCTTGCACCTTCCTCACTTCTCGCATAAACTCCAGCCACTACTGCTCTGCCGTCTTTCCCTACAGTGTCCCTTTCCAGTCAACTTTGGCCAGTTCCTCTCTCACGCCGCTGTAATTCACTTTACTCCACTGAAATACCAACACATCAGATTTCAGCTTCTCTTTTTTCAAATTTCACAGTGAACTCAATCATGTTATGATCACTGCCTCCTAACGGTTCCTTCACCTCAATCTGTCTAATCACCTCCGATTCATTACACAATACCCAATCCAGTATAGCCGATCCCCTAGTGGGTTCAACAACAAGCTTTTCTAAAAAGTCATCTCGCAGACATTCTATAAATTCTCTCTTGAGATCTAGTGCCGATTTGATTTTCCCAATCCACTCGCATGTTAAAATCCCCCACAATTATCATAACACTGCCCTTCTGACAAGCCCTTTCTATTTCCTGTTGAAATTTGTTGTTCGCATCACTGCAGCTGTTTGGAGGCCTAGAAATAACTGCCATCAGGGTCCTTTACCCCTGGAATTTCTTAGCTTAACCCATTAAGATTCTGCACCTTCCGATCCTATATGATATCTTTCTAATGATTTAAGATCATTTCTTACCAATAAAGCCACGCCTCCCCCTCGGCCTACCTTCCTATCCTTCCGATAAACACTGTTTATCCTTGGACGTTCAGCTCCCAGAGACATGCATCCTTTAGTCACGTCTCAGTGATTGCCACAATATCATACCTGCCAATCTGTAGCTGTACGACAAGATCATCCACCTTACTCCTTATGCTGCGTGCATTTAGGTATAACCCCTTAAGACCAGTATTTGGTACTTGTCCCTTTGATTTCACTGCAACTTTATTGCACTGCAACTCATCCCAATGGCTACAAATTTGTCCAATCACCCGCCTGTCTTTCCTGACACCTTTACTGCTCACTATCTTAGATTTATTTCTGTTTCCCCCTTCCTCCGCTCTATCATTCCGGTTCCCATCACCCTGCCAAATTAGTTTAAACCCTCGTTAGCAGCTATTAAATTTTCCCGCCAGGATATTGGTCCCCTTCGGGTTCAGGTGTAACCTGTCCATTTTGAACAGGTCATACTTCTCCCAGAAGAGATCCGAATTATCCAAGAATCTGAAGCCCTGCCCCCTGCACCAGTCTCTCAGCCATGCATTCATCTACCTGATCCTACCATTCTTGCCCTTGCTAGCACGTGGCACAGGTAGCAATCCCGAGATTACTACCTTGGAGGTCCTGCTTCTCAGCTTCCTTCCCAACTCCCAGAAATCTCTCTTCAGGACCTCCTCCTTTGTCCTATATATGTCATTGGTACCAACATGTACCACGACAACTAGCTGCTCACCCTCCCCCTTCAGAATATTCTGGACCCGATCCGAAACATCCCGTACCCTGGCACCTGGGACGCAGCACACCATGCGGGTATCTCTATCAGGCTCACAGAATCTCCTGTCCGTTCCCCTGGCTATAGAATCCCCTACGACTACCGCATTCCTCTTCTCCCTCCTTCCCTCCTGCACAACAGCTCCAGGCTCGGTGCCAGAGACCCGGTCACCGTGGGCGACCCCTGTCAGGTCATCCCCCTCAACAGCATCTAGAACAAGATATTTGTTGCTGAGGGGGACAGCCACAGGTGTGCTCTCCACTATCTGGGCATTTCCCTTCCCTCTCTTGACAGTGACCCAGTTTTCTGACCCCTGTAGCCTAGGGAAGACTACCTCCCTGTAGCTCCTGTCTATCACCTCTTCACTTTCCCTGATGAGCAGTAGGTCATCAAGCTGCAGCTCCAGATCCCTAACACGGTCTCTGAGGAGCTGCATCTCAGAGCACCTGGCGCAGATGTGGCCATCAGGGAGGCTGGCGGTCTCCCAGAATTCCCACATCTGACACCCTGAACAAAGCACTAACCCTGCAGGCATGCTATCTAATTCTACAGGAATGAAACAGGAAAAATAAGTCTACTCACCCACTTACCTCGCCAAACAGATGAACTTTTTAAACCGTTAGCTTGTACTGTTAGCTGTGTGAGCCCTGCTCTTCCTGTCTGTCCGGGCTCATTCAGCGAAGTGGGGAGGGTGGGGGGGGGGGTTGAGGGGAGAGAAAATAAAAAAAACTTGATGCTTCGCTCTCGCCTCTTACCGTTTACCACCGAAGCCCGTTGAAGCCAAAGCCCTACTAAAAAAAACCGCCTTTATCACAAGGGGGTGCTGGGAACAGACTCAAATGCGAGACACAGACACTAAGGTACAAGGAACAGCGCTTGACTAGAGTAGGGACGTGAAGGGATTCAGACAAGGAGAAGGGACAAGAGTACAGACTTGGACTAGGGAAAGCGGGACCAGGACTAGGAAGCATGGACTAGGAGACAAGGCTTGGACTCCGAGCCCGAGATTGGACAAATACCCAGAACCTGCATCTTGCCTCGGGCTCGGACCCCGGAACCAGGCAAAGACATAACATGGCTTCAGGACAGGACATGGCTGGGGTCCAGAGGCCTGAGCTTGGAGACAAGACTAGGCATGGACTCCGAGCCCGAGACTGGACAAGGACCCAGAATCAGGGTCTTGCCTCGGGCTCGGACCCCAGAACCATGCAAAGACATGACATGGACTGAGGCTGGGGTCTTGGGTCTGGAGCTGGGCTGCGGGATCGTCGAGGCTTGGGTTCCTGGAGCTGGGCTGCGGGATCGTCGAGGCTTGGGTTCCTGGAGCTTGGCTGCGGGATCGTCGAGACTTGGGTTCCTGGAGCTGGGCTGCGGGATCTTCATCGAGAAATGCGGTGGTTGACAACTCGGAGGCTGGAGTGAGAGACTGACTGGGAACTGAACATCTCCATAGAGCCAGCACTTCTCCTTCGACAAGCCGTGACTCAACTTCATTTCTATACCAAAGTGGGACAGGTCTACCTGTTGTGTAACGGCAGGACGGCCAGACTTACCCAACAGTAGCAAAGACAAGACATGTCTCCCCCCCCCCCCCCCCCCACCGCAGGGCAACGGCAAGGTCTGACTTATCCCACGGAGGCGAGGACAAGACAAGACAAGACATGACCCCACCTACTCCCGCGGGGCAACAGCAAGACGACCTGACTTACCCCACGGAAGCGATGACAAGACAAGACAAGATAAGACATGATCCCCTGTGGGGCAACAGTAAGACGGGCTGACTTACCCCACGGAGACGAGGACAAGAAGAGACAAGCACGAAAGAACAACAGACAGTTCCATCTCTGCTCCGGGGTAGCTCCAAGTCTTAGTTCGACCAGCAACCTCGGCTGGCTACGGAAACAGCTACGGATCCCTATCTAGCTTTGAGTGGCTGGCAGCCATTCAGCTGACCCAGGAAACAGCCGAATCCATATCACGAAGACTACTCCTACAAGTGGCAACAAGACTCCATGAAGCAGTGACCCTCCAACCAGGCCTCGAGATCACAAATGGTTTCAGCGGCAGGTTGCTCCAAGGGAGGCTGACAAGACAAATAAACAGCCCACACTCAATCCCAAGGCTACTTATATTGCAAGCCCAAAGATGGGAATCAGGTGCTAATGATTAACTCAAACAAGGGACAGCTGGAAGACCCGGAGTCCTGAGTCCACGGACCGGACCGTGAACGGGAATGCGGACTTCACGGACCGGACCATGAGAGCCTTCCTTCAGAATTCAGCTCCAACGCCGCTCTGCAGTCTCGATCCAAAAGAAAGCCGTTGGAAGCAACCTTCCTTTTTAAACTCTCCACACTATCCTGATACGTCACGAGCCTGCAGCTGGTATCCATCGTTCTGTATTATTGTCAGTCTTCGACACTACCCATCACTCCATCAACCTTGGTAACACCCCGAAACTTACTAATCTAGCCACGTCATCCAGGTCTTGTATATACATCACAAACAGCAGAGGGCACAGCAAAGACGCCTGCAGAACCCTGCTAATTACAGTCCTCCAGCTCGCAAAGTCCCTTCAACCACTACCCACTGCCTTCTATATGTAAGCCAGTTCTAAATCCTAGCAACCAATTAACTGCTGATCCTATGCATCTTAACCTTCTGGATGAGCTGCCCATGAAGAATTTTGTCAAGCGCTTTACCAAAACTCCATGTAGATAACATCCGTTACAGGACCCTCATCAATCTTTCTTGTCATTTTGTCAAAATAAAATCAATCAAGTTTGCCACGCACAAAGCTATGCTGGTGCTCACTAACCACGCCATGGGTTTCCAAAGCTTATGCATCCTTTCCCTAAGATGTTTCTCCAGCAATTTCCCTACAACTGACGTGAGACTCACCATCAATTTAGGTGATACTTTCTTCCGAACAGTGATAATAACTAAAGACGTCTGCCAAATATTTATTGAGAATCCACGGGGGGGCTTTGACATTTCTGAATTCGTGTCATTATAATATATGCGCAGCACAAGTCAGTGGTACTGTCTACATAAGCAAAAGAAACTGCGTTGCCGCCTGGTGATAAAGTGGACGTATGATTTGCAGTGTTCCTTCTGAAATGTGCCGTCTCATGAAATCCCGTTATTAAGAATTTCCTTCTCATATTCCAAATCAGAAGTCCCATCGACTCTGCTCACTCGACCTGATCTGCCATACATACATCCGAACGTAATTGCTCCCGTGTTATATCCTCTTGTGGTTTTCTTTAGTAGCTTTATGATTTCAACAATAATTTATCATTAGAGAGACATAAATGATTTCACAATATTTTGCTGCCATGTGACTCCACCTGTCTGAAATTCATTATTCTGTGCAGGATTACAAGGCATTTCCCAATTAACGTTCAGGTTTGTTGTCATCTGACCATAATTACAGTATATTGAACCAAAGGAAACAGCGTTCGTCGGGATCACGGAGCCCCCACAACACATACATCACACATGAAACAAAATGTTACTGTAAACAAGTTCTTCGATGTAATTCAAAAATGCACGCAGTGCGCAGTGTGGCTAAACAGAAAACAATTTCCCTGGCTTTTTTTCTATGATCGTGAGCAATCTCAGCAGCACGCTTGCTAAGTGTCAAACTAAATATAAGTGACCCAATATTTCCCAACATGAAATTCAAGCCATGGACTCAGTGAATGATATCCTAAGTATTCAATATCACCTCTGAAGCTTCTCGAAGTCCTTCCATTTGGTGGAAAGTGTTCCATGCTTCAGCAAATTGAATTTTCCCCAATTAAAACTTTGGCCTTTGCTATGTTGAGAGACCATCGAATCTGTTCATTGTTTTCATCTGCATAATTGTTTTCCTTATTCCATAAAACATCTGTTAAATGTTTTCTTCTATATTTTCTGAGTAATAACAGACTACACAGAATCTCTTTCCTCCTATCCGAAATCAGATATAAGTCGAAGTTGCCCATGATGGATCGGATGCTTTCAGTTAAAATCACTAAGTTGCTTCATCGATAATATGCAAACCTGCGTTTAAAATACTTGTGTTACTCTCTTGAAAAATAGAAGAGAATAATCGCATCGATTTTGGTTTCTGAATAGTTTGTCGCTTTTACAAGAACTTTCATCAGAAAGTAAGCAACCTCAATTAAATACTGCAATTCTTCGTACAAGGATTTACTATTTCTTCCAATTTATCAACACATTATTCATTTAACCATAAGGAGGCGGAGTATTATAAAATCAATGCATTCATTCACATTAAAGTTTCACATCCAAATTTCTAAGTTTGTACAACAGAACATGTATTCGGGCAACATAATCAAAATTACATAGAAACATAGACATCCAACACAATACCGGCCTTTCGGCCCACAAAGTTGTGCCGAACATGTCCTTACATTAGAAATTACCTAGGATTACCCATAGCCCTCTATTTTTCTCAGCTCCATGTACCTGTCCAGGAGTCTCTTAAAAGACCCTATCGTATCCACTTCCACCACCGTCTCCGGCATCCCATTCCATGCACTCACCACTCTCTACGTAATAAACTTACCCCTGACATTTCCTCTGTACCTAAACCACTCTTAACTTTTAAAAAGTATCTATAATGAGGAAGCTATTTAAGTTTTCATCCCATGAAAGTCCCAAGCTACTTTCGAACTGCCACTTCAGATTACACACTGACGGACAACAGGATTCTCAGTTTGAAAATTGGCAATCCTTGCTGTCAATTGCGCAAGAGGTCATCGTAGAATTTGTGTCGATGAGACTTTGAATATTCACTCAGGAAACTGTTAAAAATGTAACAGTATAACTTTAAAGCAGCAGAAAAAAAAAAGAAAGCAAACAAAATAGCAAGTACTGGGAGGCGGAAGAAGGGTAATTATAGACCAGTTAGCCTGACTTCAGTGGTTGGGAAGATCTTGAAGTCCATCGCTAAGGATAAAGGTTTCCGGGTACCTGGAAACCTCTATTTTCAGACTCTCCTGCGTGAGGCAGAGAGTTGGGGAGGGGGAAGACTGACAATTCTCTTTGTCTATGCCTCTCATAAGTTTGCCGTCCTCTGCTCTCACGCCTCAGATTCATACTTACCAGTGTAAAAGTTCTAAGCACGTTATGATTCAATTCCTGCAGGCTCTGGTAAAATCTTCATGGATATTTCTCGTCCTTAGTGACATCCATTCTATGCCCAGCTGACAAGCATTATACACACTATTTGTGCATAATATGTATTCCATTACTAAGGATAAGGTTAAGTCCTTGACAGACTGGATGGAAATGACGTTTACTCAAGCAAGTGACTCTAAGACCAAAAAGCTCAGCCTCACGATGGAGGGACGTCCATTTTAAATAGAGATGAGAAGGAATTTATTTAGCCAGATGATGGTGGGTTATTGGAATTCAGTGCCAGACATTTGTCGAGGCCATGTTATTGAGAATAGTTAAAACAGACGTTCTTGGTTAGTCATGGCAGCATAAAGAACGTTGAGAAGGCCGAAGAGTGGGTTTGAGAGAGATAATAAATCAGCGATGATGGAATGGCCGGCCAGACTCGATTTGGGGAGCGGCCTAATTCTGCTCCTACGTCACGGTCTTCTGATTGGTTACAATTGCAGACGAAACAAAGAGTGAAGTTGTACCATAGAGTCAAAATTCAAAGGGGAAAGTAATGCAGGACTGAAGGTGCTGTATTTAAATCCGAATAGCATTCCGAATAAGGAGGACAAACTCGTGGCGCAATTTGAGATTAGTTGGTATGACGTTGTGGGCATCACTGAGTCATGGCTGAAAGAAAGGCAAAGTTGGGAGCTTAACGTCAAACAATGTACCTTGTAACGAACGAACAGGCAGAAAGGCTTAGTTGGCGGTGTCGCTCTGTTAGTAAGGGATGGAATTACATCTTTCATAATTAGTGCCATAGGGTCACAGTACGTTGAATCTTTGTCAGTGGAGTTAAGAAACTGCAAGGGTTAAAAAAAAGTTATGGAAACAATTTATGGGCCTTCAAATAGTATCGATGATGTAGGGTGAGATTTCCAAGGGAACCAGTAAAGACATGTAATAAGGGCAATGACAAAATTGTGATGGGGGACTTCAATATGCAGGAGGATTGGGTAAATCAGGTTGGTGCGCGTCGCAAGAGAGGGAAGTTGTTGAATGCGTACGAGAGAGACTTTTAGAGCAACTTGTGCTTGAGCCTACCGGGCAGAAAGGTTTTCTTGAACTGGGTGCTGTGTAATAACGCAGATCTTATTAGGAAGCTTAATGTAAAGAAACCCT
Organism: Mobula hypostoma; assembly: GCF_963921235.1. Taxonomy (NCBI): domain Eukaryota; kingdom Metazoa; phylum Chordata; class Chondrichthyes; order Myliobatiformes; family Myliobatidae; genus Mobula; species Mobula hypostoma. Next base: position 35,578,000 of record NC_086106.1, on the reverse strand, counting down.
TAGGAGACAGTAATCGTAATATGATTGAATACATACTGCAATTGGAGAGGCAGACGCATAGGTCAAATGTATCAGTATCACAAAAGAATAAAGGGAATTACAGGCGCATCAGAGGGGAGTTTTCCCAGGTGGATAGGAGGAGAATACCGGTGGGTATGACGGCAGAACAGAGATGGGTGAAGTTTCTGGATATAATTAACCAGGTGCAAGATAGTTATGTCCTACAGAGGAAGAGTTACTCAAATGGCAGGTGTAGGCAACCGTATCTGACAAGGGAAGTTAAGGAGTGCATAAAAGCCAAGGAAAGGGCATATAAGGCAGCAAATGTGAGTGGGATGTTGGATGATTTGGAAGCTTTTAAAGTCCGACAAAAGGCACCCTGCAGAGCTATAAGAAAGGAAAAGATGAAATAATAGGGTAAGCTAGCCAATAATATAAAGCAAAAACTTCAAACGCCTTTTCAGTTATATAAAAAGTAAAAGGGAGTTGAAAGTTGACATTGAACTGGAAAATAATGCTGGTAAGGTTCTAATGTGAGACAAAGAAATGGCAGATGAACTTAATGGATACATTGCATCTATCTTCATCGTGGAAAACACTTAGAGTGTGCCAGAGGTCCATGAGCGTCAGGGAGCAAGAGTGAATGCCATTAGTATTAGAAAGGAAAAGGTTCTAAGCAAACTCAATGGTCTTAAAATGGATAAGTCGCCTGGTCCAGATGAGCTACAACCCAGAGTCCTGAGAGATATTGCTGAAAAGATAAAGGGTGCACCGGTCATGATCTTTCAAGAATCAGATGATTCTGGCATGGTCCCAGAGGACTGGAGGATTGAAAATATCACTACACATTTTAGGAAGGGAGGTAGGCAAAAAACAGGCCTGTTAGCATATCTTCGGTGGTTGGGAAAGCGTTTGAGTGTATTATTAAGGATGAGGTTTCGGGGTACTTGGAGACGAATAATAAAATACTACAAAGTGAGCATGGTTTTGGTAAGGGAAAATCTTGTCTGACAAATTTGTTAGAGTTCTAGAGGAAATAATAAGCAGGGTGGACGAAGCAGAGGCACTGGACATTATTCACCTGTATTTATCAAATGCTACACATGAGGCTGCTTAACACGACAAAATCTTATGGCGTTACCGGGATGACACTGGCATGGATAGAGGAGTCGGTGAGTGGGAATAAAAGGGGCTTTTTCTGGTTGCCTGTCAGTGACTAGTGGTGTTCCTCGGGAGTTAGTGCTAGGACGGCTACTTTTCACATTGTTTGTCAATAATTTGGGTAATGGAATATATAGCTTTGTGGCAAGGGTTTAGGATGATACAAACATAGCTGGAGGGGCAGGTAGAGCTGAGGAAGCGATGCAATTGCAACAAGATTTAGACAATTTGGAAGTATAGGCAAAAGAGTGGCAGCAAGAGAAGAGTGTTGGGAAATGTATGATACTGCATTTTGGCTAAAGGAACAATAGTGCAGTCTATTATCGAAATTGAGAGAACGTTCAAGCATCAGAAGTGCAGAGGAACTTTGGAGTCCTCGGGCAAGACTCCCAGATGGTTAATTTACACGTTGAGTATATGGTAACAAAAGCAAATGCAATTTTGTCATTTATTGCAAGGGGAATAGAACATAAAAGCAAGGAAATAATGCTGAGCCCTTATAAGGCACTGGTCAGGTCGCACTTCGGAGTATTGTCAACAGCTTTGGGTCCCATTCTCAGAAAGGATGTGTTGTCATTAGAGAGAGTCAAGAGGAGGATCCGGAAATGAAAGAGTTAACATGTAAGGATCACGGAGGTGGTTCCGGAAATGAAAGAGTTAACATGTAAGAATCGTTTGACAGCTTTGGTCCTGTACCCATTGGAATCTAGGAGAATGCATGGGGATCTCATTGAACCTACGGAATGTTGAAAGGTCTAGATAGGGTGGATGTGAAGACGATGAGACTCTGTCTGTCTGTCTGTCTGTCTGTCTGTCTCTCTCTCTCTCTCTCTCTCTCTCTCTCTCTCACACACACACACACACACACACACACACACAAACAAAGTATATGCTTTGTTTTGGACTTTGACGTGTTAACGTTAAACTCACAAACCTTTTCCAGTCCGTTTTTTAACTGAATCAATATGCATTAAACGCAACCGCTGAAACGGATGTCCGCAATATACATCCGCTAAGGATGCACTGGTAAAATGTATCTAAACTTACAACATTGCAGCAAGGGCACTCGGCCGATGCCAATTTATGTGAAAGCTGAACATTGTCCAGCAATGGAAAGCCCGGCCGCATTTCCGACAGGAGTATAAAATTACTGGCTCTTTATGCAAATATTATGAAGCTCTGGTTCAAAGAGTTTAAATGCGGTGTTTCTCAATATCATGTATGTATTGCAGAAATTGCTAAACTGAAAATAAAATTCATAACGGATTATCTGGTTCCATGCCAGATCCCCTTATGCAATTCAGTTCTGAAGAACATAACCTTAATCCCATGAGTGGCTCCGCTATTTTGTTTAATCCCTAAGAATATTAAATGTTACATCATATCTCGAGAATAACGTCAAATATAAATATCAAACTGGTTTTACATCGCAGATATTGTGATAACAACTTTCGACAGAAATGCACGGAATACCGAGAGGATTGCTGTTTGCTATTTACTATCCTGGCGTTGCAGCTATCGGCATTCCAGGTAATGTACCATAAATATGTTCTAGTTGTGGAAATCTCTGTGGAAGTGTATTATTTCTACTTATCTCTAATCTCCGCTGTAACTGAATGCGAATACAATAGTCACAATGTAACAGGATCGGACATTATAGAAATTCTTCCTACCATGACTACGGATAAACGGCAGACAGATTTTCGATATAAAGATGTAGTTCGTTTCTTATGGATGCTAGTGCAGAAGTCTGTCTTACAATGAAGCTTCAAGGCTTTTTAAATCCACGTGGCTATTTTGTCCCCTCAGAAAATTCCCGAACAGATTCACAGAAAATCAAACCATCATCGAAAGGCTACGACCGAAAAGAAAGCAATCCTCTTCCTCGCGCCTGAATCCGTCGAAATACAGCAAAGCAAGCTTATCCCATCTTCTAGCATGATCTCTACCACCAAATGAGCAAATCCATTTAGAATAGTGATGACAAACAAGAGAACATCTGCAGAAATCCAAGCAACACACACAAAATGCTGGAGGAACTCAGCAGGCCAGGCAGCATCTATGGAAAAGTGTACAGTCGATGCTTCTGACCGAAACCCTTCATCAGTGTCATAGATGCTTCGTGGCCTGCTGATTTCTTTCAACATTTTGTGTGTGTCGACTGGTGATGAAGTGGTTTCCTCTATCACTTCTCCAGAATGTGATCTGCAAATCTCTTCTGCTTTTAAGTTTTAAAGCTTCCAATCCTGCTCCTCCTTCCCTTTAATCGTTGTATTTAAAGTTATTTTTAATTTACTCATACGTACTTCCATCAGGCATTTTCTGTAACGTTAGCTCAACTGCAGCTATAAGAAAAATAGTGTTGAATGTAGTTGCAGCGTCGCATCCCTGCATAGGCTAAAAAACAAAAGCAAGAATTGAATTAGCCGTCCAGTTCGCCTATTCTGCTACTTAAACTTATCAATAGACTACAATTCGAGATAGTTTATTTCTGCTCTCAGTTTATGTACCATCTCTTCTCCTTGCTGCAGGTCCCATTGCATTTCAGGACGCTTGCGTGAGGGAGTTTCCATTTGCAATCTTTGTGCCCAAATGAGTATTTAATTAATACTTTTCCTCGGTCTAAACTGTTCTTTTTATTTTTCACACACACACGGCCAATTCTTCCACCTCCTGCAATCTTCCATAACACAAACCTGTATGCATTTATATCCAAAATATTAATGGTCATTACAAAAACAAATGACCCTAAACTAAATTGTGTAGGATCTTGTACTAACGGCTTATGAATCCGAAACCTTTCCTCTCGTGTGTGTTTTCGGCCTCTCATCAAGTCTAGGATCCTAATTGCAACATGTCTCTGGATGTCAAGAATGCAGTTTTGTTCTTTGGGTTGCCGTATGAGACTTTGTAGGCTTCCATCTAAAATCTCTGAGTAAGATGTCTTTATTAGATTAACGCCCAGTGATAACGTCAACATAAACATAAACATAGTGATAAACGTAAAAAACCATGTGCAATGACATTGGCCCTGCCATTTTATGCGTTCCTCCATCTTCAGTCAAAGGCAAAATTAACAGAAAGGCATCATTCAGGTGACAACTTTCGTCATCCAGAGGACCTGCGTTCCAATACATATGAAGAATATACGTATACAGTCCAGATATTATTTCATCTAATAATTTTCTCTCAACACGTACCTCCAAAAATTGAGATCTAGGCAGCCGGTGATGATGGTGTGCAGTGTGACAGGGGAGCATGGATTGTAGCTGGTCTGATACTGAGGCAAATAAGGGAGATTTCACACCCAAGGCATAGGATTCACTGCAGCCGCTGATGACGCCGCCTTCTCCTGGAAATCAATTACGGTAAACGTTCATTTCCAAATTTGACCAAATTGGTCGATACTTCTAGAATTTTAAAGAAAATTATTGATCTCTGTAATTCTAGTAACGAAACATCAATTTTTTTTCTGATTCACTGATGTACTTCAAGGAAAGAAAGCTAATGTTTTTACCTGGTTCAGTGCAACATGAAAGCTAAACCACATATGTAATTGCTGCCCCTTCAGTCCATGGATACACAAGGACAGCACGAAATGGGATTGGTAACGCCATTCAGATTGCATGGATGAATAAATTCTGAAGTTAATATAAACTCTAACAGGTTTTTAAAATTTGGAATCTGACGTTCTTGGGGACAGTCTATTACTTCGGTCTCACACTCCACTATTTTTTGACCATAAATGCTGTCTCTCTTACAGCGAACGCGGTAGTGATTGTGATCCTGCTATGGGGACGATGTAGTCTGTCTCGATGTATTTCTTGTTACCTGGTGGCGATGGCCGTGATCGATCTCTTTTTCATTATAACGACAGCGATATTCAACCGCACTGTGGGTATCTATTTCCAATTCAACTTCCTTTCTATCACACCGATTTGCAAAACAAATTTTGTTTTGATTTATGGATTTAGAGATTGCTCCGTTTGGATTACCGTGGCATTCACTTTTGATCGATATGTGGCAATTTGTTGCCAAAAGCTGAAAACGAAGTATTGTACAGAGCGAACGGCTGTCGTGGTTGTTGGAACGATTTGTGCTCTTAGCTGTATTACACATATCCCTTATTACTTCATATATGAGCCTTTCTTTGTAATTAACGATATACCTTGGCGTTGCAATGTAAAGTCTGTATTTTATACTTCTCAAACGTGGATTGCATTTGACACCATTCATCGTATTTTTACCCCGTGTCTTCCATTCATCTTTATATTGTTATTTAATGTACTCACCGTCAGACATATCTTCATGACGATGAAAATCCGAAGAAGAATTCTAGTCAATAAAAATGCAGAGAAGCAGACAGACGGAGAGTTGGAGAGCCGCAGAAAATCTATTCTGCTGCTTTTCTTCATTTCTGGCGGATTCATCCTATTATGGTTTATGTTTCTAATTAGATTCCTTTATGTTCGAATTGCAAAGCTTAGTTATTTCTCAGGCTCCAGTTTTAGTAACTCAAAGTTTATTCTGGAGGAAAGTGCATTTATGCTTCAACTTTTGAGTTTTTGTATAAACCCATTTATTTATGTCGGCACCCAGAATCAATTTAGAAAAGAGTTAAAGAACGTGTTAAAATGGTTTGTGAATCGAATTGTTGGATTCTGTAAATGATAATAGTTGAGTGCTTATGATACATGTTTAAACAGCATAGCTAAACGTTCCCTCTTGAACATGCGGTCCCTAGAAATTTGAACATGTCGAAGCCTTTCTGAGGCAGTTAGAGTCTCTGCCATTCATTGTGATGAAAGGTTCTCTTTGACGTCAGCTCTATTTTCCTGAATTACCCCGATACGTTGTTTCCCTTAATGCTGAAAAATTAATGAATATTTATTTTGAGTACAAAAGTCTGTGAGATTTAGCACTGCTGGTAAATGTGGGTTTTCAAGATTCCTGTCTTAATCTAACTGAATCTATATGTCCGTGTTTGTAAATTGCCGTTGTATGTGTAAGATGTGTATGCATTCGCTAACGTACTTTCTGGTCATTTTGCCTGTGACCTCCTGCACTAATGTGGCTCTGCGGAAGTTTGAGGTACAAGGTTGAGCACATTGAAGGCTTACGAATCAGGTTCGAATCTCGGACTCTGGGTGATTTTCTCTCTCTTCATTAGAGCTAGCCATTTTGCAGGACATAATTTCTCTGTTTTTTTTTGTGTTCTTTTCTGCAGTTCGACATATATAATACATTACACAAGTCAGGGTTGAATTTGTTAAATCTACACGTCAGCAACTCCTCTAGCTGCTCCAAAGCTCCAACCAAGATAAAGCATTAAGGTCCTGAAAGTAATTCATTCTCTACTGCACTTCTGGGTTCCAAAACCCATTGTCACCTTCTTAATGAGAGAAAAGAATTGAATACATTGTGGCTTTCAAAATTAAAACACAGTTGGGGCAAGGTTGTCCCTTTCAGAAGATTACCCATTTAATTTTAAACAACTTGAACAAATGGTTTACAACTGCGAGAGCAGCACATGCAGGTCCTGAATTAATGCAGCTGGGTTACAATAAATTCATTAATTTATGCAGGGTTTGGATCATTGATTTCCAGAATTATACTACCTTTGTTGTCTGCAAGTACAATCCCTAGAGTAAGTTGCCTTTCGCTGGCCCTCACTCCAAACATCCAGAATTTGTTCATTTGCACATTTCCAAAACTAAAACGAGGCAAGTTGTAGACCTCAGAAGTTCACATTGAATTCAAGAATTTGCCATATCAGGAACCCCATTTTACATTCACATTTCCAGCAACACTTCATTGACATCCGCGTTCAACACCGCTCCACATCTATGGCGACCGGAATTAACTGTTGTGCTCCAACTGGAGGATAACTAGACTTTCGTAAAACTACAATATAATTTCCCGGCTCCAAAACTCAACGTCTCGACGAATAAAGGCAAACATACCATACGCATTTTACCACCCTATCAAACCGTGAAACCACTTTTACCTCAACGTTCACTTGTACATCAACAATCTTGCTATTAACCTGTACTGTCCCTTGATATTTGATTTGCCAACGTGTACTACCTCACTATTGACCAGATGAAACTTCACCTGCTATTTCTCCGTCCATATCTGACAACGATCTATATTGTGATATATCTCATGGCAATCCTTTACATCATCAACAGCCTCAATATTCAGGTAACCGCGGATTCTTATAAGAGTAATTTATCTTTAAAAATACTGTGGATTGGAAAGCTATTTACCTTCACAAAGTATATTAACCCAGGAATACTGTTTATATAGTATTCTTTTTTTCTCTTATTGTTTCGGCAAGATTTTGCAGCATGTCTACAGATACAAAAGCTGTCGACTAGGAACAATAGGTTCAAGTGCGAGGTTTTCATCTCAAAATCCCTTCAGAGTGAATGACTGACACGTGACCAATTGGACTAATGGCATCGAATGCATAGTTTTATTGGAATGAACTAGGCAGGGGGAATTTTCGCAAAAGCCGTTAATCATTTCTAACGAGCATGAATATTTCGTGTGAGCAAAGCAGGGTTCTGCTGTAACAATTCGCAATTTGCGAAGGAGTTATAGAGGTATCTCACCAGACGGCAGTGGGGACAGAGCTTACATCCAGACTCAGAATTGGACCTGATTGCACAAGAGCTGTGTAAGATCAAAAACCAGATGTTGGAAGCACTCGGCGATTCAAGCAGCTTTTGTGCAGGTAGGAGATTTAGGATCAGAGGTGAGAGTTATAAGGAAAACCTGGCAGTTTACAGCAGTACGTAGGGGGTTGCTAAAGATACAAGTGGTTGATAAATCGAACCCGACGGGAATGGGGAGCTGAGTAGATAGGACCTTCGGGAGCAGCAAGTTAGGAAAGAAACTGGTAAGTGATATGTGTGAGACAAAATGTAGGACGAATTATCGGAGAAACGAAGAAAGTGCTGCAAGGGAATCGGTGAACAAAGAAAAAAATAGGTGGACAAGAGAAAATGTGAATGAATCAGGAAAGTATGGGCTGGTGAGCCTATCATCAGTGGTTGGAACCTTATTGGAAAATATTCTAAAAATATTTAGATGGACGTGGACTGATTAACGATGGTCAATATGCCTTCGTGTGCGGCAGGTAGTGTCTAACCAATCTTAGAGAGGTTTCAGAGGATGCTACCAGGAAAGTTAATGAAGGTAAAGGCAGTAGATGTTGCCTATATGGAGTTAGCAAGGCAGTTGAGAAGTTCCCGTATAGGAGGTTGGTCAAGACGGTTCAGTCAGTCGGCATTGGAGACGGGTTAGTAAATTGGATTAGACATTGGCTTTGTGAGAGAAGTCGCAGAGTGGTTGTAGAGGCTGTGACTAGTGGAATGCCGTAATGATTGGGGATGGATCCGCTGTTGCATAGCATGTAGATCAATGATTTTGATGATAATTTGGTTTACTGAATCAGTAAATTAACCGTTAACACAATAATTGGAGTTATGGCGGACAGCAAGAAATCTATCATAGCCTGCATCGGAAACTAACCAGCTGGAGAAATTAGCTAAAAAATAGCCCATGGATTTTAATGCAGGAGAGTGCAAGGTGTTGCACTTCAGTAGGGCCAACGAGTGCAGGTCTTACACAGGGAATATAGGGCACTGAGGAGTGCGGTAGGACAGAGATCTGGAAATAAGGTCAATAATTCATTGAAAGTGTTCTCACAGGCAGGTAGGGCCGTAAATAAAGCTAAATCAAAGTATTGAATACAGCAGATAGGATGTTTTGTTGAAGTGGTATAAGAGTCTGAACTCAGTGGTTGCGAAGACGTTGGAATAGATTGCTAAATGTGTAATATCGGGGTGCTTGGAGGCACAAGATAAAATGGGCCGTAGTCGACATGGTTTCCGCATGGGAAAAATTTTGCCTGACAAATCTGTTGGAATTCTTTGAAGAAATATTCAAGCAGGATAGATCGGTGGATATTGTGTGCTTAGATTTTCGAAAGACCTTTGACAGGCTGCGACATGTAAGGCTATTTAACAAGGTAAGAGCCTATGTTATGGCAGGAAAGATATTGGCTTGGAAAGGGCATTGGTTGATTGGCAGGAGGCAAAGCGTTGATATAATGAGAGGTCTTTCGAGTTGGCTCCCCGGTACTAACGGTGTTTCACGGGGGTCTGAATTCGGACCATCTCTTTTTACGTTATATGTCAATAAATTGGAAAACGTCATCGATGGTTTTATGGCCAAGTTTGCGTACGATGCGTACATAGGTGGAGGTCAGATAGTTTTGAGGAATCTATCGAATGTTGAAAGGCCTTAATACAATGGATATGGAGAGGATGTTTCCTATGTGAGGGAGTCTAAGACAAAAGGATACAACCTCAGAATAGAGGGGCAGCAAGTTAGAGCGGAGATAAGAAGGAATTTCGTTTCCAAAGAGTGGTGAATCTGTGGAATTCGCTATGGAGGACCAGTCCTTTGTCAATCCTCTTGAATATTTCTCCAAAGAATTCCAACAGATTTGTAAGGTAAAAGTTTCCCATGATAGACCATGTCGACTACGGCCTGTTTTATCTTGTGTACTCGTGGTTGATAGATTCTTCATTAATCAGGGCATGAAGGGATATGGAGAGAAGGCAAGAGATTGCAGCTCAGAGGGAAATGGATCAGCCATGATCAGATTCCGAAGCAGGCTTGATGGCACAAATGGCTTAATCCTCCTCCTGTCTTATGGCTTCTGATCTAAGACGTTGGTGTGACCTAATTTGGGGTATAGTTAGCGGTTTTGGCTACCTGCCTACGGGAAAGACGTAAAGAAGGCGGAAGGAGTACAGAGAAAATTTACAAGGATGTTCTTGGGACTGGAGGACCTGAGTTAAAGGAAAAGATTGAATAGGTCAAATCTTTGGTCATGGGAACGTAGAAGACTGAGTGGAGATTTGACAGAGGTATAGAAAATGATGAGGGCTACAGATAGGTAAATGAAAGCAGGCTTTTTTGACTGAGGTTAGGAGGGACTAGAACGAGAAGTCGTGGGTTAATGGTGAAAGGTGACATTAAAGGGGATCATGAGGGGAAACTTCTTCACTCAGAGAGTCCTGAGAGTATGGTGTGAGCTGCCAGCGCAAGTGGCTTAAGGGAAACATGAAAGGAAACTTCTTCACGCAGAGGGTCGTCAGAGTGGAACGAGCTGCCGGCGCAAGTGGTGCATGCTTTCTAGATCTCAACGTTTAAGCGAAGTTTGAATAGGTACAGAGATGGGAGGGGTATGTATGGCTATGGTCCTGGTTCAGATCGATGGGAGTTGGCAGCTTAAATGAATCGGCAACGGACTAGATGGCCGAAGGGCCTGTTTCTGTGCTGTACTTTTCTGTGACTGTATGGTTCCGATGGGGTACCTAGTAAGGCTCTGAAAACCTGTGCCAACAAACTGGCAAGAGTATTCAAGGACATTTTCAACCTCTCACTGCTACGGGCGGAAGTACCCACCTGTTTCAAAAAGGCAACAATTATAGCAGTGCCTAAGAAGAATAATGTGAGCTGCCTTAATGACTATCGCCCGATAGCACTTACGTCTACAGTGATGAAATGCTTTGAGAGGTTGGTCATGAGTAGACTGACCTCTTGCTTCAGCAAGGACCTGGATCCATTGCAATTTCCCATTCGCCACAACAGGTCAACGGCAGATGCAATCACAATGGCTCTTCACACGGCTTTAGACCACCTAAACAACACAAACACCTATGTCAGAAAGCTATTCATTGACTATAGTTCAGCTTTTAATACCATCATTCCTACGATCATGATTGAGAAGTTACAGACCCTGGGCCTCTGTACCTCCCTCTGAAATTGGATCCTCGACTTCCTAACCGGAAGACCACAATCCGTGCGGATTGGTGATAATATCTCGTCCTCGCTGATGATCAACAATGGTGTACCTCAGGGGTGTGTCCTCAGCCCACTGCTCTGCTCTCTATATAACTATGAATGTGTAGCTAGACATAGCTCAAATATTATCTGTCAATTTGCTGATGATACAACCATCGTTGATAGAATCTCTGATGATGGCGAGAGGGCGTACAGGATCGAAATAAGCCAACTAGGGGAGTGGCGTAGCAGTAATAACCTGGTACTCAAATTCAGTAAGACGAAAGACCTGATTGTGGATTTCAGGAAGCGTAAGACGAGGAAACACATATCAATCCTCATGGGACGATCAGAAGTGGGGAGAGTGAGCCGTCTCAAGTTCCTGTGTCAAGATCTCTGAGGATCTAACCTGATCCCAACATATCGATGCAGTTATAAAGAAGGAAGACAGCCGCTATACTTCATGAAGAGTTTGAAGAGATTTAGTATGTGAACAAATACACAGAAATATTTTATAGCAGTACAGTGGGGAACATTCTGACAGGCTGCATCACTGTCTGGTATGGGGGAGGGGAGGGGTCCAGTGCACAGGACCAAAAGAAGCTGCAGAGAGTTGTAAATTTAGTTGGCTCCATCTTGGGTATTAGCCTACAAAGTACCCAGGACATCTTTAAGGAATGGTGTCTCAGAAAGGCAGTATCCATTATTAAGGACCTCCAGCACCCAGGACATGCCCTTTTCTCACTGTTACCATCAGGTAGGAGGTACAGAAGCCTGAAGGCACACACTCAACGATTCAGTAACAGCTTCTTCCCCTCTGGAATCCGATTCATAATGGACATTGAACCATTGGACACTGCCTTACTTTTCTAATATATACTATTTCTGTTTTTGCACGATTAGAATTTATTTAATATACCTATACTGTAATTCGTTTACTTATTTATTATTATTATTTTATTTTGTTTTCCTTCTATATTATGCACTGCATTCAACTGCTGCTGATGTTAACAAATCTTACGATACATGCCTGACCTTGATTCTGATTATGATTATGACTCTATGCAACAACAAAATAATAATAATAATGATTGTAATACAAAATAGTTTTATTCTGGGACGTGGGAATGTTTTCAGAAAGGACAGGACCTCCTGCCATATTTTTGTTAAGAACCTAATATGAATGCTACTTCCAGCTTTTACGGTAGATAATGGTAAAAAGTTTGTTTGTTTGGGACAGTACTGGTGTAAATATTCTGATAGATGTTTGAAAGGGTCTTGAAGAGTACCAAAAGGGCGGATGTCTTTGCGCAAGGGAAAATCTTCTCTTAGGCTGGATCATGACTAATTTTAAAAGTTGGAGATAGAGGCAAGGAGTGAGAGAAAGAGAGGGGGGAGAGAGAAAGTGGGGAAAGGAAAGAAAGAGAGAGGGGACGGAGGGAGAGAGAGGGGTAGAGTGGGAGTCGGGTAAGGGTGAGAGAGGGAGGGAGAAAGAGGGAAAGAGATTAGAAGAATTTTTGGGCGTCTACATGTTGTCCTGCAGAATATTGCCCGAAGTGGCTTAATAGTTGATTAATAAGCATTGTTTTGTTTCTCGTACTACTTTATTCATATTTCTTTCTTTCTGTACGTTATATTTTGTTAAAACCTTTAACATGTATTCCGTGCCTTCTCTGTTTGCAGAATGTTTTTGCTACTGAATCAGTGAAGGATAAGGAACGAATTTTAAAAATAGTTCTATTACTTGAGAGCAATCCGATATTGTGGTGACTATTGCTGTCAACGATGTAAGTAGAAATGAAAAGATATACTGCCCAGTTGGCGAAGGGGGATGGGAATGAAGCTGAAAAGCTGGACATTGTATGTAGTAATTTCTGGATTATTCCCAGGGCTAGACGCTCGCTACAGTAAGAATACGAAGATAGAAAAAATTAATGAATGGCTGAAGAACTGGTGCAACGAGCAGGCTTTCAGGTTTCCGTGATCTTTGGGATCTGGGACCTTTTCTGAGATATATGTTACGCAGACATGCGTCTGATTCCGATTCTGGTTAACTTGAAGGGGACCAACATCCTGGCCATGAGTTTCGTGGGCACTATTCAGGGGTGGGAAAGATGCGGAGAAGGAATTAACTAGTTTGACAAGGGGTGGGAGACAGATTGGACACTACCTCACTTTTTTGATAAACAGTATTTCTCTTTTTGCACATTTTTAATAATCTATTCAATATGTGTAATGTACTTGTTTATTTATTATTATATTTTATTTTATTTATTATTACTATTTTCTTTCTGTCTATGCTAGATTGTGTATTGCATTGAACAGCTGCTACTATGTTAACAAATTTCACGTTACATGCCGGTGATAATAAACCTGATTCTGAAAGTAGATGCCATGAACAGTAATTCAGTAGGAAGAACAGGCAGGAAAAATTTAACAGATACGAAGGAGGTAAATGAATGGGTGATTACACTATTAATCAGGAAAAATAGCACAGTGCATTTAGAGAGAAAACGGTGAGGGGCTCATCCATTGTGTCTATATGGATGGAACTCAAAAATTAGAATGGTGCAATCACTCTGATGGGATTATACTGCAGGCTCTCGAGTAGCTATCAGGGCTTTGAAGAGCAAATAGGGAAGCAGATTAGGGAGAGTTAAAAATTGCAATGTGGTTCATGTGTGTTACTTCAGCTTCTGTGATACTGACAAGGACTTCCTTAGGGCAAAGGGGTCAAACGAAGAAGAATTTGCAAGGTGCACCCTGGAGGGTTCCTTCAATGAGTTGTTCATTTGTCCAACCAGCTGAGGGCCGTGGCATCGGGAAATAAAGCTGTGCAGGTGACTAACATTTCATTGGGAAAACAGGGGACAGAGATCATAATGTCCTAAGTGTTAACGATAGATAAGGATAAGTACGTTTGGTCCTGTGTGAGCGAATTGAATTAATTAACTTTATTGCTTACGGCCTTCACATACATGAGGAGTAAAAATCTTTTCGGTACGTCTCCGTCTAAATGTCCAACATGCAATTTATAGTAATTTGTAATAAATGGTGAGTACAACAGGACAGTCAATATAGCATAGAAGTTCAATTGTAACAGCGTGAATTGATCAGTCTTATGGCCTGGGTAGAAGCTGTCCCGGAGCCTATTGGTCCTGGCTTTTATGCTGTGGCAACGTTTCCCGGATTGTAGCAGCTGGAACAGTTTGTGGTTGGAGTGACTCGGGTCTCCACTGATCCTTCGGACCCGTTTTACACATCTGTCTCTGTAACTGTCCTGAATAGTGGGAAGTTCACATCCACCGATGCGCTAGGCTGTTCGCACCACTCTCTGCAGAGTCCTGCAACTGAGGGAAGTACAGTTCCCATAACAAGCAGTGATGCGGCCAGTCAGGATGCTCTCAATTGTGCCCCTGTAGAAAGTCCTTAGGATTTGGAGACCCATACCAAACTTCTTCAACCGTCTGAGGTGAAAGAGGCGCTGTTGAACTTTTTTTCACCATAGAGCCAGTATGTACGGACCACGTGAGATCCTCGGTGATGTGTATGCCGTGGAACTAAAGCTGTTTTCCCTCCCAACTCCAGATCCATTGATGTCAATAGCGGCTTGCCTGTCTCTATTCCTCCTGTAGTCCACAACCAGCTCCTTTGTTTTGCGACATTGAGGGAGAGGTTGTTTTCTTGACACCACTGCGTCAGGGTGATGATTTCTCTGTAAACTGCCTCGTTATTATTTGAGATTAGGCCAATCAATGTAGTATCGTCAGCACATTTAATGAGCAGATTGAAGTTGTGGGTGGTGACTCAGTCATGGCTATACAGAGAGTAAAGGAGGGGGCCTTGGACACAGCCCTGAAGAGCACCTACGTTGAGGGTCAGAGTGGCAGAGGTGAGGGAGGCGTTTCTTACCACCTGCCGGCGATCTGACAGAACGTCCAGGATCCAGCTGCACAAGGCAGGGTGAAGGCCGAGGTCTCTGAGCTTCCTGACAAGCCTGGAATGCTGGACTGTAGTCCAAGAACATCCTTCTCACATAAGCACCTTCGTCTTCAGATGTGTAAGGACGGTGTGTGGAGCCGCGGCTATCGCGTCATCTGTCGATCGGTTGTGTCGGTAAGCGAACTGTAGGGTTCCAGTGTCGGTGGTAGCATGCTGCAGATGTAGTCCGTGACCAGCCTGTAAAAGCATTTGCTTATTATTGAGGTGAGTGCGACAGGACGCCAGTTGTTCAGACTTGATACCTTGGTCTCTTTAGATACAGGGACAATGGTGGATGATTTGAAGCAGGAGGACACTCTACACTGTACGAGGGAGAGATTTAAAATCTCTGTAAACACACCAGCCAGTTGTGCCGCGCACACTCTGAATACCCACCCTGGGATGCCGTCCGGTCCCGTAGCCTTGCGACTGTCCACTTGTTGGAAACACCGGCTGAATTCAACCTCAGAGATGACCGGCATCTCTCCTTGGGACCTCAGTGTTGGCGATATAACCGAGAATAAAACAGATTTAGCTCATCTGGCAGAAAAGCACCGATGTTGGCAGCACCACTGCGCTTAGCCCTGAAGTCTGCGATGATGTGCAGACCCGGCCATAAGCTGCGTGCGTTGTCCCTGTATTGTCGTTTCGCTGCTTTGATGACTTTGTGCAAATCGTAGCTGCATTTCTTGGACTCTTGCTGATTACCGGCAATGTAAGCTCACGCGATAAGTGCTGCTCGCACGGGACTGTTCATCCAGGGCTTCTGGTTTGGATAGACCCTGACCAGTTTCTGGGGATCATCATCTTGGATACACTTCCGGATGAAGCTCGTGATTGCGGCACATAATAAGACTATAGGACGCGATATTATGCAGTGGTCGCTGGAGGCTATTCTGGCTGGGGATAAGTGACGAGTGGGTTAGTAATTTCGCTGATGGTATGGATAGTGTAGAAATTTACCTGAGGATACAACTAGATATGGATGCGCAGAGAAATAATAGATAAAGGTTAATCCGGCCAAATGTGAGGTACAGTATTGAAGTTGAGACAGAAAATGTAAAATGGGCAACACACTGTTGCTGCTAGTGCCATGTCCTTTAACAGTGTGAAGTACCGAACTACATTGAGTACATATCTCCCTGAAAGGGTTTGCACAGGTTGATCAGGTGGTAGAAAAGTCGTATTAGTTCTGGCAATCAGTTCAAAAATCCGCAAAAATGTTCTTTAAAGTACTTTTGTATATTCTAGTTTGGCCGCCTCTGGAGTATTGCATTCAATACTGGTCGCCTCGTTATGGGAAGTATGATGGAGCTTTGGAGAGGCTTATCTGTCAGGGTTAGTGTTAGGGTTAAGGTTTGCGTTAGAGTTAGGGTTGACTGATAACTGAGGTCCCAATATACTCCACTCAGCTCCTTTTTTTATAATGATTAATTTTTTCCTGCCACACACTGCTCTCACAATCACATGGTAGGATTATTAAAAATAAGGAAGGGTATGTTTCAGATACAAAGAATTAGCTTTAAGAGGGTTTTGCATTCAGAACGACCGACATCTGCAACTCTGCCAGAACAGGTGTTGTAGTCATATGCAATCAGTACATTTAGGAGAGAACTAAACAAACACTCAAAAATGGCAAGGCATAACAATATACGGGCCTAATGCGTAGAAATGGGATTACTGTCGATGACCAATGAACACGGCATGGACATGGTGGACCGAGCAGGCCACTTCTTTCTGCTGTACAACTCAGTGATTCTTTGACAATAACCCTACTTTAAGGCCCGAAATCATTTCGCTTTTTATTTTGTTTCTGCTAAAAGTTAAATGGTTGGTTGTGAGCACTTAATTGACAGGATTCACATTCATCCCACTTATTGTTCAATGACGTTAACTAACTTTAATTATGAAGTGATCAAAAAGGTGTGCATAATAATTCTGAACGCTGTTAATTGCAGTACTGTTTAATTGACTCTCCAGCGATTTGACATCATAAATAACGAGATTTTAATTGAAACTGCAACAACCCGCGAATGCTGAGAACTATTTTGGAAGGAAAATGCACTCCCCTCCAAGAGGACCTATCTACGCGATTTATTACACAGCTCTAGCGGTTATCGCTGTTCCAGGTGACGGACGTACAGCAGAACGATATGTTTTACGTTTAGGAGCATTTACCTTAATGTCGGTGATCAGGAATTCAAAGGATGGACATTACAATAATGCACAGCTCTGGTTAACGTGCTTCTCAGGATAATAAGATTGTTTTCGAAGGTATCCAAGATTGGTTCATCCTAAAGGTATCGCTGGTTAAAGGGCAAATTACATTGCTATGGCTATATTTAATTGGTACGTGAGTTATCTATTGGAGCTGTTTAAAATGAAGTAAGATTTTGGTGTCGCTAGATCCACAGGTTAGCTCAGAGCAAGGAGATACGATTTTTAAAGTTTGTCTGCGATGCGTAATGCTAATGAAAGCTTCACGCCGTAGAAGTCTGTAATACTCACGCTCACGATAGGCGTTAGGGATAGTTGAAATAACAAGCATTATTTTCATCTAGCATATACTGTGTCGAGGAATTGAATGTTCCTTTGCTAGAGCTCGATGTGTTCATTGTCAAAGAATTGTACATTGGACAAACCAATGTATATAGTTGTATGTATAAGAGCATACAAGCCCGGAGAGACTCTCGATTCCCTGAATGGAAGACGAAGGTACACTCTCACAATTAATCACGCCATAAAGAAGCAAGAATAAGTAAGTCTGTGCTAATAAAATGAGATTAGCTCTATCATCTTCCTCCATACTGAAAGCAAGCATGTTGACATATTCAAATTCTAGAAATCTTTCTCCCCTCCTGAGCCTCTAAGTGTTCCAACTACTAATTAAGTAAACTGACACCACAATTTCAGAAATGCCGTGTTATAAGTAGTGCTGAAAAATCAATCTGAAACACGTTAGAAACTGGTCACCTGACGTAAATCACGTCTGATTGCGGGATTATTTGAGCGAAATTCTGGACAACATATCTTATTTTTTTTCAATAAGCGTGCTATACAACATCTCTCTTCTTCTGTTCCTGTCAATTTTCAGTTAATTTCGTGGCTATTGTGATCCTATCCAGAGGACAGTGTGGACTCTCCCGATGTATCACCCGGTACCTGGTATCCATGGCGGTGACGGATCTTCTGGTTATTGTTACTGCCGTTTTATTAAATCGGATACCTGGCATTTATTCTCCAGGAAGTTTTATGTCCATCACCCCAGTATGTAGTCTCAATATCACTTTAATCCATGCATCCAGAGACAGTTCAGTTTGGCTAACAGTGGCTTTTACCTTTGATCGATTTGTGGCAATTTGTTGTCAGAAAATAAAAACAAAATATTGTACCGGGAAAACAGCGGCTTTTATCGTAGGAATGGTCTGTTCGTTGGGATGTTTGAAAAGCATACCATGGTATTTTATACATGAACCTATCTACATAATTAAGAATACCCCGTGGTATTGCAGAGTAAAGTCCATTCGCTATACATCACTTGTTTGGACGATTTTCGATTGGTCCGATCGTCTTTTAACCCCTTGTCTCGCGTTCCTTCTGATTCTTTTACTGAATATTTTAACAGTCAGGCATATCCTGGCTGCCAACAGAGCACGTAGAAGAGTCCGTGTGCAGAAAGACAAAGAAAATCAGAGGGACCCAGAGATGGAGAGCCGGAGAAAGTCCATTGTTCTGCTCTTTGCCGTCTCGGGATGCTTCATTCTGTTGTGGATGGTCTATGTTGCGCAGTTCCTTTACGAACGATTTACAAGTGATCATAAAATTAAGGGCTTCAACGATCCTAGGTTTATTTTCATAGAAAGTGCGAATATGTTGCAGCTCTTGAGTTGCTGTACTAACACTTTTATTTATGCGGTGACTCAGAGCAAATTCAGGGAACAGTTAACGGTCATGCTCCAATATCCGCTAAAATTAATTACCAGCTTACGGTAATAAATTAAAATTAAGATCTAACTTACGTTTGTCATGTTGGCATAGCTTCTGGCTGTTTTGTAGTTGTAAAATATTCATGGCTTCTTTTAACAGAAAATGGTTTATTCTGAATGGCAACATCCATATTTGTGATTGCTTTAACAATAAATTGCTAAGTATTGATTAACAGAACCTGTAAGCAGAAGAATGTGTGATCTGTTGTTTCGGAATTGAGCACGTACCTTCACTGTACTATTGACACAAACTATTCAGTTTGCTAAATTGTAATCTCACTTTCGCAATAGCGAAAGCGTTTGTCATGTTCTGTAGAATATGGTAGACTAAGGTGATCAATTTCTCAGTCATTTTTCTAGAATGTTGCTGGTTTGTGTCTTCACATCTTTCTATCGAGTCCGAAATTGCAGTGAAAATATGAAATTTTCGTCCATATCTTTCTCTGACAATGAAAAGAGAGTCATATGGCCCTAGAGTGACACAGAACTAAATAAGCTCTTCAGCCTAACTGGTCCATGCCTACCAAGTTCCCTGACTGAGCTAGCTTCATTTGCTTGCATTTCCCTCATATTGTTACAAAACCATTCCTATTCCTGTATCCGTCCAAATGTCTTTTAGACGCTGTATTTGTCTCTGTATTTTCTCAAGACATCTATTCTATATTCTTACCACCGTCTATGTGAAAAGATTTTCCGCTCAGTCTCCCGCTCACTTTAAACCTACGCCCTCTAGTTTCATCCTTTATTACCTTGGAAAATAAAACTTGTCTGTGCCTCTCGCGATTTTATATGCCTCTGTTTGGTCACTTCTCAGCCTCCTCCGCTCCACGGAAAAGTGCCTCGGTCTACTTACCTGCTCCTTATAATCCAAGCCCTCCGTTCCTGGTAACAACCCTCGTTTAGTTTGGCACCCATCCAGCGTAATAAAAGCATAGAAACATAGAAAACCTACAGCACAATACAGGCCCTTCAGCCCACAAAGCTGTGCCGAACACGACCCTGCCTTAGAACTACCTAGGCTTTACCCATATCCCTCTATTTTTCTGAGCTCCATGTAGCCATCCAGGAGTCTCGTAAAAGACCGTATCGTTTCCGCCACCACCGCTGCCGCCGGCAGCCCATTCCACGCACTCACCAAACTCTGCGTAAAAAAATTACCCCTGATATCTCTTCTGTACCTACTTTCAAGCACCTTAAAACTATGCCCTCTCGTGCTAGCCATTCAAGCCCTGGGGAAAAACCTCTGACTATCCACACGATCAATGCCTCTCATTACCTTGTACACCTCTATCAGGTCACCTCTCATCCTCCGTCACTCCAAGGAGAAAAGGCCGACTACCTCAACCTATTCTCATAAGGCATGCTCCCCAATCCAGGCAACATCATTGTACATCTCCTCTGCACCCTTTCTATGGTTTCCACGTTCTTCTTGTAGTGAGGCGACCAGAATTGAGCACAGTACTGCAAATGGAGTCTGATTAGGGTCCCATATAGCTACAACATAATGACATCCTTCTTACTTCTTGGCAACAAGAATTCCATAGCTGCGGTATCATCACCGACATGAGCAGTTGTAAAATGACGTCCAAGCTGCTGTATTTAATGCAAGAGTGTCAATAGCTTTCTTCGTTGTCCTGCAGGTGTTTCTACATTCGGAGAATACGCACCTTTACCGCTAGGCATTTTTGTTCTACAACACTCTCCAGGACCCTACAATATACTTGTTATGTCCCGTCATGCAATAATTGTTCAAGTTGTTCGTAGTTCTCCGTGTTAAATTCCATTTACCCTTCATTATCAGACTTCCTCTTGGCCTTCTCATCAATTTCTCGATAAAGTTTTGATTAAACCTGGAATTAAATTGCTGGGTGTGTATTTATTGCCGAATCGAATGCACGCGTTATAGCAATGTAAAGTTAAATTCTCTCCGGCCTCAGTCATCGAAGGCCATGAACTTCTGCCGAAGGTCAGCTTGGTACATGCAGCAGGAGGGCGTGGGAGGGGGCAGTGTTGGCGCGGTCGCTGGGAAGAGCCAGTAGCTTGTGGTTGTGCCAGAGCAGCGCTAAATTTTAACAACTGTTTCTGACGAACTATTGTGAAGACAGCGAATTGAGGTTTGGAATAATAAAAGATCGAAATAGCACATAATATATAACATCAAGTTTGGATTTATGCATTTGGTTTTTGAAAACCTTTCGAGGTCTTCAGAAGCAGATTGACATGGAACCAATATTACACGGCTGGTTAAGGGATCATTTGGGGAGTTTGAGTTTGAGTAACAGTAGGAGCGCAATAAAATGGGTTTGAAGCAGGTGTGAAAACCTGGAGGGAAAGAGGATACGGGTCCTTCAGTTTTGATGGTCAAACATTGTCCCGGGTGCTTCCTGGGAGAGTTTCCTATTGTGCCAATCTATGAACTGAGCCCACACCGAATGGACGGAGACATCAGGATGGTGGGGCAATGGCTCAATGAGCAGGTTCAATGATGAGGGGAACATAACGGTTCTGAGCAAATGGAAAACGGTTTCGCTCCCGTAATGTTCTTACTTGTGCCCCAACATAGATCTTTGAAGAAATAAATGGTTTCAAATCTGACTACTGATCCGATCTCGGATCTGAGATATATCTAACAATCACTAAGCACTAACTCCAAGCAATATATGAACTCTATATCCATGCTACAAATTCTAATTAACTTTAAAACATTCACCTTCTTAAGAAACATGTGCAACTCATCAAAAATGTTTGCAGACGGTTCATACTTCGAAGTTCAAATTTCAATATAAATCTATTATCAAAATACATACATGCCACCATATACAATCCTGAGATATATTTAATTGTGGGCATAATCAATAAATCCAATAACGATAATAGAATCAGTGAAAGATCGCAGCAGCAAGGCGGACAAACATTGTGCAAAATAAAACAAAGTGTGCAAATACAAAAGGAAAGAAAAACAGGAAGAAGAAGAAGTTGTATAAGATGATGAGTGGGATTTATCATCTAGGTGTATAAGATGATGAGTGGAATTTATCATCTAGGTGTATAAGATAATGAGGGGTTTCAATCCTACGGCTAGCCACAGGCTTTTTCCCAGGGCTGAAATGGCTAACACGACGGGACAAAGTTTTAAGGTGCTTGGAAATAGGTATCGAGGGGATGTCAGGGGTAAGTTTTTCACACAGAGTGGTGGGTGCGCGGAATGCACTGCAAGGGGTGGTGGTGGAAGCGGATACCATCGGGTATTTTAAGAGCCTCTTAGATAGGTACATGAAGCTTAGGAAAATACAGGGCCCTGGGCTAGAGAAATTCCAGGCAGTTTCTAGAGTAGGTTGCATAGTCGGCACGACATTGTGGGCCGAAGGGGCTGTAATGTGCTGTAGATCCCTATGTTCCATGTTCTACGAGGAAGAGGAGAAGCTGGATTAGGAAAGGAAACGATGTGAAGACATGCAAACACCCGAAGTTACAACTGATATGCTAAAAGTGGTTATAAAGGATAGCCACAACTAGAAAAGTATTGACAATGATAATATTCATAATTATTGGTATAAAAATTTACCTGCCTTCATCTGCACCTATTAATACCCTTCGTCAACATTCTTAAAAATCTTGATAAAGTACCGGAATTTTGGACAAAAGGTTAAACATATCGCTTACCTAAGGGAGTGATCACAAATAACCACACACGATATTAATAGAAGGTCTTAATATAGATAAACTACCCCCAATACTTGTGAAATTCTCAACAGCTGATAAATCATTGCCTTACAATAATCTCTCTATCTATTAACAACAAAGAACAACTACCGTTATCAAAATAAACCAAGGCATTTCTGAGGACCCATTCCAAAGCCACTGCGTTTTGTATAACTTTAAACCTACTGCTTAACTTACAGAATCGAATGAAAATAGGGTATCAAACCAGAAGCAACCAAAAGAATTATACCTTTGCACACCTTCCATATATGGACGATTTGAAATATACGCTTCCTTATCGCTAAAAGTGAAGTGATTAATTTAAAGAGTATAACTATTTTCGAAAGATCAGAATCAGGGTCAGAATTAGGTTTAATATCACTGGCATATGTTGTGAAATTTGTCGTTATGCACTGGCAGTACATTGCAATATGTAATTGCAAAAAAACTGCAAATTGTAGTAGGAAGTATATACAGCATACATTTAAATTTCCGATGAAATAAGTAGTGCAAAAAGAGAAAAAACACAGGAAGGTAGTGTTATGAGTTCAATGTCCATTCAGGGTTCTAATGGCAGAAGCTATTCCTGAATCGTTGACTGCGCCCCTTCCGCTTCCTGTACCTATTCCCTGATGGTAGAAATGAAAAAAGGGCATGCTCTGGGCGATACGGGTCCTTAATGATAGATGCCGCCTTTTTGAGGCATCGCTCCTTTAAGATGTCCTGGATGCTGGGGAGGTGAGTGCCAGTGATGGAGCAGGCTGAGATTACACCTTTCGCACCTGGGAAATTGAAATTGCTCACTCTGTCCACTCGATTGGAACTGGTGTGTGTTCTATCGCCTTACCATTTTGAAAACGCACAATCAATTCTTTGGTCTTAGTGAAGTTGAGTACAAGATTATTACTGCGACACTACTCTACCAGCTGATCTGACTCGATCCTGTACACCTTCTCGTCATCATCTGAAATTCCTCTAACAACAGTGGTGGCGTCAGCAAGCTTACAGATGGATGTAGAGGGAGTAGAGCAGTGGGTTAAGCATGCATTCTTGAGATGGGCCGTTATTAATTATCAGCCAGATGAAGTTGGTGTTTCCGATCTGCACAAACTGAGGTCTTCTGGTGAGTAAATCGAGGATCTAATTGCAGTAGAAGCTACAGCGACCCAGGCTTTCAAGCTGAACGGTAGTCACTAAACAGCAGACTGGCATTAAGTATTAGCATTGCCCAGGTGATCCGGTGCCTTCAGAATCGACAATGATATCGCATTTGCTGTAGATCTGTTGCGACGATAGGCAAATTGCAGTGGGTTCAGGTCCTTGCATGGGCAGGAGTTGATTCTATCCTAAACAACCTCTTACAGCACTTCATCTCCGTGATGTGAGTGCTACTGGAGAATAGTTACAAGACGGTTCACCCTGCTCTTCTTCGTCTTACTGAGATAAAACGGTAGAATCTGTGAATATACTGGTGCCTTGGAGCACATATGGATTAGCAGGGAGCAGGTAGTGAGGTCTTAAAGTGCATTATAGTGGATAATTCCGCAGGCATTACCCGATGCATCGCCATAGATGTGAGGGCTACTAGACGGTAGTCGTTAAGGCAGCACATCCTGCTCTTCTTGTGCACTGGCATCGGTGTGGCCCTTTTGAAGCTGGTGGAACCTTCCGACTGTAGCAATAAAAGATTAAAATTGAGGTTGAACACGCCCGCCAGTTGGTTGTCTCAGGTTTTGGGATACATGTCGTCTTGCAAGGATTCACCGCCTTGAAAGATGTTCTGACGCCGGCTTCCGAGGCAGAGTTTACAGGGTCACCGGATGCTGCAAGGATAGTTATAGAATCCGATTGCGCCTCTAACCTCAATCGTAATTATTCTTTTGCTCTCGACTTCGCCTTCCGTCAGTCCTACCGTGCCTTCTTGTACAGTCCTGGATCACCAGACTTGAACATAAACAGCAACTTTGGTCTAGATAAGTGCTGAACATTAAACATACGAACGGTGCACTAGAGCTACTGCAATACAAAAACAGAGCAGCAGGATACAATACATTCGATGACAATACAACCGATGGAACATATAAGCATTTGTGATATCAACAAGCAATGAAAGTAGCGCATGGTGCGATAAAGCAAAACTTTTGTCTGAATTCTTTCGTGAGAAGATGGCGCCAGTGAACAAAGGCGAGATCCTCAAGACGGGTCACGAAGCAATTCCTTTCACTTCCTTCGCATCTTAATTTTATTTCAAATATAGTTCTACTACTGTTACAGCCTGAAACCTACATTCTGCCGGTGTGATTCGGGGCGATCGGGTGATCTGGCGCTTTGTTATCTCCGAGCATGTTCCACGAGACTGCGACCAAACAAATTACAACGGGAGATAGAAACGACATTTAAAAAGGGAAATCTTACGACGATCTTGAGTGATTTTAGTATGCACGTAGATTGGTGCTAGGTTGGTGCGGGATACCCAGAGATGTAACTTGTAGAAATACGACTAGATGCTATTTAAAGCACCTTCTGGTTGAACATACTAGGGAAAGACAATTCTCGATTAGGTTCTGTGTAATAAATCAGATTTGATTAGAGAACTGATGTAAAGTTACGCTTAGGAGACAGTTGACATAATGTAATAGAATTCACCCCGCATTCTGAGAGAATTAAGCTAAATTTAAGTGTGCATAACTGAAAAATAAAATGTTTGGTTGTTTTGATATTTTACCCCTGTTTACCTTCATCTCGTTCTCTCTTTATTTCTTTCTAGTTGACTTCTGCTAGATTTTAATAGTTTCCCAATCTTCTAATTTCCCACTATTTTTGTTTTGTTTGTTTGTTTGTTTGTTTGTTTGTTTGTGTTTGGGCTCTATTATATGCCCTCTTTTTTGCTTTTATTTTGCCTTTGACTTCCCTTTTCAGCCACGGTTGATTCAACATCCCTTTAGAATACTTCTTCACTTTCGGGATATATCTTTCCAGTGACTTCTGAATTGCTCCCAAAAACTCCATCCATTGTTGGTCTGCCGTTATCCCTGCTGGTGACCCCGTCTTTGGCCAGATCCTCTCACATGCCTCTTACTCCGCTGTAGTATTAGGACATTATTCGCACCATGCTCAACCTTTTGATTCCTAACTTTGTCTGAGGTCTTACCAATATCTGCCTCCACGACCTTTCTACTAACTCTTGTAGCACTCTACTTTCTATTCCCCTGCCAATCCAGTTTAAACCCCACCGTGCAGCATTAACAAACCTTCCCGCTAGGATATTGGTCCCCCTCCAGTTCAGGTGCAGGCACTCTATTCTGTACAGGTCCTACCTTCCCTGGAAGAGCGCCCACTGATCCAAAAATCTGGTGCCCGCCCACCTACACCAAATCGTTAGCCCCGTATGAAGCTATATAATCTGAATATTAAACTGTATATATCAACCCTGGATACCCTGCCCTTTAACTTAGCACCTAACTCCCTGAACTTGCTGTGCAGAATCTCGTCACTCCTTCTAACCATGCCGTTGGTAGCTGCAGGGACTATGACTTCTGGCTGCTCGCTCTCCTACTTAAGAACGCTAAGTACTCGATCAGAGTTTTCCCGGGCCCTGGCACCCAGGAGACCAGATATCATGCGGGAATCTCGTTCTCGCCCACACAACCTCCTGTCCATTCCCCCAAGGATGGAGTACCCTATCATCACCGCATGACTCATCTGTCCGCCCCCCCCCCCACACTCACCCGTCCCTTCTGAGTCACTGAGGCAGACATTGTCAGAGTCTCCGCACTGCGATTTTCCTCTGCTAGGTCACTCCCCCACCTAAAATATCCAAAGTGATATACTTGTTCTGGAGGGGTGTGACCACAGGCGTACTCTGCACTGGCTCCTTAACTCCTTTCCCCTTTCTGACTGTCAACCAGTTTCCAGTGTCCTCTACCTCGGGTGTAACTACCTCTCTATTTGTCCTATCATCCCCCTCAGCCTCCCGAATGATCCGGAGGTCATCCAGTTCCACTCAACTCCTTAACGCGGATTGTTACAAGCAGCAGCTGGATGCAGTTCTTGCAGGTAGTCGTCAGGGACACTGAGGGTCTCCCTGCCTTCCCACATCCCGCAAGCGGAGCATTCCATATCCTGCAGTGCTGTCAACCTCCTCCCACTGCGCCTCGGATTCTCGTGCCTGTAGGCTTCGATAAATTGCCAACTCGATGCCGCAAATTCCTTACCCAATGCGTCTTAAACTTTGAGCTCCAGGCGTCTCTCATTCCGCAGACTGTGCCAAGATCGTCTTTTACAGCTCTCTCTTAACAGAGCGTAACCTGGCCTGGGTCACTGCGAACTAGAACATAGAGCCGCTATTCGCAACAAAAGTGAGGACTTCGTCGCTGAAATGCACGGAGTTTATGACTATCCGGGGAGTCGAAGGAGTGAATGGATCTGATACGTTTCATGCGTGATGCCTCGATTCACACTCTATCCGGATTACACCATAGAATTCCGAACTCTCGAGGCGGAGTACATCTGGAATGCAGAAGTACTGCTGTTCCATTGACATCACGGCCTCTCAGAGCGGCCCACTTTATTACAGTCTCCAAGCTTCCGACAGCCACTAAGATGGCGGGCCTTGTTCTAAAACATGTAATAAGCCTCCACGGCTTCCCTCGGGACTTCATATCGTACCGGGGCATACAATTAGTCTCCCGCTCTGGTATGCCATCTGGTATTCCTCTGCACTTTAGTGAGTTTGTCCTCTGCGGTGAATCAGAAAGAGTCAATCAGCAAAGTAAAGAAGTTTAAGCGATGCTTCGCCGCTTCTAACCTTTCCACATTGAAGAAGTATCTGCTCTGGGCCTAGCTTTCCCACAATCTTCACACTTTCGCTGCCACTGGTATGTCGCCCTTTGAAGTGCTTCATTGCTATCAACCCCTGTTGTTACCCATGGGGGAGCCGACGGTAGAAGTCCCCCCGTCATGGCGCTGGCTCGCCGCTGCCGGAATGTTTAGAGGAGGACACCGAGGGCCATCCTCGCTTCCTGTTCAACCAAGGGGGGAAGGGGAGGGATCTAATTGAAACCTATAAAATACTGAAGGGCCTGAATATACGAGACGAGCAGAGGATCTTTCTAAAGTTTCTAATATTGGAGATTTAGGACATGGACCGCCGCCCCCCCCCCCCCGCCTTCAACCCTAGAATGCAGGGATGAGGAGGAATCTCTGTAACCACAGGGTGGTAAATCTGTGGAATTCATTGTCATAGCTGGCTGTAGAAGGCAGGTTGTCATTGGTATTTGATTAGTAAGGGTGTTACAGGGAAAATGGGGCTGTGAGGAAAAATAAGTTAGCCATGATTGAATGGTGGAGCAGGCTCGATAGGCTGAAAAGCCTACCTGTAACTCCGTTCCTCTCTCTTTTGTTCCTCTGGTATTCTCCTAGAGCAGGGGTTCCCAAGAGTTTTTATGCCAAAGCCCGCTATCCCTACCATTAACCGGCGGGTCCGTGGACCTCCGCTTGGGATCCCCTGTAAGCTCGACGTGCATTCGGACATACAGTGACTGTGACTCACGACAACGCTGTAGGCTTGCGGGGTGGGAAATTAATGCCTAGGACTTTACTTAGTTGATATTCAATGGTGCTACTAGCACCCGAATGTTGTGAAGTTTCTTGGGATTTTCCGAAGCTGCTCTGTCCAAGACGTGATGAGCATACCAAATACTTATTTGTTATGACCGCTTTGTTGAAGACTTCCGTCATTTGCCAATGATGTGTTTTAAATGTTTACGAGAAAGTGATAAGGCGCAGCATCAATGATGATTCGGAATAATAGGGAATAATCAGAGACGGCCAACATTGTGTTGACAACGGCAGATTCCGTCGGACCAATTTGATTGAATCGCTCAGTGGAGTGCAGTAGATGTGGTTTGCATGGACTTTCATAATGATAATTTTCAAAAAGGATTTAGGCCCATGGATCTAGAAGGCTGGGCTCAGTTTGGCTCGACATTCGGAGATACAGTATGGGTGATATGACAGGGTTCTATTAGTAATTAGATATGCAATGCTAGTGGCGCTGAGTGCTGTTTATAATATACGTAAATTAGTTTAAATACAAGAGATTTTGGAGATACTGGAAATCCAGAGGAACACATAAAAAATGCTGGCCGCCAGATGAAGGGTCTTCGCCCGAAAAGTCGACTCTTTATTCTTTTTCATAGATGCTGCCTGCTGAGTTCCACTTGCATTTCGTGTGTGCTACCCGTAAATTATTTTGATGTGAGTGTAGGAGTTCTGAACAGTAACTTCGAAGACAACACAACAACAGACAAATGGTGTATAGAGTTTTCTGAAACTATGGAGTGATATCGATGCGTTGATGTTCTTGTGATATCTGGCATATCTACTTAAGTTGGAGGTGATGCATTTTGGTAATACTAGTGAGGCCACGGAACACCGATGAACAGAAATACATTGGAATACGTACCGAGATCCTGATGGTGGCAATGCAAATAAATAACTTAATTACCGAGGTATATGGGATACTAACTACCTTTAGTCGGACATTAAGTAAACTGATGAGGGATATTAATATAGTAGACAGCAAGAAACGGTCTCCTATATCAAAGACAGCTGAAAAGTTCGAAGAGGTCAAGGCAATAGATGAGATATATATCGATCAATATACATAAAATTCTGAATGGTGCACTCCTACATACAGTTAGATCACGTACGATACAGAGAAGGCTAGTTAATTGGGTGCAGAATTGTCTTTTTGTTCGGAAGCAGAGGGTGACGGTGGAAGGCTCATTTTTCAAACGAGGCACCTGATTAGACGTATGCCTCAGGGTTCAAATAGGCTCAATGCTATTTGTCATCTAAAAACTCAATAAGAATAGTGAGTAAAAATGCTCGATGATACTAAAATAGTGCTTATACAGTAGAGATGATTATCAAGAATGACAGCATGATCTTGATCATCCAGGGAAGTAGGCTGAGGTATAGAAAATCCAGTTTGTTTCAGATAAATGCGAGATGTTGCATTTGGGAAGACAAATAGGGGTAAGAGTGTCATGGTGAATAGTAAGGCTCTGCGGAGAATCGTAGTGCAGAGAGACCTGGGAATACAAGTGTGTAATTCCCTGAAAGTGGCGTCACACGTAGGCAGGATAGGAAAGAGGCATCTGGCACGCTGTTCTTTGTAGAGAGGGCACAGCGTCTGTGCAGAAGTAATGTTACGTTGCAGTTGTACGAGACGTTGGAGAGGCTGCATTCGGATATCGTGTTTAGTTTTGGTCATCCTGATGTAAGAAAAATATTATTAAACTAGAAAAGATGCAGAAAAGACTTACCAGCACCTTGACAGGATACTGTAGAATGATTTGGAGAAAGTTGGGTAGGCCAGGATTACACTCATGTGAGTATAGTAGACGAGAATTAATCTTATACAGGTATACGAAATCACGAGGAACAGAGATGGTGAATGTACACGGTCTGTTTTCCCCAGGACTGAGGATTCAATAGTTAGGATAATTTAATAAGAGGGACAAGAGATTCTGTAGATTCTGGATGTCTTGAGTAGCTTATAGAAAATGCTGGAGAAACTCAACAGGTCGGGCAGCAGCCATGCAGGGAAATGAACAGAGGAGGCTTCGGGCCGAGACCCCTCGTTTCCCTCAGAGGATTCCCCCTGAGCTGCTGAGTTTCTCCAGTATGATGAGTGCGTAACGTACGACGGTCGCAATAACGACAACCGCGCGGTAGTATTAAGCGTTTTTATTGAGTCATGCTAGCCATTGTACTCGCTGGGTAACTTAGGGTGCGGGAGCTACTGCCGGGATCGCCGAGACGAAAACATGTGCACTCGAAATCCTGGTCGCAAAGACAGAGTCATTTGCGCCTTGGAATCCCAATGGGTTTACTCTACGTTCAGTTGCAAGAACAGGGCAAACGTGATTGCTACCGAGAGATCGGGCGATGAAACAGTTGCATGCGCACTTGCCACATTCTAGATCGATCCGATAAGGTTTAGAGTGCCCTATAATACGAAAATGAAACACAACTTTTTCTTTGTCCGTATATTGAATGAGCTGCCAGACGAAGCAGTTGAGGCTGGTACATGAACATCATTGAAAAGACGGATGGCTGCATGAATATGAAAACCTTGGAGGAATATGAAACTGACGTAAGCAAATAGGGCGGGTGTAAATACACATCATGATCGGCATGGACCAGTAAAGCCGAAGTACGTTTCCCTGCTGTTTGAACATGTGCCTCCATGAAAACAAGAGGAGATAAGCGGAGATAAAGTCAAATATCAAATGAGGATGATATTGTTCACACAGAAAAT
This sequence comes from Mobula hypostoma, assembly GCF_963921235.1. NCBI lineage: Eukaryota > Metazoa > Chordata > Chondrichthyes > Myliobatiformes > Myliobatidae > Mobula > Mobula hypostoma. The sequence goes on along the minus strand of NC_086106.1, from coordinate 35,546,977 downwards.
GAAGTGTACTTGGAATTGAGTGTCCGAGAGAGTAGTTGATGCGCGGTCCTGATAATATTTAAGAGGTATCCAAGCAAGCAGTGAAATTTCCTCGTCATGGAAGGCCATAGCCTATTCAGTCCATCGAATGTGGCGTGTCGAGTGCTAAACTTGGGACGGATGAGCGCTCAGTGGTCGGTCTGCTCGTCGCAATCATTATGTGACTACGACACAATAATTCTATGAGTCTAATAAGTTAACTGTCAGGCTTATGCAACAGCGTTGTGCGATTTTACTGAAGGTGTTAGATCAAATAATAAATAATGCCCTGATTTAACACATTGCAGCCTTCAGGTTTACTGAATTCAAATATTTCATGTATCACTCCCTCTTTTATTTTAAATTCCACCACACAGTCAGTATCTTTAACCTTTGCTTGCGTGCAATTTCGGTTTACATTCTACTCCCATTTATGCGTCCTCCAATACAAAACTTCTTCCTACTTTTTTCCTGCTACCTCCGTCAGCACTTTAGCTCATTCTCTCTCTCCTGTATTTCACTGTATCTCAAGCGTTCACTGTGAATTGTCTCTTTGATACTTCTCTTCTATAATCAGCCTGACACCTCTAAGCTTCGCTGATCAATAATTTCAAACAACAAAGCTGTCGCTACATGATGCTTCTAAATCTATTTTTAAAAGTAAAATATTAATTGAAGACTGATAGTCAGATTTCAATTATATGGAGAATTGGGGTGACTATACCTGCAACATTTGGCGTTCCTGCTTCCTTAGATGTGAAAGTAGCAAGCATCAAAGAATATGGAAGCTCGTCAAAGTAAAAGCAACGTAGAAGATCATCCATGATTTGAGAGACGTCAGAACATACGGAGTCAATTCCTACTCTTCATGTGTATTTGTAAATATGGACTTCTTCACATGCCGGTGATATATATAGTTTTATTCTTTCGATGTTATGTTTCATAGGTAGATAGTACTCCTAAATCTCGGAAGTAACCTCAGTAAGCAGACATTGCTACTGCATTAACATAACACACCGTGCAAAGTGGTTATGAGACCGTAAGACATAGGAGCAGAATTAGGCCAATTGGCCCATCGAGTCTGCTCAGCAATTCAATCATGGCTGATCCTTTTTTCCTATCTGCTCCTCAACCCCAGTTCCCGGTCTTCTCCCCGTAACCTTTGATACTATGTCCAATCAAGAACCTATCAGTCTCTGCTTTAAACGTCCTAGCCTTCACAGCTGCATGTGGCCAAAAATTCCACAAATTCACCACCCTTTGGCTAAAGAACTTTCTCCACATCTCTGTTTTGAAAGGGTGCCTCTCTATCTTGAGGCTGTGCTCTCTTGTCCTAGACTCTCCAACCATGGGAAACATCCTTTCCACATTTACTCTGTCCAGGTCTTTCAACATTCGAAGGGTTTCAAGGAGATACACACTCATCCTTCTGAATTCCTGCGAGCACAGCACCAGAGCCACCAAACGTTCCTCGTATGATAAGCCTTTCATTCCTGGAATCGTCATTCTTAATCTCCTCTGGACGCCAGCACGTCTCTTCCAAGATGAGGGGCCCAAACTGTTCACAATACTCAAGGTAAGGCCTCAAAAGTGCCTTCTAAAGCCTCAGCATCACAACTTTCCTCTTGCATACTACACCTCTTGAAATGAATGCTAACATGGCATTTGCCTTCCTCACCACGGACTCAACCTGTTAGTTCACCTTCAGGGTGTTCTGCACAAGGACTCCCAGTCCCTCTGCATCTCAGATTGCTCTGTTTTCAACCTGTTTAGGAAATACAAATATATTCCATATTACAACTGAGAAACATCTGCTTTTGGAATCATATAAAAGATAAATTGATTGTATAATTTATTTAAACAATGCAATTAACCCTGATGCTAATATAAGCTCGCATGTTTGTTTAACGGTTGTGTCTACCATTGTGATGTCACCGAATATGCATGTGTAATGAGTTCAACTGTGAATAGTAACACTGCATAATTGTGTCTCCGGTGCTTTGACATCGGTTAAATAAGAATCCTTTTGAAATCGAGCAAGTGGTCTCGAGATTACTGATTACCGGAGAAAATGCATGCGCCGCCGAGAGGGCCGATCTACGCCTTTTACTACACTGCTCTTGCTGTTATTGCTATTCCAGGTGAGGTATTCCAGCGGGTTTTCTGCATTTTTATGAAGTTGCAGGTAATACAATTTGAACCAAATATAAATGACAGAAACTGAGTTGCACTGCCCTACAGCAATGCGCATAGCGCATTGCCGGGATCCAGGTATGGCACACCCCAATGATGTGTGTGCACGTTAATCTTGGGAAATTTCCAGTATCCATTCACGCCCGGATATTTAGCGATTCCAGTTTTAGGAATATTTGCATAATTTTCTTATTTTATTCCTTTCGATGCAGAAGAAGTCGAAAACAATTGACGAATTGGTTTAATAGAGGCAGCTAGCTCCCCTGGCGTGGGAATCAAGACAATGTTAGCAAAGTTAGTAAATTTAAAAATAAATATCGTACATGAAGAGATGATTAGAAAGAAATTCTTCACGAAACCGTCTAAACCTTTTGAAGCCACAATAGTTGTTACTGCGGGACTATTTCCAAATCAGTCTTCAACTAATTATTTTTTGATGATTAGCATATCCTGTATCTCTTTTTCTCCTATATGTATCGTATATATACGGAGTTTAGTTACAGATCAGTTTTATGAAGTTCTGTGTGAAGCAGTCTCGAAAACTTGAGTAGCAGTTTTTTGTTTAATTTTGATAATTGGAAGTCCCTTGTAAGGCAGAATTTGTACAATTGCGAATTGTTCTTGAAAGGAGAAAGTGGGTGGCCTTCTTAAACGTCAGCAGTCCTTTGTGTGCTTAGAAGTGTCTCCCTGTTTTAGACCTGTAACGAAGAAAGTTGTGTGCAAATCGGACAGGAAACTGAACATGTATCTGTAGCCTTCTTGGTCGTCGTGGAACATCACCTTCGAGTATTCTCAGCAAGGAACTGCAATGAGTTTAATATGTGGCGGCTGCTGCCGCCACTGTTGCAATATACTCAGGTTAGCAGATGGGAATTGGGTGGATAAATTATTCAGGTGAAGAGATTCATCAGAATTTTGCCTGGCAAAGGGTGTTCCATTTATGAGGAGAGATTACAGAGGGTCGACCGGTCTTCCCTGGAGCATATGAGGCTAAGGTGGGACATGATCGCAGTATGTATAATATATAAGGGCGTAGATCGTGTGAGAGGCAATGGCGTGGCATTTATACCTGCAGATTTTGTTAAGTTTTACAGTGCCAATCTCACATTACGCACATTACTGCTGAGTCTTGTCAATGTTATTTCTGCGTTTGCAATCGTCATTGTAATCATGTTTTGTATTGTTTCTAATTTAGCAACATCAGCAGTTCTTTCAGTAACTACGTTAAACTTATGTTATCAATTGTTTCTATTCACTGCTACAATCATAAAAACATATCGGAATTATGCCTGATAAAAATATCAAGAATAAAGTGTGGCATCGTACGACCGAAGTTAATTATTTCAGTGCTTGCATTTGGATCTAACTGGTGTTGTGAAATCTTTAGAGAATTCCTGTCACTATTTTACTTCTGCTATGATTGAATTATCTTACTTCCCAATTTTGTTTACTCTCTTTCTCTGTCTCATAATGTACAGTTAATTTCACGGCCATTCTGATCCTGTCCAGAGGAAAGTGTGGACTCTCAAGATGTATCACTCGGTACCTCGTAGCCATGGCGGTGACGGATCTTCTGGTTATCATCACTGCTGTTTTATTAAATCGGCTTCCTGGCATTTATTTTCCTGGCAGTTTCATGTCTATTACTCCAGTTTGCAGTGTCAGCATTACTTTAAACCATGTCACAAGAGACAGTTCCGTTTGGTTAACAGTCGCTTTTACCTTCGATCGATTTGTAGCCATCTGTTGCCAGAAGATGAAAACAAAATATTGTACTGAGAAAACAGCGGCTTATATTATAGGAACGGTCTGCACGATGGGATGCGTGAAAAGCACACCTTGGTATTTTATGCACGAACCGATCTATGTTATTGACAATGTCCCATGGTATTGCAGAGTGAGGTTAGCCCGTTATACATCCCTTCTTTGGAAAATTTTTGATTGGGCCTCGCATATCTTGACCCCTTGTCTCGCTTTTTTGCTTATTCTTTTATTGAATGTCCTAACAGTCAGGCATATTCTCGCAGCCAACAGGGCTCGCAGGAGACTTCGTGGGCAAAGTAATGGGCAGAATCACAAAGACCCAGAAATGGAGAGCAGAAAAAGGTCTATGATTTTACTCTTTGCCATTTCTGGTAGTTTTATCTTGCTGTGGGTAACATATCTTGCGCTCTTCGTCTACAAGAAAATTACAGGCGATTTCCAAATCAAAGGC